>NC_133649.1:191067680-191408462 GCF_009905375.1 Apium graveolens | reverse complement strand
ATAAAAAATAAAAACAAATAATCACTATATATATATGTATATATATACACAAATAATGGCGCATTAAAACCCATACTCATTATGGGGTGATTTTCAAGGAAAGTAACTGCCATCAATTCAAAAACATGGGGGAAAAAGATGAAAAACGTTACAAATTCCACAATTTACGCAGAACCTACAGCCTCCTACCCGAATGATAGACACCTACCCGGATACAAGTTAATCTGAATTGGGGGGCAACAACGAAGCTGAAATTTTTCTAAGGCAATCAATTTCTCCTACTTCAATCCGGATTGATATCTTCAACACCAGACCCGGATTGGGGGCAAGAAAGAAGCTGAAATTTTTTTAAGACAACCAATTTCTCCTACTTCAATCCGGATTGGTATCTTCGACACCAGACACAGATTGGGGAGCAATAAAGAAGATGAATTTTTTCTAAGGCAAACAACTTCCTCTACCTTAATCTGGATTGGTCTCTTCAACACCAGACCCATATTGGGATGCAACAAAGAAGCAAAATTTTTTTCTAAGACAACAACAGCTACGTAACACTTCTCTACTCCCTCATCCAGAAAATCTGCATAAGGGAGTGGGGGGGCAAATAATAGGGTATAAGCAACCTGGCTAGGGCCCAACGCAGATCTTGGGCGAGGCAGACTCAACTGATGAACCAAGACCCCCCCCCCACCTAGCGTAGTCGAGTGGAGAGACCTAGGCTCAGAGCCAACCCAGGACCTAGATCATCTCCCGACCAGGATCCAGCCCAGGACTAGGATCACCCAGCTAGGGCAGACCCGAGGGGGGTCCCGACAAGCACATGCACACCCCACAACCCGCCAAGGAGGGGTACGTGGGCACGTGACGATGACAACTATCAACAACTAACATATCAGACAAATACGACGCGTGTCAGTGTACCATTGAGGCATTCTGAAGGTGGCCTTTTCCTAGACACGTGTACCCAATCTACCCAAGTCAGGCGTCTTCCGCCTCCAACAACGAACGGCTCTGATCTAGAGGTACCAACCCTTAAACCCTACCTTTGGGCTATATATACCCCAAAGATGAAGGGTTTAGGGGTTAGACACATTTTTACACACACACTTTTTTATACACAAGCATATACATACAACCACCCCTTATCTGTCTATCTTCATCTTCCCCAAATAAGCTCTTACTCTAACACCCGAGGCGCCGCGGAGTCAAAACCCCCCTTCGGAATTGTTTTGCAGACGCCCACAACAGCTACACCCCACTCACAAGAAAGAAGATATAGGCACGCCGTCGGAAGGAGCCGCCCCGCTCACCGGAGTTATCAGAATTGATATATATATATATATATTAATTTGCGGCATTAAAATGATAGTATATATACTCTTACGGCTGTAAAATGGGGGACGAACGATTACAAGAAGTTTTGAATTGCGTACCTGATTATTATAATTTTAACTAAAAAAAGGTGTAATGTTATGTGCGAGGAAGTCCTGAAACCGTAATCAATTTAGGCGAATACCTTGTATCTCAGTGAATAAGACCGTATTTATATACCAGGTTCATATGATAAATTATATGAATTGCTCTATTTGTTAGTACGTGCATGGTTAGCCTGGCTTCTTTGCTAAAACTTAAACATAACATAACAACTATATATATGTGTGAGAAAGAAAGTAGTGTTTATCTATAATTAATCTAGGTAGATATATATGGAGTGGAAGAAAGGATTAATGGAATCAAGAGTGGCAATGGGCATGTTGGCGGTTCAAGGATTTGCAGTGGGATTGCAAATACTTTCAAGAATAATACTAACTCAAGGAACCTTCATTTTCGCTCTCATGACGTATCGTCAACTTGTTGGTGCTCTTTGCGTTGCTCCTCTTGCTTTCTAGCATGACCGGTACCTACTTTGTTTATTCTTCGTATCTATTTATTAATAAATCCTCATTCCGATTGCACCTTTTTATATATATTATTATACAAATTTAAGGTCATTTTTTTTCTCTTACTGCAGATCTCATTTCAAGAAATTGACTCGCCTAGCTTGTTTCTGCCTATTCATGGTCGCATTCACCGGGTAACTTCATTCTTTTTATATCCATTGCTATCTATTCTTTTGCCTCATTCATTTGTTGATGCCAGATATCAATCATAAAGTTATTTTCAATTCATTACCTACTTGACTAGTAATTTCGTCCGAGGTTCTCTTTGCCTGGGTAATAAAAGGTTGATAATTTATCAAATATTTGTTAGAATGTCAAACTCTTCCAGATGCATAGTTAATGAATAAAACAAAAGAATAAATGTAGTGCAAATCTTCATCCAGGAAAAATGGTAGGCAGCTCGGTGCAATAATTTGTTATGCATGCATGGTCAACTATTCACATAAGAAATACACAGAAGTCTTCCTAAGAATCAGGGAGTTGTATGGCGTTGGTATGCAGCAGCTGTTAAAATGAAAGGCTGGGTTTTATCATTGAGCTACTAGTTGGAAGAGTCAAGTTTGAATGCTAGATATAAGGTAGGCTGCATGTTTTCTAGTTAAAATAATATGTAAGCAATGACATAAGAAGTTTGTACACTATAAATAGACATACCCAGGAACATAGCATTACTACAAAAATTTGAAAACATCAGAGAGAAAAAAAAGAGTCATAACTCTTGAAAGAAAGAAACAAGGCCGTAGCCTTAGTGTTGTAAATAAAACAAAAGCTGTAGTTTTTATTTATATATAAAGAGTGTGCTTTGTCTGTTTTATTATCAAAAATAATTATACATACATAGCAGCAGGTGTTTTAAACATTAGAGTTAGCCCATTCACGTTTCCAACAACTGGTATCAGAGCCAGCGTTCCGTTCAAGAAAATGGCAAATATGGTGCAACCAAATATTCCAAAATTAACGGCAATAAATTACGGGAATTGGAGTATCCAGATGAAGGTGTTACTCGGTTCCTACGATAATTGGGATATTGTCGAAAGTGGGTTTATTGAGCCCGCAGATGCTGCCGCTGAAGTAGCACTACCAAATGCCGAGAAGACGACATTAAAGAAATCCCGGAAAAAAGACAAGAAGGCGCTATATACAATTTTTCAAGGTGTTGACGAATCTACCTTTGAAAAAATTTCAGATGCAAAAACGGCGAAAGAGGCATGGGAGATTTTGCAAAAATCTTTCCAAGGTGTCGAAAAAGTTAAAAAGGTGCGGCTCCAAGTTCTTCGTGGCGAGTTCGAAAATATTAAAATGAAGGCCTCAGAAAATATTGGTGAATATGCTACTCATTTAAAAACAGTGACAAACGAGATGAAGAGAAATGGAGAAAGTCTCGATGATGTTCGGGTCATGGAAAAATTACTCCGTTCATTGACAAGAAAATTTGACTATGTCGTTACTTCTATTGAGGAGTCAAAAGATTTGTCCACAATTTCCATTGATGAGTTAGTTGGTTCACTTCAAGCGCATGAACAGCGGATGAACGAGTATGATGATACAAGCCATTTGGAAAAGGCGTTGCAAAGTAAGGTGTCCATTGGTGAAACTTCAAGCAGTAGCAGTTCTGGTCGTGGAAGAGGTGGCTTTAGAGGTGGCTACTGATAAGTGGCATTTTATACCACTTAGAACGTCTTAAAAGGGCTTAAATTGGTGTCTTGAAATCAAGTATTTTGTGTATTTGATGCGTTTTTCTAGTGTTTATGTATTTCAGGGTTTTAGTTGCATTTTGGGGGAGGAATCATCAAGAATAAGCCTGGGGATGTGTTCACCATTGCGAGAGGAAAGAAGCGGGCAGATTACGGCGAAGAAACGGAGCAAAATCAGATTTTTTCCAGTAGAGGTCTGAGCGCCCGCTCAGCATAGCTGAGCGGCCGCGCAGCAAGCTGAGCGCCCGCTCAGCTCGCTCAGCTATGCTGAGCGGCCGCGCAGGGTTGGGAAAAAAGATATAATATTTCTGGACTTCTACTTCTGTTTGGTTTCCACTTCTATGTAATCTGAGTTTTATGGGACTATTATATAGGTAGATTTGAGACGTTTTCACAAGTGTGGATTGAAGAAGATTGTGTTTTTAAGCAAGGAGCGAAGGAGATAAGGAAGAAGACCGATTTAGCACACCGCAACGAAGAGGAAGCATATCTTCTTGTGATCTTGTTTCGTTGTAACGTTGGATGCTAGTTTCCTTGCTTTGAACTTATTTACTCTTGTGACATACTCTGTTTTAATATAATTAGTTTAGTTATTATTTTCTTGTGTTTGTTTATCATGATTTGATATGAACCCATGATAACGATAAGTGCTATTATGGGCTAATCGTGATCATGGGGTTGCAACGGATTTATTATGGAATTCCTTAGTTAATTGTTTAATACTTTAGTGTGTGATGATTGTATGATATCTAGTATTGGTTGTGCGTATTCATCTTATGTGCGTCGCGAACATATAAAATAGGGTGTTAATCTCTTGTGAAGCGACGGTGGATCTTGAGATTTAGAACTTGCCATGCTAGCATAGGTTCATGTACGGTGTGCATGATTAGTGGGTAACTCTAACAGTTTTATTTGCCCTATGTAATCAAAAGGAATAACTTGTGCTTAAATCGTTGTGTTGTCAATTTCTGTAGATATATAGGAACTCAACATAATTGATGACTATTCAACTTCTATCTTAATTGTGGATGCTTGGTAGAATGGTATTAGTACAATGAAAGTTGGCTTTTATCAGTTTCGTGTTATTCGATTAATATCATCACTGTCACATGCTAAAGGTAATAACAATGGCTATAGAAGGAAGTAATAATGAAGTTGTGATCTCATGAGTGTTTTATTATTGATAAATTGAAGTGTTAGTTAAGTGGTTAATTAAGTAGTTAATTGTAGTTAATATTTAATCAACAATTTTAAGTGTTAGTATCTTAACATTGAGAAGTAATCATACATTGGTGAGTGAGTTAAATTAGACAATAATTTAGTCTGAGTCTCTGTGGGAACGAACTAGAAAGTATTCTATATTACTTGCAAACGCGTATACTTGCGTGAATATTAGCGCGTGTTTTCGCCCTAACAGCTACCGTGGTGGAAGAGGACGTGGAAGACAGTCCTTCAACAGAAGCCATAACACTGAAGGTTATCGTCCATCTAGCCGTGGTCAGAATTTTAGAAGCCGAGGACGAGGAGGATTTCAACGAGGTGACAAGTCTCAATTTCAGTGCTATAATTGTAATAAATTTGGCCATTTCAGTTATGAATGTAGATCACCAAAATTGGAAGAAAGGAGTCATTTTGCAGCAGCAAAAGAAGACAAAGATGTTGGCACTGCTATGTTCCTCACTTACAAAGGAGACGAGGAAAGCAAGAAGAATGTTTGGTATCTTGACTCAGGGGCCAGTAATCACATGACTGGTCACAAGGAATTATTCACGGAGATAGACGACACCATCAGCGGAGAAGTTACTTTTGGTGACTCGTCAAAGATTCCGGTGAAAGGAAAAGGTACCGTCACAATCATGTCAAAGAAAGGTTAAAAGAAATATATAAATGATGTTTATTATATTCCTGCATTGAAAAATAAAATTATCAGTCTTGACCAGCTTGTGGAGAAAGGATATAATATACAAATGCAGGACAATTCCCTCATTATCAGAAATCAAGCTCGGGAATTGATTGCAAATGTTGAGATGTCAAAGAATCATTTATTTACGCTTGATATGCAAACAAATGTGCAGAAGTACTTAAAGTCGGTCATTAAAAATGACTCGTGGTTGTGTGGTTGTGGCATTTGAGATATGGTCATCTTGGATTTTCTGGCCTGAAATTATTGTCAAAGACAAAGATGGTAGACGGTTTGCCAAAAATCAATGAACCATAAAATTTGTGTGAATCGTGTGTCAAGGGGAAGCAACACAGACAAAGCTTTCCCGTTGGAAAATCGTGGAGAGCCAGGAGGCCATTGGAGATAGTTCATACAGATATAGCTGGTCCATTTGATATTCCATCACTTGGAGGTAATAGGTATTACCTAACATTTATTGATGATTTTAGCAGGAAAAGTTGGGTGTATATCATCAAAGAAAAATCGGAGGCTCTTGATAAATTCAAGGAGTTCAAAGCACTGGCGGAAAAACAAAGTGGATATTATTTAAAGACACTCAGATCAGACAGAGGAGGCGAGTATACTTCAAACATGTTCAAAAGTTTTTGCAGAGCACATGGCATCAATCATCAGTTAACAACAGCATATACTCCTCAACAAAATGGCGTTGCAGAAAGGAAGAACCGCACAATTCTTGACATGGCAAGGAGTTTGGTGAAAGCAAATAACTTGCCAAGAACTTTCTGGGCGGAAGCCGTTCAATGCGCAGTTTATTTGTTGAATCGTTGTCCAACAAAAAGTGTCAGAAATAAAACTTCGAATGAAGCATGGAGCGGAAGCAAACCATCAGTTGGACATCTCAGAATTTTTGGGTGTATTGCTTATGCCCATATCCCCGATCAGAAAAGAAAGAAGCTGGATGACAAAGGCGAAAAGTGTATTTTTACCGGATATGACAAAAGAAGCAAGGCGTACAGACTCTACAATCCCCTGACGAAGAAATTAATCATTTCTCGTGATGTTGAGTTCGATGAACCAGATTACTGGAGATGGAGCGAGGCTGAAAGAAAAGTTGCTGGTTTATTTTTCAATGGTGATGACGATGACGGTGATAACCAGAACATTGAAGATGACAGAGATGATGATCAAACTCCTCCACCAAGTCCAAATCAACAAACTCCTGGATCGACACCATCCACGGGAGGAAGCAGCAGTTCAGGGAGAGCACCACGAAAGATGCGGAGTCTGGATAATATTTATGAAGCAACAAGTCCGGTACAAACATCCTTTGATTATTCCTTATTTTGCTTAATGGCTGAATGTGATCCAGTTACATTTGAAGAAGCTTCTGAAGAAAGCAAATGGAACAAATCCATGAATGAAGAAATTGGCGCAATCAAGAAGAATGATACATGGGAGCTCACAGATCTTCCAGAAGGACACAAAGCAATTGGTGTCAAGTGGGTCTATAAAACCAAGACGAATCAAGATGGAGAAGTGGAGAAATACAAGGCGAGGTTGGTGGCTAAAGGCTACAAGCAGAGATATGGCATTGACTATGACGAGGTATTCGCTCCAGTTGCAAGAGTTGATACCATACGGCTTCTGACAGCAATTGCAGCTCAGAACCAGTGGAAGATATTTCAGATGGATGTCAAGTCAGCATTTCTAAATGGTTATCTCGAAGAAGAAGTCTACATCGAACAACCTCCAGGATATGTTCAGAAAGGCCAGGAAGATAAAGTCTACCGGCTAAAGAAAGCTTTATACGGCCTAAAACAGGCACCGAGAGCGTGGAATACAAGGGTTGATGAGTATTTTCAGAAAAATGGTTTTGTGAAGAGTCCATACGAGCATGCTCTCTACACGAAAACAAATTCAGGGGGAGATATTATGATGTTTGCTTATATGTGGATGACATGATCTTTACTGGAAACAATCCTGGTATGTTTGATGATTTTAAGAAAGTTATGACTAACGAATTTGAGATGACAGATATTGGTCAAATGTCATACTTTCTTGGAGTCGAGGTGAAGCAAAACAAAGACGGGATTTTTATGTCTCAGAAAAAATATGCGGAGCAGATTTTAAAGAAGTTCAGAATGGAGGAATGCAAGCCAGTGAGCACGCCAGCAGAAGCAAGCATAAAGCTTAGAATTGATTCAACGAGGGAGTCGGTAAATCCGACATTGTTCAAAAGTTTGGTTGGAAGTCTGAGGTACCTAACTTTCACTCGTCCAGATATTATGTATGCAGTTGGAATATTTAGTAGGTACATGGAAAAACCGAAGCAAGATCACTTCATGGCAGCTAAAAGAATCTTGAGGTACATAAAAGGTACACTTGATCATGGTCTGTTTTACACGCATTCTCAAAATTCAAAATTAGTAGGCTACTCAGACAGTGATTATGGTGGTGACTTGGATGACGGGAAAAGCACTTCAGGTTATGCTTTTCACATTGGTTCTGCAATTTTTTCGTGGTCATCAAAGAAGTAACAGACAGTTGCCCTCTCAACATGTGAGGCGGAATACATGGCAGCAGCAGCATGCGTATGTCAGACTATGTGGCTAGGCTACATATTGGGCGAGTTAAATCTTGCAGAGGAAGGTCCGGTTAAAATTTACGTGGATAATAAAGCCGCTATTTCACTCGCAAAAAATCCAGTGTCCCACAGTCGAAGCAAGCACATCAATATTAAATATCATTTTCTTCGAGAACAGGTGAATGATAAAATCGTGAAATTGGTGCACTGCAGGACAGAAGAAAATTTAGCGGATATATTTACAAAGCCATTGAAGCCAAATATGTTTGAAAAAATGAAGCAGAAGCTCGGAATGCAAAATCGAGTTTGAGGGGGAGTGTTAGAATGTCAAACTCTTCCAGATGCATAGTTAATGAATAAAACAAAAGAATAAATGTAGTGCAAATCTTCATCCAGGAAAAATGGTAGGCAGCTCGGTGCAATAATTTGTTATGCATGCATGGTCAACTATTCACATAAGAAATACACAGAAGTCTTCCTAAGAATCAGGGAGTTGTATGGCGTTGGTATGCAGCAGCTGTTAAAATGAAAGGCTGGGTTTTATCATTGAGCTACTAGTTGGAAGAGTCAAGTTTGAATGCTAGATATAAGGTAGGCTGCATGTTTTCTAGTTAATATAATATGTAAGCAATGACATAAGAAGTTTGTAAACTATAAATAGACATACCCAGGAACATAGCATTACTACAAAAATTTGAAAACATCAGAGAGAAAAAAAAGAGTCATAACTCTTGAAAGAAAGAAACAAGGCTGTAGCCTTAGTGTTGTAAACAAAACAAAAGCTGTAGTTTTTATTTATATATAAAGAGTGTGCTTTGTCTGTTTTATTATCAAAAATAATTATACATACATAGCAGCAGGTGTTTTAAATATTAGAGTTAGCCCATTCACGTTTCCAACAATATTGCAGTGAAGTAGAATATTTGTATTTATCTTAAAAATACTTAAATGGAACCTCACAAATGTCACTGTGGGTACGTGGTTAACAGAATATCGATGGCCATGGGACTTTATTACTACGGTCTTCGGGACACCACAGCAACATACGCTACAAATTTCCTCAATTTAATACCAATAACAACCTTCATCTTCTCAACGATCCTAAGGTTTGTGCAATTTTATCTCGTTTCTTGTAAATTGATGATAATTTTATTTTGTAGAGTTTAATGATGCATGTAACTAAGACTACATGACTGTAGAATAGAGAAACTGGGACTGCACACAAGGGTGGGAAAAATCAAAACAATGGGAGCATTGTTATGCCTGGCAGGCGCATTGACTAATAGTCTATACAAAGGTCCAGCAGTCATTAGGCATCAAAATGACCATCCCCTGCTTGTTAACAATGCAAAGCCCAATTACCTACGCGGCACCATGTATTTGTTTGCCAGCGTCTTGTCTTATGGTTTGTGGTTCATATTTCAGGTATCTGACTATGCCTAGCGCACATTCGCAGACAAATAAAGTTTTCACTTAACAGTGAATTTTGTTTTTCAATTACAGGTCAACTTGCTCAAGGTGTTCCATTGCAAATACCTGGCAACAATGTTGATATGCATCATTGCAGCAGCTCAACAACTGGTTATTGGATTGTGTATTGATCACTCCAAGTCCTCGTGGAGCTTAGGCATCAACCTCAATCTACTTACAATCATTTATTCGGTATCTAGCTTCTACATTCTATCACCAGCTCATCAAGTTCTTAATACACAGTACATTGATTTCGTTTCTTAATAATAGTAGTTAGCAAAACCCGGTTGTTTACTTTCAAGTTGAATAATTTTCTCTAAATAAACAAAAATGAATCATGTTTTTTTTTCCTTAAAATACAGGGCGCATTCGCTACTGCTGCAACTTTCTGTTTGGTTTCGTGGGCAATCGCAGAAAGAGGACCAACATATCCATCTATGTTCAACCCATTGGCCCTTATTACTGTAGCCGTCGTGGAAGCCCTTTTTGTGAGCCAAGACCTCAAACTGGGAAGGTAAAAGTACTTAACTTTCTAATTAAATCAAACCGTAGTACAATATTTGAATTCCTCTTCCTCTCTAAACTAACAGTTCAAGTACATTGCAGCTTGATTGGTATGCTATTGGTCATAGTAGGGTTGTATGCATTTTTGTGGGCAAAGAACATGGAGTTCAAAAACATGAAACAGGCATAATTGTAGATTAGAAGTTAGTGGGATAATGTAACTTTTTTAAAATTATAAGCGTATTCGTTAGATGTGTAGTCTATTCTTAGTATTTTATATGTATGATAATAAAATAATGTTTTGTTTTAGTTTACATTTTAGTTTACTTTTTATCAATTATCATTTATTTATAAAAATTTAACATCTTATCCGAGCATGTTCGATCGAGTAACTTGGCGTTAAAAATAGCTGCATGTGAATGAAGAAAAAAAAACAAAAACAACATAAGGTAGTCGTGCCAGAGATTCATAAGAACATGTTTGAAGGTGTCAAAAATACATATTTTTTGAGTTATTGATGATCATGCCATCATGAAGAAAAATGGAGAGAAATGCTCCAATGATGATGGGAAGTACATATGTAGTAAGAAGTGTTTCTTCCAAAAATTAAGAAATCAGGGAGACATGTGCTCCTTAAAAAAATTGAGGAGAGAAGTGCTCTACAACAATGTTGGTGGAGATAGGAAATACTCGAGTAAATTTTAAAATTTTTGAATTAAGAGGGATTGTTGGAAATAATAACTCAAAATTATTTGAATTTATTTTGATGTGGTTGTTAGAAATAGTTTTTTGAATAATTATTAGATAATATAGTGATATGGGCCCAATAAGCCTAGATAATTAATTAATGTCAAATAAATTAGGCCTAATATGGTCCGGAAACAAATCCCGGTTAACAAGGCCCAAAACCCTGAATATTAATTAATTTCGTAATTAATTAACAAGGGAGAAAAACATCTATTAAGATGAGTCCTAATGGGGATATAAATCCTTGTAGATTGGCCTCCAAGGAACCTCATAGGATAAGGAATCAGCTTCATACTTCCTAGGACTCCAAAGTCCATTCTAATTCAGAGATTTGCCCACCAAGTCTCCTAACCCAAGTCCAATTCAAGGACTCCCAACATCTATATAAGGGGCCTCACCCCACAAATCAGAACTACGTTTTTTGACTTGATCTTTGGCACAGCAAGATACGTAGGCATCTTGTAAGGCAGATTGAGTCACGAAACACAAGAGCAGTCAAATCGAGACTCGAAACTCACGTTCCCTAGTAATAAGCACAACAATTAATATACCTTAGTTTTTGATCCATAACATTTGGCGTCGTCTGTGGGAAAGCACAACAACAACCATGGCGAGAACACGGAGAACAAGCAGCGTCCTTGAAAGAGGAACACCCACAGAGACAACCCAAAAGATTTCGTCAACCGTGGAGGTACCTCCGCATTCAACCTATGCCGTCACCCAAGGAGGAGCCCAGGTAGGGGCAACTGAACCTCAACCTCAAGGGACGATTCCTCCGACTCCTCAAGGTACGAATCCCCAACTTAACAACTACATACACACGTGAATTCTTGAATCATTGGGTATGAGTATTCAACTGTTGTGACCACTAACCCCCCTTATGGGTTGCCCCTTTATCCCGAGGTTGGAGGAAGTGGACATGCTGCACCCGAGGTTGGAGGAAGTGGACATGCTGCACGGAGTGAAGCACGGGGGAAAACACCCCCCTACATACAAGGTTTGGCTCATATCCCGGAGGATCAGGAATTTTCTGGTCCTTATACTGAGAGAGACTCTGAATCTTCGAATGATGAAGTGGCCCCAAGAAGGAGATGTGTTGGCAAAAAATTGATGGCTGATGGTAACCATCGTACTAGGAGCACCCGAGGGGTGAATCCCCAATTAGTGCAGGAGAGGATCAAGACCCATGAGGCTGCGATTCAAAGGCTGAAGCGCGACTTGGAGGCGCAACAGGTTCCCAGGCCCCCATTACCACCTAGGGGGAGAAATCCTCCTCCAATCATAGACCTGGATGGTCCGTTACAAAGAAGGGTTGTAGTCCCGAGAGCCGATCTAAATAATCTTCTTTCCCTTGGAGATCCTGATGAACCTACTCCACCTTTCACTGAAGAGATAATGAATGCCCATATCTCAAGAAAGTTTAAGATGCCCACTATCAAAGCTTATGATGGAGCGGGAGATCCCGCTAATCACGTTAGGACCTTCTCCAATGCACTGTTGTTGCAACCCGTGAATGATGCTATTAAGTGTCTGGCCTTTCCTCAAACCCTATCAGGTATGGCTAAAAGATGGTATAGTCATTTTCCCCCGAACTCTATTGGGTCCTTCAGAGAATTAAGTCAGACTTTTATTAAGCAGTTCATCAGCGGGAGAGTGCATGAGAAAAGTTCAGCATCCTTCATGAGCATTGTGCAGAGAGCGAAGGAATCCTTGAGAGATTACCTGAATCGTTTTACAAAGGAAGCTTTAAAAGTCCCGGACCTTGATGACAAGATAGCCATGATAGCACTGCAACAGGGAATTAGGGATGAGTTCTTCAAGATGTCCTTGGCCAAACGCCCCCCTGAAAGCATGTTGCAGCTCCAAGATAGAGCCGGGAAGTACATCAAGGTGGAAGAGAGCATAAGGAAGACCGTAGTAAGTAACGAGCCCGCTGGAGGCACGAAGCGGAAAACCGATCTGAAATATATTGCAAAGGACAAGTATCCTAGAACTGAGCAAAGCAATGACTCAACCCCGAAGAAGGGAGGACCTGGACAAAAGTTCACTGAGTATGCTAAGCTGAATGCTCCTAGAAGCCGGATTTTGATGGAAATCGAGAAAGATTGAGATATTCGTTGGCCTAAACCCTTGAAGGCTGATCCTGTCAAATTTGATAAGGGCAAGTATTGCAGATTTCACAAAGATGTTGGTCATGACACCGATGAGTGTAGACAACTGAAAGATGAAATTGAATTCCTCATTCGAAAAGGGAGATTGAACAAGTACACTAGAGATGGAAGAGATAGGAACAACAAAATTAGAAAGAACTTTGATGATCGTAGGAGAGATCAAGATGATCAAGAGTGAAATCCCCAACCTAGAGGACCGGTGATAAATGCGATCTTTGGAGGACCGCGATCCCGAGGACCTGTGATAAATACAATCTTTGGGGGACCAACTGCTGCTGGTTTATCCAAGAATTCAAGGAAATCATATGCTAGAGAAGTCATGCACATTGTCGGGGAAGCCCCGAAGAGGGCTAGGACAAAAGTAACAATGGCATTTGATGATTCTGACTTAGAAGGTGTGAAATTTTTTCATGACGACCCGCTGGTCATAACACCGATAATAGGGAACAGCCCAGTGAAGTGGGTCCTTGTAGATAATGGAGCATCGATGAATATCTTGTTTCATGATACTTTCTTGATGATGGGTTACAATGATTCACAATTGACCCCAACTAACATGTCGATATATGGATTTGCAGGAGTAGAATGCCCCGTGGAAGAGATAATTAAGTTGCCAACGACCATAGGAAAAGAGCCAAGAAAAGCAACACAGATATTGGACTTTGTGGTGGTGAAGGCTAGTTCAACTTATAACGCGATTATGGGAAGAACAGGGATACATGCCTTTAAGGCAGTACCTTCTTCCTACTATTCAGTTATGAAGTTTTCCGCCAGGAATGGGATTGGAGAAGAAAGTGGAGATCAGAAAATGGCTAGAAGTTGTTATGTGGCCTCATTGAGGGAAAATGGAGTTGGGGGGCAGGTTCCGCCTATTGAAGATCTGGATATCCGAGAGAATGATGAGAAAAGAGGGAATCCAGCAGAAGACTTGGTTTTGATTTTTTTAGCCCCCGAGGATCCTGAGAAGGTGACTTTCGTTGGAGCCACACTAGAGGAGCTCCTTAGAGGGAAGTTGGTGAAATTTTTGCAAGAAAATAGTGATGTGTTTGCATGGTCGGTGGCTGATATGCCAGGTATAGACCCGGAACTAATCACTCACAAGCTGAATGTAGATCCAATTCAGAAGACAGTAAAGCAAAAGAAAAGAAGCTTCGCTCCGGAGAGGCAAGAAGCTATTAAACAAGAAGTAAAAAAGCTCTTAGAGGCTGGTTTCATTGAAGAAATTCAATTTCCGGAATGGTTAGCAAATCCTGTAATGGTAAAGAAGGCAATTGGAAAGTGGTGAATGTGTGTGGAGTTCACTGACCTAAATGATGCATGCCTAAAAGATTGTTTTCCGTTGCCAATGATAGATACATTGATAGATGCCACTGCTGGACATGAGATGCTAAGCTTCATGGATGGATTTAGTGGATACAATCAGATCCAGATGCACAAGGACGACATCCCAAAGGTATCATTCATCACTAACTTTGGTGTTTATTGTTATCTTGTTATGGCATTTGGTCTCAAGAATGCGGGAGCCACCTATCAAAGGTTGGTAAATAAAATTTTCAAGGATCTTATTGGTAAAATCATGGAAGTTTATGTTGATGACATGTTAGTCAAGAGTCTATTGAAGACTGACCATATAACCCATTTGAGGGAGGCTTTCGAGGTCCTGAGGTACCACAAGATGATGTTGAATCCTACAAAGTGTGCTTTCGGAGTAGGATTTGGAAATTTTTTGGGATTGATGGTCTCCAAGAGAGGAATTGAGGCCAATCCCGACAAAATAAAGGCAATCCTAGACATGGAACCACCAAAAACTATTAAAGATGTTCAAAAGCTCACTATAGGGGTTGCAGCGTGGGGGCGATTCATCTCCAAGTTTGGGGACAAGTGCTTATCGTTCTTCAAATCCTTAAAAAAGGTAAAGGATTTTGTATGGAGGGAGGAAAGCCATAAGGCATTCGAGGAGTTAAAGAGGTATATGGCCCAGGCCCCGTTGTTGGCCAAGCCAGCTTTGAACGAAGGTTTATACTTGTATTTGGCTGTTTCAGAGAATGCCTTGAGTGCTGTATTAGTTAAGGAGGAACTTAAAATCCAGAAACTCGTATACTATGTTAGCAAGATTCTGCATGGAGCTGAGTTGAATTATTCAACTATTGAGAAGTTCGCTTTAGCCTTGGTAATGGCCTCAAGAAAGTTGCGTCCTTACTTTGAGGCTCATAAGATTGAAGTACTAACAAATCAGCCCTTGAGAAATATTATTCATTGTCCCAAGGTTAGTGGGAGGCTAATCAAGTGGGCAATAGAGCTAGGAGAATTCGACATCAAGTATAAGCAACGAACGGCAATAAAAGCCCATGCATTGGCTGACTTCGTGGTGGAATGTACCATACCCATCCAAGAAGTCGGGGGGGCAGGAAGATACCATACCTCAAGACAAGGAAGTTGATAAGGGGGACAAAGGAAAGAATGATAAGGAGAAGGAATATTGGGTTCTCTATTTTGATGGGGCATCAAAAATAAATTTAAGTGGAGTAGGGTTAGTTTTACAAAGCCCTGATGGGTTCTTGATTGAATATGTTATGAAGTTAGACTTCCCGACCATAAACAATGAGCAGAATATGAAGCTCTAATAGCTGGTCTTGGCTTAGCAGGGACACTTAGAGTCAAGAACTTAAAAGTCTGTGGAGACTCGAAGCTGGTCATATCCCAGGTAAAGGGAGAGTTTGAGGCAAGGGATGATACGATGGCTAAGTATGTCCGCCTATTAAGGGCTGTGATCCAATTCGATGAATGCCATGTTGAGCACATTCTGAGGGAGGAAAATGCTAAGGCAGATGCATTATCAAAGTTTGCTTCATCGGAGATAGAGGAAAGTTCAGGAAGTGTATACTTCCGCGTTCTGAGGACACGGAGCATTGATGTTAAGCTTGTAGCTCCTATAGGACTGGGGGCGTCATGGATAGATCCCATTAAGACCCATATTCAAACCGGTTGGTTGCATCTAAGACCCATATTCAAACCGGTTGGTTGCCAAGTGATGCAACTGAAGCACGGAAGTTGGTTGTTCGAGCACTAAAGTACTCCTTGATAGATGGGATTTTGTACAAAAGATCTTATGTAGTTCCTTACTTAAGATTTTTCAGGCCCGCTTGGCTCTTGAAGAAGTGCATGAAGGCATCTGTGGGCAACACTTGGGGGGTAGAGCACTAGCTCATAAGATAACCCGTTTGGGCTTCTATTGGCCAGAAATGATGGTCGATGCCAAAGAGTACGTGAAGAAGTATGATTGATGTCAGAAGCATGCACCTATCGTTAGACAACCCCTCGAGATGCTGACCTCCATTAATTCTCCCATCCCCTTTGCTATATGGGGAATGGATATACTTGGACCTTTCCTTATGGCCTCGGCACAAAGGAAGTTCCTTATTGTAGCCGTTGATTATTTTACTAAGTGGATTGAAGCCAAACCATTGGCCAAAATCACAACTAAGCAGGTTGCACAATTCCTGTGGGAAAACATCATGTACCGTTATGGAATTCCTCGTATCCTAGTTACCAATAATGGAACACAATTCAACAATGAGGGATTTAAGAAGTATTGCGATGAGAATGAGATTGAGTTACAATTTACCTCCGTAGCTCACCTGCAAGCCAATGGGAAAGCAGAAGTGGCAAATCGAATAATCCTGGATGGACTAAAGAAGAGGATTGAGAAATCCAGGAATAATTGGGTGGATGAAATACTCCCAATACTTTGGGCTTACAGAATTACTTGTAGAGTCACTATCGGAGCCACTCCCTTCATGTTGGCGTATGGGGTAGAAGCAGTTGTCCCTGTAGAACTATCGCACTCATCTCCCCGAATCCAGGCTTTTAATGTTGAGGAAAATGAGGAGGGGCAAAGATTAGCCTTGGACTTAATCGATGAAGTACGGGATGAAGCACATGCGAAGATAGTGAACTATCAAAAGAAAACTTCATTCTATTACAACCTAAGGGTTAAGGAAAGGTTCTTCAAGCAAGGAGATTTAGTCCTTAAGAAAGTGGAAGCCTCTGGAGTACGGCAGAAAGGAAAGCTTGCCCCAAACTGGGAAGGGCCCTATATGGGTAAAAGCGTTCAAGGAAGGGGAACCTACAAGTTAGAGACTATGGATAGTTTTAAAGTCCCGAGAACTTGGCATGCACAAAACCTGAAGGTTTACTACGTGTAAATCAATTCAACACGATTCTCACTTGTGAAAACGACAAGTAGGTTGAAAAGCACCTTGAAGCTTTGCTTGCGTAGGATTTTATATTCTAATTCCAGTAGGATTTATATTGTTGATTCATTATTGTTAAGGGTCGAACCCATACCATGTAAGGTTTTGGAAAACCAGACTTTTTATTAATGAGTTTGAAATTATTTCAACCTTTGGATATTTAGTTGTGATAATACTTTGTGTGATTTTAACAAAAATCATGCTTTGATCATTAAAAGAAGAAGACTTCAAGAATTCTTCTATTATATGGAGAGCTTGTTGCACAACTCAAAGGACCAAGTTGCTCAAGTCATTGAACATTCTCTTTAAAAAGCATAATAAGTGCTGAAAAATTAAAGGAGAAGGGTATGAAGAAGAAAGCAGCATAAATAAAACTAAAGGGTAATAAGTTCCGGATACAAATAAGTTCAAAAAGTAAGTTATGAATAAAAATAACAAACTAGAAACACTATTCCTCCATTTGAGAGCCGTCATTCCCATGTTCCTTCTCGGCACCTTCCTTCTCAACATCCTTCGTGGGAGAAGCAGGAGGAGAGGCAGTGTTGCGATCCAGAATATGATCATCAGGTTGGGAAAAGTTGAAGAGAGCATCCAAGCTATCCTCTGTCTCTGGCTGCTCAAGACTTATAAAGTCCTTGGGATCAACTAATCCAGGATGCTTCTCGAGATAGCCTTCACAGCTGCATCCCATCCCTGGGTAAACTGTAGAGAATAAAGACCCTCATCATGGATTTCCATAAGATTCTTGAATTTATCAGAATCCATGTAATCATCAATGAGTTTTTCCTTATCACTCCTAAGCTTAACCAGCTCGGAATGAGCCTTAGATGCTCCTCCCCCTTCGTCTCTAACTTCTTCAGCAGGACCTCGGTCCTCTCCTTCCATTTCTTTATCTCCCTTTTGAACTCATCGGAATTCCCCTTCCAGGACCTAGCCTGATGTAGGGCCGCCTGGAAGTAGGTGTTGCTCTGCACAAAGAAGAATGAATTAATACAAGTTTATAAAAATAGGAAAGTTGGAATTTAAAATGAAAGGAGTGGTATGTTACCGCAGCTTGGGCTTGAGAACCCAGAAGCTCAATAGACTCAATGTCACTCCCCATGACAATGTCAGTAAAGTCGTGGGGAGTGATGGAATGGTACGACCAATCCTTGGAATGTTTGGTGAATCCAACCACCGTATCGCTCCTCCCGAAGCCCCAGTTAGGCCTAAAGGAGTGCTCCTTGAATGGAGGATCCACATCGTCCCCCAGCTCGACCACCGGGACATGGGGCCTAAGGAAGGAAGGAGCATCAGCCTTGTTCCGGGGGTCTTTGTTCAGCTTGGCCTTTTTCTGGCAGCCAGATTCCCCCTCCTTAGGCGTGTTGATGTTATTGATGGCCTTGCAAGCTGAAAGAAAAAGAAGAAAAGTATTAAAATTCTGGAGATAATAAATTTGCAATAAAATGGAGAAAAGAAATAGTTGCACATATAAATTTACCCTTATCACTGGCCTGAGAGAGACCAACTTTCTTCAACGAGAACTCCTCTAAAAGGGTCCAAGTATCTATTTTTCCGTTATCTGAAATGAGGGTTTGATAGGCCACCTCCTCCTCATCAGTTAACCTGGTGCTACCAGGACTACCATCTGACACTTTACAAAAGGGCCTATGGAAGAGTGTGGCCCAATCACCCCCAGCCCAGGTCAATCTAACAAACCCGTCCCTCCACTTAGAGTTATTCTCAACTATAGAGTTGCTATAAAAAATATGGGGAATTTTGGGCCGTTGACGAATTAAAACCCAGCCCGGTTGACCCAAGGAACTGTTATAAAATTGGAAAACTTTCCTAAAGACAGCTACGAAAAGAGGAAATTTATTTCTAAGACGCGGAACTATAAAACAAATAATATTCCTCCATGCATTAGGATGGAGTTGACATGGGTTGATTTTTACGTCTGCAAGTAAACGAGGAATAAATTTATGAAATGGGAACCTAAGACCCGCGGTCAGGGCTCCTCGATAAATAAATAGAGTGTCGTCCTCCCTATTACATGTCCTATCCCCAGGGGCGGCTGGGGTAATCCTAAGGTGGGGTGGAAATTTATACGTTGTGTTCATGGACTCAATTCTACCCTCAAACTCGTGGAAAGTGTTACCATGGTTGTATGAATCAAATTCAGATAAAGAGGGATATTCTTCGCCTCTAGAGTTTATCATATCAATTAAAGAAGTGTACGGAGATTGGATTTGAATGGCAGTACCTCTCTTGGAAGTGTTCATCTTCCCCAAACGAGTTAGATCACGATCTGCCATTGATATTCTTCGAATGAAGGCTTGAAATCCAGAAAAAGCTTGAAGGTGGTGGAACTGCGGTGGCTGAGGTCGCCGGAAATCGCCTTCCTAAGAGAGGAAACTTGAGAGAAATTTGAGAGAGTTTTTGAGAGATAATTTGAGAAATGAGAAGTGAAGTGAGGATTCTCACTTCTCACTTCTCTTTTATAGGCGAAAAGCTCGGAATATGAGGCGTTTAAGGCCCATAAAGCAAGGCCCAACTTGAGGAAAGCCCACCATGGGGAAGTTTCAGGGATATTCTAAACGCAGGAATAGAAACTGAAAGATTAAAAATTGACCAGAATTTTGAAGAAATAGTTCGATCAGAGTCCTGGTTGATAAAAGGTAGGATTCCTGATCGAATTTTCATTCGATTATGAGGGTAAAAAGCCACTTAGTTCGATCAGAGTCCTGATCGACAAAAGGAAGAATTTTGATCGATATTTCATTCGATTATGAGGGTAAAAAGTCATTTAGTTCGATCAGAGTCCTGATCGACGAAAGAAAGAATCTTGATCGATATTTCATTCGATTAAAAGGGTAAAAAGCCACTTAATTCGATCAGAGTCTTGATCGACAAAGGGAAGAATCTTGATCGATATTTTATTCGATTATAAGGGTAAAAAGCTACTTAGTTCGATAAGAGTCCTGATCGACAAAGAATAAGATCCTGATCGAATTTTCATTCGAACTAAAAGGAATAAGCTTGTTTAATTCGATTAGAATCCTGATCGATTTCAATTAGGATTCCAGGCCTACCTCACCTCAGACCTCACTATCAAAAATACACTTAGTTCGATCAGGATCCTGATCGATTTCGATCAGGAATCCTGGTCGAAACATGATCGACTAGAGCGGCAAATCTTAAGCTAGTTCGATCAAGATCCTGATCGATTTCGATCAGGAATCCTGGTCGATTTTGGCACAAATCCTGGTCGAAATTCCATCGACCAGAGAAGCAGAATGGAAGTTAATTCAATCAGGATCCTGATCGATTTCGATCAGGAATCCTGATCGATTTGAAACATTTCCTGATTGATTAGACACGACTCCTGATCGATTTAGAGCCGAAAATTGAGAATAAATCCAGAAAAAGGATAAATTTTGAAAATTAAGGAAAAATCCCAGAATTAAGGGATAAAAAAGGAAAAATCCCAGAATTAAGGGAAAAAATCCTGGAAATTAAGGTAATTCCTAAAATAATGGGGTTAAAGCAAATCGTTGTAAATGTGTAGGTCGCTCCACACTTTACGCAAAAATAATACCATGTATAGGAACGAATGAACTTAACTTCTGTGAAATCTTTTGCGGTTTCCCAGAAGTTGGGGGGCAAATGATATGGGCCTAAATATAGCCTAGATAAATAATTAATGTCAAATAAATTAGGCCTGATATGGTCCAGCAACAAAGCCCAGTTAACAAGGCCCAAAACCCTGAATATTAATTAATTTCGTAATTAATTAATAAGGGAGAAAAATAGCTATTAAGATGAGTCCTAGTGGGGATATAAATCCTTATAGATTGGCCTATAAGGAATCTCATATGTGGAGCCCTCCAAACCCGGGTCAGAAGTTTGGCGTCCACAACACATATACAATATGTAAACCTGTATATGGAATATTATTTGCAATGACCCTGCTTTACATAAGCACAGATCGCAACAGGTTAAAGTATGAAAACAAGCCACAACCTTAACTTTTATTACAACGTACCAAATCCCAGCTAATTTAACTTACAACTGATAATGAAATTATTCTTACAATCTTATTATCTCACTACCATATGAAGCTTCTGCTAGCTCGATCCAACTCAAACTGGAATCCTAGCTCGCACTTTGGATTGAAGAACTTAACTATCATCCATATCCTTCTTAACTGTAAAATATATAAAAAGATTCGCAAGAGTGAGCTAACTAGCTCAGCAAGTCATAATATCAATAACTGAGGTTAAACAATGATTAAACGAGATGACTCAAAGGAATCAAGTTTCTTGTTAAACAACCAATAGAATTGGATATTCATTTTAAGTTTTTAAAACCAAGGTTAGGCTGCTGATCAGTCACGCACTAACCCCCAGCAAAGCACACAGCACTGCTCTAACTACTAGATCCAAGGCACACATTGGCCTAACTTGACCATCGATATGGTCTGACCACGAATCTGGTCCACATAAAGAAAACTATCCAATTCTAAAGTAATTCAATATGATAAACAATTTAATTCAATAAAACCAGATCATAATCAATAACAATAAAACATTTGTATAAGAGCATGGTGAAAATTCATGGGTACCAAAAAGGGTATGTCAAGGTATATAAAAGAAATGGCCTCCAGCCTGTAGGAGAATCGTGTATTAGATGAACAATATTTGTACAAGGTTTTAGTTCTTTGATATCATAAGGTATGGTTGAGTATCAGAGTTTCTGTAGGCTTAAATAATTTTGTTCTAGTGTTTGGTATATGATGGGTATATATTTGTGGAGTAGTATCATATTTGTGTGGTTCAGTATCTGGTAAATCAACAAGAAATGGTTCACAAAGAATAAGGCTTACAGCTCAAGGATCAAATGATGTGGCTCAGGTTCAAGGCTGAAAGATTCAAAGTATTTATGATATAAAACTGAGCTATTTGAATATTAACAATATGTCACAAGAGAATTTGGAAATATTTGCAATATATCTTAATAAAGGTTTAGAAGTACTTGCCTTATCATAATCGATTTCAACTTTACTTGTACTCGTCTAATGACTCCATTCAAGAACCACTCGTCTGCTTCTCCTATGCCTCGCTTCTATCCTCTGATCACTTGTTGTATTTTCTACATGTCAATTCTATTTTCTGATCACCGGCTTCCCTTTCCTACACCTTGCTTACTCTGCTAGGCATCATAAGCATCTATCAATATTCATCTTACATTATTCTAATCATCACATGGACGTCAGAAGGTTTCAACTACCATTCGTTTCACCCAAATCCGATTAACGGATTGAAAGTTACGCTATAAACAAATAAACACCAAATATTTAGACCAACAGTTAACTAACAAGTCACACATAGCACATAACACGTCGAATAATCAATGATATATCATTTATAAAGAAGTCTCGGGTCATAAACAGGCTTCCAGGTATTTAAAATAATTTTTAAAACATTTTTCGGAATTAAAACGGGTCGTTAGATCAGTTTCGAAGTAATAAAGAGGGTTCGCCTGGCCAATTCTTGCTTTAAAATAATTTTATAATAATTACTGAGCCTTGAAAACAATTTAAAAAAATATTTTAAAGCTCGAAATTATTTTTCGGAATTTTTAAATCAAAAATAAATAATTAAATCTAATTATTAAATTAATTAAAATTAATTAATAACTAATTAAATTAATTATTTAATTAATATTTAAATTAATTGACTAATTAAATAATTAATTATCAATTAAAATTAATTAGTTAAATAATTAAGATTTATTTTAAATTAAAAATAATTTTTAGAAATTAAAAATTTTGATATTTGGAATTTCAAAATAGGTAAAACATTTTCTAAAATTATTTATAAAAAGAAAATATCATTTTTGTAAAAATATAAGCAGGAGTATGATTTTTCGCAAAGTTTTAAAACTCAGCTAATTTAACTTACAACTGATAATGAAATTATTCTTACAATCTTATTATCTCACTACCATATGAAGCTTCTGCTAGCTCGATCCAACTCAAACTGGAATCCTAGCTCGCACTTTGGACTGAAGAACTTAACTATCATCCATATCCTTCTTAACTGTAAAATATATAAAAAGATTCGCAAGAGTGAGCTAACTAGCTCAGCAAGTCATAATATTAATAACTGAGGTTAAACAATGATTAAACGAGATGATTCAAAGGAATCAAGTTTCTTGTTAAACAACCAATAGAATTGGATATTCATTTTAAGTTTTTAAAACCAAGGTTAGGCTGCTGATCTGTCACGCACTAACCCCCAGCAAAGCACACAGCACTGCTCTAACTACTAGATCCAAGGCACACATTGGCCTAACTTGACCATCGATATGGTCTGACCACGAATCTGGTCCACATAAAGAAAACTATCCAATTCTAAAGTAATTCAATATGATAAACAACTTAATTCAATAAAACCAGATCATAATCAATAACAATAAAATATTTGTATAAGAGCATGGTGAAAATTCATGGGTACCAAAAAGGGTATGTTAAGGTATATAAAAGAAATGGCCTCCAGCCTGTAGGAGAATCGTGTATTAGATGAACAATATTTGTACAAGGTTTTAGTTCTTTGATATCATAAGGTATGGTTGAGTATCAGAGTTTCTGTATGCTTAAATAATTTTGTTCTAGTGTTTGGTATATGATGGGTATATATTTGTGGAGTAGTATCATATTTGTGTGGTTCAGTATCTGGTAAATCAACAAGAAATGGTTCACAAAGAATAAGGCTTACAGCTCAAGGATCAAATGATGTGGCTCAGGTTCAAGGCTGAAAGATTCAAAGTATTTACGATATAAAACAGAGCTATTTGAATATTAACAATATGTCACAAGAGAATTTGGAAATATTTGCAATATATCTTAAGAAAGGTTTAGAAGTACTTGCCTTATCATAATCGATTTCAACTTTACTTGTACTCGTCTAATGACTCCATTCAAGAACCACTCATCTGCTTCTCCTATGCCTCGCTTCTATCCTCTGATCACTTGTTGTATTTTCTACATGTCAAATCTATTTTCTGATCACCGGCTTCCCTTTCCTACACCTTGCTTACTCTGCTAGGCATCATAAGCATCTATCAATATTCATCTTACATTGTTCTAATCGTCACATGGACGTCAGAAGGTTTCAACTACCATTCGTTTCACCCAAATCCGATTAACGGATTGAAAGTTACGCTATAAACAAATAAACACCAAACATTTAGACCAACAGTTAACTAACAAGTCACACATAGCACATAACACGTCGAATAATCAATGATATATCATTTATAAAGAAGTCTCGGGTCATAAACAGGCTTCCAGGTATTTAAAATAATTTTTAAAACATTTTTCGGAATTAAAACGGGTCGTTAGATCAGTTTCGAAGTAATAAAGAGGGTTCGGCTGGACAATTCTTGCTTTAAAATAATTTTATAATAATTATTGAGCCTTGAAAACAATTTAAAATAATATTTTAAAACTCGAAACTATTTTACGGAATTTTTAAATCAAAAATAAATAATTAAATCTAATTATTAAATCAATTAAAATTAATTAATAACTAATTAAATTAATTATTCAATTAATATTTAAATTAATTGACTAATTAAATAATTAATTATCAATTAAAATTAATAATTAAATAATTAAGATTTATTTTTAAATTAAAAATAATTTTCAGAAATTAAAAATTTTGATATTTGGAATTTCAAAATAGGTAAAACATTTTCTAAAATTATTTATAAAAAGAAAATATCATTTTTGTAAAAATATAAGCATGAGTATGATTTTCGCAAAGTTTTAAAACTGGGGTATCAGGGATGCAATCTGTGCAAAACCTCGGGGGCCAAACTGTAATTTTTACAGTCTCCCCCCTGTCGCCGGAAAGCCATGGTTGCCGGCCATAAGCTTTTCCGGTGACCTGACAACTGCCCAGAACCACTTCAAAATAACAGGACAGGATGATTATCGATCCGCAAACACATCTGCAAGGTTACAATTGTCAAATAACACGGTTTTTAACCGGAAAACCCGATCGAAGTTCCGCCGCCGGCGGACCTTCAAACTCCGGCCATCGTCTTCCCGTTATCCTCCATTTTCCAGACTTAGCTCATTCAATTGCTCTTTCAACGATCTATTTAACGGCAACAACTAATTAAACTAATAACCCCTGGGTCAAATACGCCCAAATCTTACTCAAGAACAATCAAGAACATTCAAACCCTAATTTTAGTAATCCGAGAATCAAACACAATTTTGAGCATGTTATTGAACTCCAAATTTAGAGTATAATATACCAAAATGATCAGGAAAACAAGCTCTACAACATACAATCATCAAATCATATAAACAATCTCTCGAACAAAAAATCATAATTTAAATACCAAGAAATTCGAATATAAATAATTAAATAGAAAATCACTTGATGTTTCTGGGTTGAAATTGATGGAAGATTTGGATTCTAGATTTCAGTAGCTTCGTTTTGAGTATATGTACGCCAGAATCGGATATCGATAACACCTCTGAATTTGTGTTTGATTACGAAGAACAAAATAGAATTATAGTATTTTCTCTGTAAAAACTCTGTAAATACTGTTTGCAAATGATTTCTGGTACAAAATAAAATACGGTAAAGGCTATTTATAATTACGGGAAATTAGTATCCCGTTGGATCATTCCGGATATAAAACGGTACGTTTATTTATAAAAATTGATCCAAACGGTACCGGTTTTCGGGATAATTATCCAAATCTGTACAATTTGTACTGCGGTCTTGGTCTCAGCGCCTGGTTACACGTATTACGAGGTGATAATTGTGATTGTTTAATAAAATGCTCCCGTTTATCGAAAATATGAGTTTTATTGATTTACCGAAACGAATAATGTATCGAAAATGTTGCCCGGGACCCGTGCAGGACAAACCGTACGCCGGATCGAAAAAGTCGAAACATGAAAAATGCTCGGAATATTGTAATTAGGTTAGGAAGGAGTTTTCGGAAGAGTTTCGGGTTATAAAAACTTAAAAACGGATGACGTCGGTTGGTTCCCGATTGTATAAAATAGTTTTTAAATATTCGGAAAAAGATTTTGTAGAATCCATATATTTCCTATAAAATCATAAATCAACATAAAAATAGATAGGAAGAAATGATAATTATCTATATTTTATTTTGGACATATAAAAATTAAAATACTCATTTAATATTATTTTTAAACATCCAAACACATTTAACACTTAACAGATAATTCATAGAATAGATACTGAACACATATAATAACTATTTATTAGCAAAAATAATTACACGATATATCCCGGATATTACATCCTTCCCCCCTTAAAAGGATTCTGTCCTCAAAATCTACTAAGAAACAAATGAGGGTATTTTTCTTTCATATCTTTTTTTTAACTCCCAGGTTCACTCTTCAACCTTTGGGTTTCTCCACAATACTCTTACTAACTTTACCACTTTATTTCTCAATACTTTCTCTCTTTCTACTAGATTCTCTATCGGACTCTCTACATATGACAAATCTTCCTGAAACTCTATTGGCTCCTACTCTTTTACATGCTTGGAGTCTGGATTATACTTCCTAAGCATCAATACGTGAAAAAATTGTGAATGTGCTCCATGTGCGGAGGTAACGCCAACTCGTAGGCTACTTTGCCAACGCGCTTTAGAATCTCAAAAGGTCCGACATATCTTGGGCTCAGTTTTCCTTTCTTTCCAAATCTTGTTAATTTCTTTCATGGTGATACTTTCAGTAATACCAAGCTTCCTTTTTCGAATTCCATATATTTCCTTGACTGATCTGCATACTTCCTTTGACGGTCTTGTGTTGCTATCAATCTTTTCTGGATAACTTCAACAACTTCCTTTGTTTGCTGTACTAATTCGGGTCCAAGTATTTTGCATTCTTCTACTTCGTCCCAATATACTGGAGATCTACATTTGCGTCCATAAAGGATAATGGCGTGATGACTGTTGTTGTGAGCAAATTATACCAGGGGTAAATGCTTGTTCCAACTTCCTTGGAAGTTAATAGCACAAACACATAATATGAATTCAATTGTCTGGATCGTTCTTTTATTCTGGCCGTCCGTCTGTGGATGGTAAGCCATACTCATATTTAGTTCCGTTACCAAACATTCTTAAAAACTCCTTCAAAATCTTGAATTAAATCTTGGATCTCGATCGGATATGATGGACACAGGAACTCCATGACGAACTACGATTTCCTTTAAGTACATATGAACTGATTTGTCAAGTGAAAATCTTCCATTTATAGACAGAAAATGAGTTGAATTGGTAAGTCTATCCGCTATAACCCAAATGGCATCATGATTAACTTTTGCCTTTGGTAACCCAACTATGAAATCCATGGTGATATGCTCCCACTTCCACTCTGGAACCTCCAATGGCTGTAGCAATCCACTTGGTCTCTGATGCTATACTTTAACTCTTTGACATAAATAACATCTGCTAATCCATTTCACAATTTTCCTCTTCATATCTGGCCACCGATAATTGTCCCTTAAATCTCTATACATCTTGGTACTCTCTGAATGGATTGAAGACCTTGAATTATGAGCTTTCTGTAAAATTTCATTCTTCAACTCCGTCACTGGTGGAATCCAAATTCTAGAAGAAAACCTTAAAATACCTTGATCATCCTTTTTGCGTGCACAATTCTTCACCTACCAAATGATTTATATCCTGATCCATTACCTTTTCCTGATACTTCCTTACCCTCTCTAACAACTTCGACTGAAATGTCATACTATACCTTCTTACTCCTTTTGGATCATGAACCCTGACTTCCAATTCCAACTTCTAGAATTCCATAGATAATTCTTCTGGTACAGTCTCTATGTTCATCCTCTCTCCTTCTTACTTATCTCTTGCCACTGCATTTGCTTTTCCTCGGAAGTTCATACATCAAACTCCTATGGTCCGTATACATATTACACCTTTCTCCATACATATCGTATTTCCCAATCTCTCAAAGCGAATATTATTACTGCTAGTCCCAAATTATGAGTAGAATACTTCTGCTCATAAGGTTTCGGTTGTCTGGATGCATATACAATACTTTATTGTGCCGCATCGACACACATCCGATTCTCTTATGAGAAGCATTACTATGAACTATCAAATCTCCCTAATATTTTCCAATTGATAAAACAGGTGTTGCAATCACTCTCTCATTTAACTTCGCCAAACTTTCTTTACCCTTCTCCGCTTTATAAAGCTTCTTGCTTTTCTTGATTAGTTTCGTCAAAGGTACTACAACTTTTAAGAAATCTTGAGCAAATTTCTGATAATAACCGGCTAATAATAAAACTTCTTACTTTTGATGGTGCTTTTGGTCTTTCTTCATTCATACTATCTTTAAATCTTTCTGCTGAATCCCCTTTTTGTCTCCTCTTTACTGACTGTCTATGCTAAGAATTATACTTCCTGCCATTAAAATTTTCACCTGGTAAACTTTTCATACCGCTTCTTTCTTCTTTGACTCCTTCAGCTATCATTGTATAGGTTGCATGGTTCTTTATAAGTAACACAAGTACATCTTATCCAGATTCCTCCTTCAAGATTCTACTAATCAAATTTAACTATCACCGGTATAACAGTTCATCGAACTAACATTTTTATAATAACAGTATTGAGTTCTGAAAATTATCTTTAATATGTCCATAAGTTCAATCTTCACTTGGTATTATACCCAGTCTTAAATCAATCTTATAAAAATACCTTGCTTCCTTCATTTAATTAAAAAAATCATTGGTTCGAGGTAACAGATATCTGCTCTTGAGAGTAAACTTGTTGAGCTTTCGCAATCACATAATCTCACACTTCCATATTTCTTATTAACAAATCTTGCCGGTGCACTTTAGGGGTACGCTAGGTCCAGTTGCTTTTTCTTCTAATTATCTCCTGTGTTTGCTCTGGTAACTCCTTTATTTAATCTGGTGCCATTCGGTGCGGGGCTTTGGGCACTGGCTTCATTTCAGGTATTAAGTCCATCGCGAGCTTCATTTCCCTATCTGAACGAGATGTTGATAACTCACCTAGAAATATATCTTGAAACTTCTTAATTGCTATAAAATCTTCAAATTTCGTTTGCTTCTGACTTTTATATATCCCATAATCACCATAATGCTCATATCTTGATCACCGTAATCATTATTAACGTATTCTTTACCTTCTTTCATCTTCTGCACCTCAGCACCTTCTCATTTGGCATCCTCAGAATTATCTTTTCATCACGACGGTCGGTCTGGACATCACGCTTTAATAGTAAATCATTCCTTAGAATAATGTCTAATCCTCTTATCTTCCATGATATTAATTCTTCACAACTTATTGCCAGAAATCTCAATTCCACCATTGGTACTCACTTATTTAGCAACTATACGTTCTTGAATTGCTAGTCCTTTAATCACAATCTTATTAATTCAACAGGGTAATTCATCTTATCAACAAAACCTTGGGAGCTAAATAATCAAGTTGCTCTCACACCTTTCAATACTTTAATGCATAAGGTATCCGCAATAATCATCCACATCATCACATCTATATTCTAAATAACACATTTCTCAGGAAAATCGCAGACTCTCATTTTTCGGAGACGTATTCCTTATTGAAGTAGATCCCTTTGACTCTTAGTGCATCCCTGGTTAGGGTTAATGATTAACAATTCTCGCCATATGCCCTTGTTTCCTTTCCATGCATGAGAGGTAGATGGGACTTTGCCCGCTTGGTGTATAATACGTTGACTTTTATTCGAAAAGCCCTTGCGAAGAACAACTATAAGACGAAACAACTAGAAGAATTCCCAATTTTAATAAACTTAGAGTCGAAAAGAAAGAAGAAGTAATGATTTGAATATGAATGAGACAACCACATTGGAACTTAAGATGGCCAGTCTTTCATACCGTATGGCATACATCACATGATTAGGTGGCATCCCACCCGACTCTTCGCCATTCTGACAAAGTGTCTTATCATAACACTGTTTGTCCCAATCAGAAAGCAAAGCTTGTGGGGAACAATTAAATTTGAAAGGAATGCAAAATCCTCCGTTTTGATATCATCAGAAAGGATTTATTAAGAAAAGGAGTTCATACATTTTTAGGAATTGAAAAGGAATATACGCTGTGATGTTGAGGACAAGAATGATACCATTGGTCACCATCCACATTTCACTTGTATTCATCTTTCGAGTTTGATCGATCATATCCCAATGGTGTCATATAATAACTTTAGAAATATGCTAAAAAGTCTTCGCAACTAAGCATTATGGTAGATTCTTACTTGTTAAGTCTCGCGTCTGTAACGTCGCACCTACCCGTATAATACTTTAACAATTCGTTCATAATGGCGTTCTTATCAGATAACCTTGAGTTTCCTCTTTTTAATTTAGAATAACCATGAATCATTCAACTTAGCGATCTTTTTATTAATAATATTCTTCTTTTAGAAAAGTCTGGAAATCTTCCCAATCTTCTTCGGTCATGCTTAGCTTCCGTTTAATCAATGAATTACTTGAACTCTGATTATCCCAGTAATTGGATAAATAGTTACTCCGTACGCTGGTTCTGTTGTTAATCTTATCAAACAATACTTACACCTTACTATTAGGAATAACCAACTTCCTCATAATCACGGATCACTTCGTCCTCTGAATTAACAATACTAAATCTAAAATAAGTATCCTTCCAGCTAATCCGAGTCTTTTGACAAACAAGAAACTCAATTAGTAACTTGACAACCAATGTTTAAAATTTATTTTTATTCAAAAAGGCTTTTAGAAATTTTGTAAGGACAAATTCTTTTTCGAAAACTTGTTAAAATTTTGAAAATCATAAATTTGGTTGTCCTTACTGTATGAGTTGGTTGTTGTCCTTCCGACCTATAACAAGGTACCAAATTAAAGGAATGATCACATAAAGGTCCATTTACTTCAATCTACCTTATCTCCCTTATTATGTCCATTTGCCTTCCTTAATCGATGATCACTTCAATTGTCGTTACATGTTATTGTATTCGTATCACTTCAATTGTCGTTACATGTTATTGTATTCGTAGCTTCACATCAATATTTTCATACTGGTAATGCTCCCGTCATCAACCTTGCAGTCGTAAAGTAGAACAGGTTATCCAATAATCAACAAGTCCACTGACGACACATCACATTATTACTACAAATATATCATATTATCATAACACCATTACCTAACTCCTAGGAAAGCTCCAGATCCACAATCTCCTCCCATTCTCTTCTCAATACCTATCTAATCCATTCCACAAGTTAATCCTGGGTGGCCTAATTACTAGTAGCTTCTTGTAACCTGGTAACAGCCATCCTCCAGAACACTTGAATCTTCCTTCTAAACTTCTTCTCACCTTAATTTGTATCTCAATACTCACCATTTACTGCAGCTCCTGAATCCATCCTCATAGATACAACTGCTTCATAGAACAAGTTTTAAACTGGGGTATAAAATAGGGTATAGGGTAAATTGAAAAGACACACTCATAGCCGATGTCTAGTAAAACAAGAATAAATAGATAGAGATTTCTTAAATAGGTCGTCTCATATCAAGAGGTAATAGAATAGAGGGGAATAACTTGGAAAGGTACAACTATAATAACAGAAGGTAATACCATTAATACCGATGGAAAAACAAAGTGCAATTCAAATTTAGAAGAAGATGACGATCCTCAAACAGAAGGCTCCAAATGATCAGATGATGCAGGGAAAACAGGATCTGCCATTGTCGTTGTCTGGAAATCACGTCGCAAGCTAAGAATCCCGAATCGCAACACGAACCATGCCGGAGACCTACTATACAGTCGTACTCATCCTCACGATGACTTATCTTTCTATTTCCTATCCCTAATCCTAACCCTTTACCCAATCCCGACAATCTAGGCTTGTTTCAGTGACTTATAACATGTAGCTCTGATACCAACCTATGGAGCCCTCCAAACCCGGGTCAGAAGTTTGGGGTCCACAACACATATACAATATGTAAACCTGTATATGGAATATTATTTGCAATGACCCTGCTTTACAAAACCACGGATCGCAACAAGTTAAAGTATGAAAACAAGCCACAACCTTAACTTTTATTACAATGTACCAAATCCCAACTAATTTAACTTACAACTGATAATGAAATTATTTTTACAATCTTATTATCTCACTACCATATGAAGCTTCTGCTAGCTCGATCCAACTCAAACTGGAATCCTAGCTCGTACTTTGGACTGAAAAACTTCACTATCATCCATATCCTTCTTAACTGTAAAATATATAAAAAGATTCGCAAGAGTGAGCTAACTAGCTCAGCAAGTCATAATATCAATAACTCAGGTTAAACAATGATTAAACGAGATGATTCAAAGGAATCAAGTTTCTTGTTAAACAACCAATAGAATTGGATATTCATTTTAAGTTTTTAAAACCAAGGTTAGGCTGCTGATCAGTCACGCACTAACCCCCAACAAAGCACACAACACTGCTCTAACTACTAGATCCGAGGCACACATTGGCCTAACTTGACCATCGATATGGTCTGACCACGAATCCGGTCCACATAAAGAAAACTATCCAATTCTAAAGTAATTCAATATGATAAACAATTTAATTCAATAAAACCAGATCATAATCAATAACAATAAAATATTTGTATAAGAGCATGGTGAAAATTCATGGGTACCAAAAAGGGTATGTCAAGGTATATAAAAGAAATGGCCTCCAGCCTGTAGGAGAATCGTGTATTAGATGAACAATATTTGTACAAGGTTTTAGTTCTTTGATATCATAAGGTATGGTTGAGTATCAGAGTTTCTGTATGCTTAAATAATTTTGTTCTACTGTTTGGTATATGATGGGTATATATTTGTGGAGTAGTATCATATTTGTGTGGTTCAGTATCTGGTAAATCAACAAGAAATGGTTCACAAAGAATAAGGCTTACAGCTCAAGGATCAAATGATGTGGCTCAGGTTCAAGGCTGAAAGATTCAAAGTATTTACGATATAAAACAGAGCTATTTGAATATTAACAATATGTCACAAGAGAATTTGGAAATATTTGCAATATATCTTAAGAAAGGTTTAGAAGTACTTGCCTTATCATAATCGATTTCAACTTTACTTGTACTCGTCTAATGACTCCATTCAAGAACCACTCGTCTGCTTCTCCTATGCCTCGCTTCTATCCTCTGATCACTTGTTGTATTTTCTACATGTCAATTCTATTTTCTGATCACCGGCTTCCCTTTCCTACACCTTGCTTACTCTGCTAGGCATCATAAGCATCTATCAATATTCATCTTACATTGTTCTAATCATCACATGGACGTCAGAAGGTTTCAACTACCATTCGTTTCACCCAAATCCGATTAACGGATTGAAAGTTACGCTATAAACAAATAAACACCAAACATTTAGACCAACAGTTAACTAACAAGTCACACATAGCACATAACACGTCGAATAATCAATGATATATCATTTATAAAGAAGTCTCGGGTCATAAACAGGCTTCCAGGTATTTAAAATAATTTTTAAAATATTTTTCGGAATTAAAACGGGTCGTTAGATCAGTTTCGAAGTAATAAAGAGGGTTCGGCTGGCCAATTCTTGCTTTAAAATAATTTTATAATAATTATTGAGCCCTGAAAACAATTTAAAATAATATTTTAAAACTCAAAACTATTTTACGGAATTTTTAAATCAAAAATAAATAATTAAATCTAATTATTAAATCAATTAAAATTAATTAATAACTAATTAAATTAATTATTCAATTAATATTTAAATTAATTGACTAATTAAATAATTAATTATCAATTAAAATTAATTAATTAAATAATTAAGATTTATTTTTAAATTAAAAATAATTTTCAGAAATTAAAAATTTTGATATTTGGAATTTCAAAATAGGTAAAACATTTTCTAAAATTATTTATAAAAAGAAAATATCATTTTTGTAAAAATATAAGCAGGAGTATGATTTTCGCAAAGTTTTAAAACTGGGGTATCAGGGATGCAATCTGTGCAAAACCTCGAGGGCCAAACTGTAATTTTTACAGTCTCCCCCCTGTCGCCGGAAAGCCATGGTTGCCGGCTATAAGCTTTTCCGGTGACCTGACAATTGCCCAAAACCACTTCAAAATAACAGGACAGGATGCTTATCGATCCGCAAACACATCTGCAAGGTTACAATTGTCAAATAACACGTTTTTTAACCGGAAAACCCGATCGAAGTTCCGCCGCCGGCGGACCTTCAAACTCCGGCCATCGTCTTCCCGTTATCCTCCGTTTTCCAGACTTAGCTCATTCAATTGCTCTTTCAACGATCTATTTAACGACAACAACTAATTAAACTAATAACCCCTGGGTCAAATACGCCCAAATCTTACTCAAGAACAATCAAGAACATTCAAACCCTAATTTCAGTAATCCGAGAATCAAACACAATTTTGAGCATGTTATTGAACTCCAAATTTAGAGTATAATATACCAAAATGATCAGGAAAACAAGCTCTACAACATACAATCATTAAATCATATAAACAATCTCTCGAACAAAAATTCATAATTTAAATACCAAGAAATTCGAATATAAATAATTAAATAGAAAATCACTTGATGTTTCTGGGTTGAAATTGATGGAAGATTTGGATTCTAGATTTCAGTAGCTTCGTTTTGAGTATATGTACGCCAGAATCGGATATCGATAACACCTCTGAATTTGTGTTTGATTACGAAGAACAAAATAGAATTATAGTATTTTCTCTGTAAAAACTCTGTAAATACTATTTGCAAATGATTTCTGGTACAAAATAAAATACGGTAAAGGCTATTTATAATTACGGGAAATTAGTATCCCGTTGGATCATTCCGGATATAAAACGGTACGTTTATTTATAAAAACTGATCCAAACGGTACCGGTTTTCGGGATAATTTTCCAAATCTGTACAATTTGTACTGCAGTCTTGGTCTCAGCGCCTGGTTACACGTATTACGAGGTGATAATTGTGATTGTTTAATACAAAGCTCCCGTTTATCGAAAATATGAGTTTTATTGATTTACCGAAACGAATAATGTATCGAAAATGTTGCGCCGGGACCCGCACAGGACAAACCGTACGCCGGATCGAAAAAGTCGAAACATGAAAAATGCTCGGAATATTGCAATTAGGTTAGGAAGGAGTTTTCGGAAGAGTTTTGGGTTATAAAAAAGTAAAAACGGATGACGTCGGTTGGTTCCCGATTGTATAAAATAGTTTTTAAAATATTCGGAAAAAGATTTTGTAGAGTCCATATACTCCTATAAAATCATAAATCAACATAAAAATAGATAGGAAGATATGACTATTATCTATATTTTATTTTGGACATATAAAAATTAAAATACTCAATTAATATTATTTTTAAACATCCAAACACATTTAACACTTAACATATAATTCATAGAATAGATACTGAACACATATAATAACTATTTATTAGCAAAAATAATTACACGATAAATCCAGGATATTACATCATGGGATAAGGAATCAGCTTCCTACTTCCTAGGACTCCAAAGTCAATTCTAATTCAGAGACTTGCCCACCAAATCTTCTAACCCAAGTCCAATTCAAGGACTCCCAATATCTATATAAGGGGCCTCACCCCACAAATCAGAACTACATTTTTTGACTTGATCCTTGGCACAACTAGGTACGTAGGCATCTTGTAAGGCAGATCGAGTCAAGAAACACAAGAGCAGTCAAATCCAGCCTCGAAGCTTACGTTCCCTAGTAATAAGCACAACAATTAATATACCTTAGTTTTTGATCCATAACATGTAGTGTTTGAAATTTTAGATGTCAGTGGGATAGGATTAACTATTTGGTGTATTTGTTAGATGTATAGTCTATATAAGGCTTACATAATATTTTATATGTATGGCTTAAAATAATATTTTGTTTTAGTTTACAGTTTAGTTTACTTTTTATCAATTATCATTTATTTATAAAAATTTAACAAATAAAAATCATTAAAATGAAATTTAATTTTAAATAGGATTATAGTTTTGATAAATTATCAATAATAATATTTTTTTCTAAATTATTTGATTATTTTACTATTTTTTGAAAATATTTGCAAAAATACGGTGTAAACAAATATGCAACTAGTTTTTTTGGTTGTATTCGAGTTTGCATCTAATTACACAAACTCATCGAGTTTTTTTTAGTTGCATCGAATTGTAGAAAAACCGTTGTTTTCCAAAAAAAAAATATTGAAAAGTGTTATTTTTGTAAATAAAAATTAAAATGACGTATTTTTTTGTAATCTTTTGTGAAAACAATAACGTTTTTGCAAAACTATTTTTGGCTTGTGTACTTCAAAAAATGCACTGTAGTTTTATTTGGCCATAATCCATATTCCAAGTATATTCACCCATTATTTATTCATTATTAGTTCTGATAGGGAATAAAATAAACCATGATTACGTAATTAATATCGCATTAATTACATCAGAATGTGGCTGACAGCTAAGCCCATTAGAAAGGGCCCAAAACCCAGAATATTAATTAATTTCGTAATTAACTAATAAGGGATAAATTAGCTCTTAAGATGAGTCATAGTGGGGATAAAAATCCTTGTAGATTGGCCTCCAAGGAACCTCATGGGATAAGTAATCAGTTTCCTACCTCTTAGGACTCCAAAATCCATCCTAATTCAGAGACTTGTCGACCAAGTCTCCCAACTCTAGTTTAATTCAAGGACTTCCAACACCTATATAAGGGGTCTCATCCCATAAATCAGAACTACGTTTTTTGACTTGATCCTTGGCAATCAGCAAGGTACATAGGCATCTTGTTAAGGCAGATCAAGTCATGAGACACAAGAGCAGTCAAATCGAGCCTCGAAGCTCACGAACTCTAGTAGTAAGAACAACAATTAATATACCTTAGTTTTTAATCCATAACATTTGGTGCCGTCTGTGGGAAACGCTTACAACAACCATGGCGAGAACACGGAGAGGAAACAGTGCCCCTAAAGGAACACCAGCAAGGATGACCTAAACGATTTCGTCATCGGTGGAGATACCCCCGCATTCAATCTATGTCACCAACCAAGGAGGAGCCCCAGTAGGGGCAACTGAACCTCAACCTCAAAGGATGATTCCCCCGGCTCCTCAGGGACAAATTCCCAACTTCAACAGCTACATACACCTGCCAATTCTCGACCCATTGGATATGAGTATTCATTGTGACTACTAACCCCCCTTATGGGATGCCCCTTTACCCCAAGGTTGGAGGAAGTGGGCATGCTAATCAGAGTGAAGCACAAGGGCAGATGCCCCAATATATACGTGGTTTAGCTCCTATCCCGAAGGATCAAGAATTTTCTGGTCCTTATATTGAGAGAGACTCTGAATCCTCGGATGATGATGTGGCCCCAAGAAGGAGGCGTGCTGGTAAAGAGCCGATGCCTGATGGTAACCAACATCCTAGGAGCACCCGAGGGACGAATCTCCAAGAAGTGCAGGAGAGAATCAGGGCTCACGAGGATGAGATTCAAAGGCTGAAGAGCGACTTGGAGGCGCACCAGACCCCCAGACCCCCACTACCTCCAAGGGGGAGAAATCCTCCTCCAATCATAGACATGGATGGTCCGCTACAGAGAAGGACTGTTGTCCCAAGGGCTGATCCCAGTAATCTTCTTCCCCTGGGAGATCCTGATGATCCCACTCCACAATTTAGTGAAGAAATAATGAGCTCCCATATCTCAAAGAAGTTCAAGATGCCCACCATGAAAGCTTATGATGGCACCGGAGATCCCGCTAATCATGTAAGGACATTATCTAATACACTGTTATTGCAGTCCGTGAACGACACTATTAAGTGTCAGGCCTTTCCTCAAACCCTGTCGGGGATTGCTCAAAGATGGTATAGCCGTTTGCCCCCAAATTCTATTGGGTCCTTCAGAGAACTAAGTCAGGCTTTTATTAAGCAATTCATCAATGGGAGAGTGCATGAGAAAAGTTCAGCGTCTCTCATGAGCATCGTGCAGGGAGCAAAGGAATCCTTGAGAGACTATCTGAGTCGTTTCACAAAGGAAGCTTTAAAAGTCCCAGACGTTGATGACAAAGTAGCTATGATAGCACCGCAACAGGGAACTAGGGACGAGTTCTTCAAGATGTCCTTGGCCAAGTGTCCCCCCTGAAAGCATGTTGCAGCTCCAAGATAGGGCAGGGAAATACATAAAAGTGGAAGAGAGCATGAGGAAGATAGTAGTGAATAACGAGCCCGCTGGTGGCAAGAAGAGAAAGACTGATCTGGTGTATATTGCTAAGGACAAGTATCCTAGAACTGAGCAAAACACTGATTCGACCCCGAAGAAGGGAGGACCTGGGCAAAAGTTCACTGAATATGCTAAGTTGAATGCTCCTAGAAGCCAGATCTTAATGGAAATTGAGAAAGATAGAGACATTCGTTGGCCTAAACCCCTGAAGGCTGATCCTACCAAGCTATATAAGAGTAATATTTCAGATTCCACAAGGATGCTGGTCATGACACTGATGAGTGTAGACAATTAAAAGATGAAATAGAATTCCTCATTCGAAAAGGAAGATTGAGCAAGTACACTGGAGATGGAGGAGATAGGAACAACAATGGGAGAAAGAACTTTGATGATCATAGGAGGGACTAAGACGATCAGGGGCGAAATCCCCAGCCTAGGGGACTGGTGATAAATGCAATCTTTGGAGGCCGCGACCCTGAGGGCCTATGATAAATACAATCTTTGGAGGACCAACTGCTGCTGGATTATCTAGGAACTCCAGGAAAGCGTATACTAGAGAGGTTATGCATATTGTTGGGGAAGCCCCGAAGAGGGCCATGATAGGAGTGACAATGGAATTTGATGATTCTAACTTGGAGGGTGTGAAATTTCCTCATGACGACCCGCTGGTCATAACATTAATAATAGGGAACAGCCCGGTGAAGAGGGTCCTCGTAGATAATGGTGCCTCAGTGGATACCTTGCTCCATGATACCTTTTTAAGGATGGGCTACAATGATTCTCAATTAACCCCGACCGATATGCCAATATATGGATTTGCAGGAGTGGAGTGCCCCGTGGAGGGGATAATTAAGTTGCCAATAGCCATAGGTCAGGAACTAAGGCCAGCAACATAAATGTTGGACTTTGTGGCGGTGAAGGCTAATTTAACTTACAACGCGATTATGGGAAGAACAGGGATACATGCCTTCAAGGCAATCCCTTCCTCCTACCATTCAGTGATAAAGTTTCCCACCCGGAATGGGATTGGAGAAGAGAGAGGAGATCAGAAGATAGCAAGGAGTTGTTATGTGGCCTCTCTTAGGGCAGATGGAGTTGGGGGACAGGTTTTGCCTATTGAAGATCTAGATGTTCGTGAGAATGATGAGAAAAGAGGGAAGCCAGCAGAAGACTTGGTTCCGATCACTTTAGTTCCCGAGGATCCTGAGAAAGTGACTTTCATTGCAGCAACACTAGAGGAGCCCCTTAGAGGGAAGTTGGTGAATTTTTTGTAAGAAAATAGTGATGTGTTTGCATGGTCGGCAGCTGATATGCCAGGCATAGACCTGGAACTGATCACTCATAAGCTGAATGTGGATCCAAATCGAAAGACTGTGAAGTAAAAGAAAATAAGCTTTGCTCCAGAGAGGAAAAAAGCTAATAAACAAGAAGTAGAGAAGCTCTTAGAGGCTGGTTTTATTGAGGAGATACAGTTTCCGGAATGGTTAGCTAACCCTGTGATGGTAAAGAAGGCTAATGGAAAATGGAGGATGTGTGTGGATTTCACTGATCTAAATGACGCGTGCCCTAAGGACTGTTTCTCATTACTAAGGATAGATACATTGATATATGCTACTGCTGGTCATCAGATGCTGAGCTTCATGGATGGATTCAGTGGATATAATTAGATCAAGATGCACAAGGATGACATCCCAAAGGTATCATTCATTACTGACTTTGGTGTTTTTAGTTATCTTGTTATGGCGTTTGGTCTCAAGAATGCAGGAGCCACCTATCAAAGGTTGGTGAATAAGATTTTTAAGGATCTTATTGGCAAGACCATGAAAGTTTATGTCGATGACATGTTAGTCAAGAGTCTAGTGAAGACTGGCCATATAACCCATTTGAGGGAAGCTTTTGAGTTCCTGAGATACCACAAAATGATGCTAAATCCTGCGAAGTGTGCTTTCAGAGTGGGATCTGGAAAGTTTTTGGGACTGATGGTCTCCAAGAGAGGAATCGAGGCCAATCCCGATAAAATAAAGGCAATCTTGGACATAGAGCCACCAAAGACTATCAAAGATGTTCAAAAGCTCACTGGAAGGGTTGCTGTATTGGGGCGGTTCATCTCCAAATCTGGGGACAAGTACTTGTCGTTCTTCAAGTCCTTGAAGAAGGTTAAGGATTTTGTATGGACTGAGGAAAGCCAGAAGGCATTCGAAGAATTACAAAAGTATATGGCCAAGGCCCCGTTGTTGGCCAAGCCAACTCTGAATGAAATTTTATACTTATACCTGGTTGTTTCAGAAAATGCCTTGAGCGCTGTATTGGTTAAGGAGGAACTTAAAGTCCAGAAACTCGTATACTATGTTAGCAAAATTCTGCATGGGGCTGAGTTGAATTATTCAACTATTGAGAAGTTTGCTTTAGCCTTGGTAATGGCTTCAAGGAATTTGCGTCCTTACTTTCAGGCTCATAAAATTGAAGTGCTAACAAATCAGCCCTTGAGAAATATTACTCATAGTCCCAAAGCTAGTGGGAGGCTGATTAAATGGACAATAGAATTGGGAGAATTTGACATCAAATACATTGGCTGACTTCGTGGTGGAATGTACCATACCCAACCAAGAAGTCGGGGGGCAGGAAGATACTATACCTCAAGGCACAGAAAGTGATAAAGGAGACAAAGAAAAGGACGTTAAGGAGAAGGAATATTGGGTACTCTATATTGATGGGGCATCAAAAACAAATTCAAGCGGAGCAGGGCTATTTTTGCAAAGCCCCTATGGGTTCTTGATTGAATATGCTATGAAGCTAGACTTCCCAACTACAAACAATGAAGCAGAATATGAAGCTCTCATAGCTAGCCTCGGCCTAGCAGGGACACTAAAAGTTAAGAACTTAAAAGTCTGTTGAGATTCAAAGTTGGTCATATCCCAGGTCAAGGGAGAGTTTGAGGCAAGGGATGATATAATGGCTAAGTACGTCCGCCTAGTAAGGGCTGTGATGACTCAGTTCGATGAATGACATGTTGAGCACATCCCAAAGGAGGAAAATGCTAAGGCAGATGCATTGTCCAAGTTTGCTTCAACAGAGATAGAGGAAAGTTCAGGAAATGTATACTTCAGCGTTTTGAAGACACGGAGCATTGATGTTAAGCTTGTAGCTCCTATAAGGATGGGGACGTCATGGATAGATCCTATTAAGGCCCATATTCAAACTGGATGGCTACCAAAATGATGTGAATGAAGCACGAAAGTTGCATGTTCGAGCACTGAGATACTCCTTGATCGATGGGATTTTGTACAAAAGATCTTATGTGGTTCCTTACTTAAGATGTCTCAGGCCCGATGAGGCACGCTTAGCTCTCGAAGAAGTACACGAAGGAATCTGTGGGCAACACCTGGGGGGAAGAGCACTGGCTCATAAGATAACCCATTTAGGCTTCTATTGGCCAGAGATGATGGCTGATGCCAAAGAGTACGTGAAGAAATGTGATCGCTGTCAGAAGCATGCACCTGTCGTTAGACAACCCCCCGAGATGCTAACCTCCATCAATTCTCCCATCCCCTTTGCTATGTGGGGAATGGATATACTTGGACCCTTCCCTGTGGCCACGACACAAAGGAAGTTCCTGATTGTAGCCATTGATTATTTTACTAAGTGGATTGAAGCCAAGCCTTTGGCCAAGATCACAACTAAGCAGGTTGCACAATTTCTATGGGAAATCATCATGTGTCGATATGGAATTCCCCGTATCCTAGTTACCGATAATGGAACACAGTTCAACAATGAGGAATTCAAGAAGTATTGTGAGGAGAATGAGATTGGGTTGCGATTTACCTCCGTAGCTCACCCACAAGCCAATGGGGAAAGTGGAAGTGGAAAATCGAATAATCCTGGATGGACTAAAGAAGAGGATCGAGAAGTCGAGGAATAACTAGGAGGATGAAATACTCCCAATACTATGGGCCTATAAGACTAATTGTAGAGTCACGACTTCAGCAACTCCCTTCATGTTAGTATATGAAGCAGAAGCTATTGTTCCTGTAGAGATATAACATTCGTCTCCCAGGATACAAGCTTTTAATGCTGAGGAAAATGAGGAGGGGCAAAGATTAGTCCTGGATCTAATTGATGAAGTACGAGATGAGGCATATGCGAAGATAGTGGAATATCAGAAAAAGGCTTCGTTCTACTACAACCTGAGGGTTAAGGAAAGGTTCTTCAAGCAAGGTGACTTGATTCTGAGGAAGGTGGAAGCTTCCGGTGTTGGACAGAAAGGAGGGGAACTTTCCCTAAATTGGGAAGGGCCATACAAGGTCAAAAGTGTTCAAGGAAGAGGAACCTACAAGCTGGAGACTATGGATGGTTTTGAAGTCCCGAGAACTTGGCATGCACAAAACCTGAAGATTTACTATGTGTAAAATGGTTGAGCACGATTCTCACTTGTCAAGATGACAAGAAGTTTGAAAAGCACCTTGAAGCTTTGCTTGCTTACGATTTCATGTTTTAGTTTTACTCTTTAAAAGTTTGAGGTTTATTAAGACTCGTGTAAGGGATGAATCCCAAAAAATTTTGAAATTTAAAAAGTTTCCGAAATATGTTTAAAATCACTATGGCATGACAAGTAAACTAAGTGCATGAGATAAAAGCATAAAGTTTGATAAATAAGACTGGTTCAAATAAGCAGTACAAAGTCTGATAAAAAAAGTCTCAATGACAAAGTAAAATAAATAAGCCGCAGAGGGCTAGAAAAGCTTTAAGGGGAAGAGGTGCCCTCGGCATCCATGTCGTCGTCTCCGTCACTCTCGCTGGATGTCTCAGTGGTTTCGGACGAAGAAGAGCTATGATCATCTGCAGAAGGCCGAGAAGATGACTCGGGAGAAGGAAAAAGTGGGTCCTGAGGGGTACAATCCAAGATGACCACTCAGGTGCGAAACCTCTATAGTAAAGCCTTGTTGTCAGGGCAGACATAGTCCGTTGTTTTAATATCGAGACAAGCCTCGTTCACGTTCCAAGGGTCGTGTCCCAGCCAGTCCTAAAAAACCCAGGGAATTCTGAGTCATCCCTCACCCTCATAAACTGAGTGAACTCCCCCGAGTCCAAATAACGATCGATCTCCTGCCCTTCTCAGCCCTGAGCACAACCAGCTCAGCATTAGATTCTCCAAGCTCCTCCTCCTTATGCTTCAACTTCCTCTCCAAAGAAGTGTACTTCCTCTGCTGCTTCCTAAGGGCATTATTAGTCTTGTCGGAGGCCCTCTTCCACGATTCAACTTGCTTCGCAGCAGCTTGGAAATAAGCATTAGACTGAAACGAAACAATAAATAAATATGTAAGGCAAATGAATGCTACAAGTAAAAAGAGAGTAGAAACAAGAAAGGGTCATACCGAGGCCAAGGACTGAGCACCCATGAGCTTCACCCTCTCCAAGTCTGGGGCAACCACAACATCAGTGAAGTCCTTGGGGGTTGCACTATGGTATGACCAATCCCACGCATGCTTTGTGGATCCAACCATACTGTCCCCACGACAGAATCCCCAAAGAGACTGGAAGACACCATTGGCAACAGAAGCAGGAGCCCGCAGCAGTAGTGAGAGCATTTGGGGTTTCAGTTCCCCCAGAAGAAGCCTCTACCATAGGCTTCTTGTGCTTCCTTAAAAATCTAGGCTCCGTATCCTTCCCCCGGGTGTCTAGTCCCGCAAGCCGAGCCTTCTTCATCCTCACGGTTTCTTCAACGACAGGCACGTTATCCTCGCTGATTTCCTTAGCAGCTGTAAAAATAAGAGAAAAACAAAAATAAGTGGCATCAATAATGCATGAAAGAAAGTAAAAACAAGAAGGGAAGAAAAATACCCTGGGGAGAAACTGAGGAAAGCCCCACTTGGATAAGGGAAAACTCCTCTAATAGAGTCTAGCTAGGAGTGGCACCATCATCCCGAATGAGCTCATTATAAATAATAGTCTCCTCGGGGGTTAGTGAATAGATTTGAGGCTACCATCATTAACCTTCCCGAAGGAAGATCTGAAGAGGGTGCCCCAGTCCCCATTATTTAGAGGAAGCTGACAGGGGTTGATTTGGAAGTGTGCTAGGAAGTGGGCGATGAAGTCGTGGAAAGGAAACCTAAGCCCAACATTAAGGGTATCTGTGTAAATAAAAAGAGTGTCTGGCTTCCAGTGGCAAGTACGATCACCACCACTAACAGGAACTAGCCTAAGAGGGGGACGGACATTATAAAGTGAGTTCATTTTATCGAAATCTATATTGTGGCATATGTTACAATAATTAAATGAATCAAGATGTGCATTAGAGGGGTATTCATCCCCTCTAGTGTTAATCATATCTAGTAATGACATGTAAGAAGAGCGGATTTCGATATCGTTACCTCGTTTCGAAGCAGAGGCAATCTTAGCCACTCTCTCAGAACTCTTATCTGCCATTGATGGAGATAAAACTAATCTTGAAACCTTGGAAAGGAAGGAAGGCCGGAAAAGGCTAGAAAGATTGCCGAAAAATTCCTAAGGGGGAGGAGTGTTGAGAGTAGATGAGAGGAGAGGGGATTTTGAGAAATGAAAAGTGAAATGTGAAGTTTGAGTGAAATCACACTCCACCTCCAGTCTTATATAGCCTCCAAACCAACAGATGGGCCTGGAAAAAAGCCCATTGCCCAAAAATCAGAAAATATGGAATATTCTAGAGGATTCTAGGAAAATATATGTAAAAACTTGAATTCTGGAAAAATCCAGAAAAAACTGGAAGCCAATTTAGTGAAAAGGGAAAAATCTTCAGAAATTCCAGAATATTCTGGAATTTGGATTTTGAAATAAAGGCCCAGCCCAAATCTTACTGGGCCTAGGGGTATGAAAATCCCAGTATAAGGGCCCAGGACAGAAAATACATAAGTGGATACCTAAATCTTTTGGGCCTGAAAAAGAATATCAAGCCCAGATAAGGGCCCAAATATTTGAACTGAAGGCCATGCAAAATGAAGGCCCATTTAGCTAAGAAAAAGCCCAGATGAAAAAGCCCATAAAAATCATGGGCCCAAGGAAGCCCATAACCAAGGCCCAAAGGAAAAGCCCAGAAAAGATATGGGCCCCAAAAAAAAATCCTGACCCAGTTCGATCATGATTCCTATTAGATTTCTGATCGAAACCTTGAGGTCGAAATAAACTTCGACCTGAAAATATTGGTTGTTTATTCGGTCAAAATCAATGTCAAAAAAAAGGAAAGGAAACATCCTAACCGAAATTCGGCCAAGAATTCTAGACGAAAACTGTTGATCGAAATAACTATCGACCAAGGCTAGAAGGGAGATTATTCGGTCAAAAAACATAAAAAATCCTGACCAAATTCGGTCAGGATTCTCGTTGACAATTCCTTCCCGAAAAGTGTTTCGACCAGGGCATACTGGAGCTTAATTCGACCAGGATTCATGGTCGAATTATATAAACAAAAAGAGAAAGAATAAGAAAAAAAAGGGAAAAAGTTCCTGAAAAATTGTAGAAATTAAGGAAATTTCTTAAAAATTTCCTGAAAATTATGAATATTTTTTGGAAATTAGGAATAAATTCTGAAAATTAAGGAATAATATCCAGAAATTATGAAAAATTACTGGAAATTCCTAAAAATTAAGGAAAAATTCCAGAAAATTAAGGAAAAATCCCAGAATTAAGGGACAATTCCAGAAAATTAAGGACAGTCCCAGAATTAATGGAAAAGTCCTGAAAATTAAGGAAAAATCTCAAAACTAAGCGAAAAGTCCTGGAAATTAGGTGTAAATCCTGGAAAATTGAAGGAATTATTGAAAAAATCCTAAAAATTATGAATATACTCTAAAAATTAAGGAAAATTTCCTGTGAAACCCAGAAATTAAGGGAAAAATACCAGATTATTCCTAAGAAATAGGAATAAAAGATAAGGAAGAGTAATGGGGAAGTTCTAAAGCAACCCTGAAGCCACGTACTAGGCAGATCGTTCTAAATATGTAGGTCGCTCCACACTTTACGTAAAAGCGAAACCCTGTAAGGGAACGAGTAAACTTAACTTCTGCGAAATCTTTTACGGTTTCCCAAAAGTTGGGGGGCAAATGATAGGGAATAAAATAAACCCTGATTGCATAATTAATATCGTATTAATTACATCAGAATGGGGCTGATAGCTAAGCCCATTAGAAAGGGCCCAAAACCCAGAATATTAATTAATTTTATAATTAATTAATAAGGGATAAATCAGTTGTTAAGATGAGTCCTAATGGGGATATAAATCCTTGTAGATTGGCCTCCAAGGAACGTCATGGGATAAGGAATCAGTTTCCTACCTCGTAGGACTCCAAAGTCCATCCTAATTTAGGGACTTGTCCACCAAGTCTCCCAACTCTAGTCTAATTCAAGGACTTCCAACACCTATATAAGGGGTCTCACCCCAAAAATCAGAACTATATTTTTTGACTTGATCATTGGCAATCAACAAGGTACGTTGGCATCTTGTTAAGGCAGATCGAGTCACAGGACACAAGAGCAGTCAAATCGTGTCTCGAACCTCACGAACCCTAGTAGTAAGAACAACAATTAATATACCTTGGTTTTTAAATTATAACAAGTTCATTTATAATAAAAATTGCTATTTAAAATATTTAATGTTATTTTTCATAAAAAATTAATGTTATAAAAGTAACATAGTCATTAATCAATTTTTTTATAAAAATTACCTGACTTTATAGAAAAATTTAAAGAATAATACATTTTTGAAGGTTTGCAAATAAGAAATAAGAAAATGAATGAGGAATGAAAAAAGTATTATTTTAACAAACTAACGACCTTTATTTTAGTTATAAAATTAGTTTAGTACCCCGCATTTCGCAGCTGCCTTGGAAAATAATATTTCACCTTTTTTTTATATTTCTTATCCAATCTTGAACATTCTAAAATTATAAATAATAAATAAATTAAATAAAAAAAGAAGTTTAAATAAATTAAATAAAAAAAGAAGTTTAAAAAGTTGTTCTCTCGTTATACATATTTACTCCAGTAAGCTGCTCTTTCACTTTTCATAAATATAATATCATAAAATTATATTCTTTATTAGTAAATAATCAATGTAATATTTTCCAATAATAATATAAAAAATTGAGAAAATTGCAAAAATATACATGAGAGGCGTCACCTTACTGCTCTTGTCTTCTCATATAGGGCCTGTTTGGCAACCACTAAATAAGTGGCTTATTGGCTTATAAGCCCGTAAGTACTTATTGATGAATGTTTGTCGACCCAACTTATAAGTTGAATTTACAACTTATAAGCTGATAAGTTGAATGTTAGTAACGACGTACTTTTTCTCAACTTATTATGATTTTTTAATTTTTTATTAATTTTAGTTTTGAAATTTATGTTTTTAAATGTTAAGTTAATTTAAAAATCATGAATTAAGATAATTATATTTAAAAAATATTTTTTTAGTTCATTTAAGTTAAAAAAAAATTCTGACTTATAAGTAAATTAACCAAACACTTAACTAACTTATAAGTATTATCTACTTATCACTTTTAAACCACTTATTAATTTTTAAGTCATAAGTTACTTATTTTAAGATTTCCCAAACGGGCACATAATATAATATAATATAATATAATATAATATAATATAATATAATATAATATAATATAATGTAATATAATATAATATAATATAATATAATATAATATAATATAATGATATAAAAATTTTAAAAATAATGAGAAACTATATTTATAGATATTTGTCTTTGTAATATTTTATTCGCTAAAAATTAAAAGAATTTTTTTAGGAAAATATATTATAGTAAGTTAATTTTAGGAGAAAGAGGAGAATTGATATTAAAAAATAAAATTTATGAGAATATCAAGATGGTAAATTAATTTAAAGAAAAATGAGAAGTTTTAGAAGAATATTATGATGAAAAGTTGGATTTCAAAATTTTTAACGGAATGTGTTGTAGACACTTTAGGTGAATATTAGGAATGATGATAAATAAGTATAAATACCTGTCTGTGTAATATTTCATAGGCTAAAACTAAAAAAAAAATTAAAGAAAATATAATTCACTAAGTTAATTTTAGGAGAAAAAGGATAAATTGTATTAAATAATCAATTTAGGTGAATATCAATATGGTAAATTGGTTTAAAAAGAAAGTAAAATTTTTAAGAGAATATAATAATGTTAAGTTGATTTTAAAAAATTTAATGGAAGATGTCGTAGAAACTTAAATAGAATATTACGAACAATGATGACATATTTAGGTGAATATACAGTAATTGTAGTTTTGATACTTATTAACTAAAAAATTTGAAAAAAATAGAAAAATAAGTTGAGACAATATAAAATGCGCCACTTAAATGCATTCATCTTCTTCTTAATATAGGTATATTGATGTTTCAATATTAAATCACCATGTTTTTTTAATCCACAAAAAAATATATAGAAAAAATTGAATTTCATTTGAATCGTAAATTTTTCGATCATAATCCAAAATTCTATTCGAATTTGATCCAAATTGAAAGTAATCTACTATTAATCGAAACCGATTTAAATTTTATTAAACTAAAATTAGAACCGAAAAGAAGCTGACCATATATGATCCTAACTGTAAAGGATTATACCATAACCGAAAATTGATCCATATCCAAAATATTTCATAAATTGACAAGTCAAGATTGGTTTTTATTAGTTTTGTGTTTTTAATTTTAAACTTGATATGGTCCGGAATTAAGCCCTGAGACATAGTTAATGTTGAATTAATTAGGCCTAATACAATACAATTAAAAAGCCCAATTAATGAGAATCGTGTTAGGTCTGAAATGCAACACAAAGGGGGGGGTTGAATTTGTTTTCTTGAATTTTAATTAACTGTGAAAGTGTTTAGCTGTTTGGAACAAAGCAAATATACGAACTTGTAGTGATAAAATGCTTAAATGTAAACACACAGGCAGTTTATCAAAAACTCACTTGATTTATCGAAATCTAATTTGTTTTACTACAAATCCGTGTTCTTGAAGATAAGAACTCAAGTACAATTCTTGAGAGAGAATACACGATTTTTCCTAGATCTATTTGTTACATCTAAATAAAGGACCTGTGACATGCTTTATAGATCAACATGCATAAGATTACAAAACTTGCACTAAAATGGACTAACACAGTTTCTAAAGCTACTTTGTATATTTTTCATTTCCAGTGTTAGTAAATCTGTGCAGAATCTAATAGGTCTGTGACCCTCCTTTATTTAGTGAATCTTGACAATTGATCTTATATTATTCAAGCTGCTTTAGTATTCTTTTTAATTCAGTGATAGAATTGTTTGTTGACTGATAATCTTGAATCTTCTAGTTGTCTGCATTCTGAATTATGAGGTTTTTTATCGAGATCTCTTTTGTTCTATAGAGATGTCACAGATCGATAAGTAAAATGACTTATCAATATCTTGAGTTCTCTACATGTGTTAATGACTTTTTGAGGTCTCCAGTTCTCTGCATGTAGAATGACTTATCGATATCTCCAGTTCTCTATATAGGCTTTTGACTTGTCGATATCTCTAGTTCTCTACACGAAGATTTGGCTTGTCGGCATCTCTAGTTCTCTACATGAAAAAATCACTTGTCGATATCTCTAGTTCTCTACATGGACTTTTTGACTTGTCGATATCTGAGATCTCTACATGCATATTGACTTATCGATATCTCTTGGGACTTCTCTACAAGTCATTTTGGACTTCTCGACATACTTCTCGATATTCCTTGATCTGTGACTTGTCAATATTTGACTTAAAACATTTTTTTTAGAATAGTATTATTCAAATGCAAGCTACTGCACTTCTCTCTAAGGCATTATCAAGATTTGATCTTCTTCCAGAGTTTATTCAATAGCTTGATGGTTGTTCACAGAAAAATCCTCCAGTTTAATCTACTTAACATTTTTACAGACTCAAGTAATACAATTACAGAATACAAAATCATATTATCATACAACTTATCCTTAGGGTTATCATGATGACTAGTCTTGTTATATACATGCATGTTTTGCATAACAATCTCCCCCAATTTGTGAGAAGATTACTTGTCACAAATTCATGCCTGATAACAAGAGTAACTCCAAGCGAAAACTAAATAAATTGAGACTGACAAATTTATAAAGTACAACCTTTATACATTCTTGTAGCTACATATAAATTTGAATTACATGATTATCTGAACTTTTCATAGCCTGGTTGTACTCAAGTTAGATCTTTAAATCTAACTCGGACTTCAAGTTCTTCTATGATTTCCGTTCCTCTTAGAGATTCTACCAGCTTGAGCCATTCATCCTTGGAGTAATTGTCAAGATAGTTGATTCTGTACTTTGATAACCTACGAGTCTTTATATGTAGAAACATACCGTTATGAGACACCCTGCTCAATCATTTGGCTTTCAGTTCATTTGACCTTTGCTCAAACATCTCAATCTCCTTAGCATATCTTCTTTCATTTTCCTCCCTTTCAACCTTTTCCATTACATGTCTTATAATTCTATCTCTTAACCTCCCAGTCAACTCTGCCTTCCTCATCTTTGTAAAAGAATCCCTTGCATTCATCAAACTTATCACCCTCTCAAGTTCTACAGTGGAGTAGTTCTCAATAACTTCTCTAATCAACAAGTTGAAGGTGCCATCTTTGAAGTAGATCTTGACTTCTCCCAAAAAATAACACAGACTTTGACTATATCTTCAGCTAGTTGTTTGTGGTAGTCATCATCTGATATGTTTTCTGAAATTGGTAGAAAGTCATCCTCATTAAAGCAATCCCAAAGTGTACCAACTTCAACTTGAGTTTTCATTTGATTTCTTCCTACAAACTTGAAGTGAGTTTTAGTTGGAGGTTTGAATGAAGGTGGTTTGGAAATTTTCTTTAGAAAGGTTTGGCTTGTTGTGATAGGGATTTTGAGTAGAGAATTTGCATTTGGTTTATACAGGTACTTGGGCTTAGAGGTTTGGATAGTTTGAGATTGTGTTTGGCTAGGTGTTTCTGTTTGGATTGGAAGGGTTGTGGATATTTGGGTAAATGGTGTATTTTTGGTATCTCTCCAATCTCCTCCATCACTCTTCTTTTTGTTGCTATCATCATTTCCCTTCTTTTCATCCTTCCGTTTCTTCTTCTTATCCACATGACTACCAGTGCCTTTGCTTGAATGACTTGGGTTTGGGCCAGAAAATTTATGCCCATCTTTCTTTTGTTCATTATTATCCAAGTCATCATCTTTTTGATTGATTTATGTCCTTGGTAGCATGGTTTAAGCATTCTTCAAATATTTGGCAAGAATTTTAATCATCTCCACATCCTCTTGAGTTTTATTCTTCTTTGTCTTTAGTTCAGTCTCCAAAGTCATCATCAAATTTTAACTTCCCATGACATAGTGCTTGGGTAGTTGGAAGTGCTTGCATCTTTTGGTGTTGGGACATATGTAGGCCACTCCTTCGCTTGGCTGTAGATGTAATAACCCCAATTTTTGGAAATTTTTGAAACCCTTATGAATAGTGTTTTTGCTGAATGAGAAAACTTTTCGTGCCACACTATGTAGGGGTTCTGATATGGATATTCTGAGATTTTATTAGTACTTTATATGGGATATAAGTGTATGTAAAGATCGTCAGAATCCAAATCCGAACACTTTAGTTTTTCCCGGAAATCCACAAGATACGGAGAGATTTGAGTATAAGGTAACAGGATAAAAAGGATTTAAATTAAAGGATTATAATAGAGGATCATAAAAAGGAATATAATGTATTGAGAAAGGTTAAGGGAACCTAAGTAATAAGATCCCGGGTATGATCCTTCAAACGAGAAACGAGAACGAAAGTTAAGCGAACCGTATAACAGATCAGCGGTCATTAGGCAAACAATTAGAAGCTAATCAAAGGGATTAGTGGGGGATGATGTCATCCAACCAATAGAAAGAGGACAAAGGAGGGGTGATGACATCACAAAGTGATGCAAGCATGACATAAGAGGGAAGGAAATGTGGTGGAATATTAGCCACACAAAATCAAGGGTAAATGGGTAATTGACCTAAAACAAAACAAAAACAACCAACCAAAAATCAAATCAAAGCAAAACCACAAAAATCTCTCTTTCTTCTTCATCTTGCTCTCGGCCTTTTCAAGAAAAACAAGGAGGAGTTTTCAAAAAACTCAAGCTACACACCTTCAAAAATTATAAGGTTTGTTTCTTTAGCTTCCATAATTCATAACTTAGTTATGCTATAAGTTTGGATCCAAGAATCCAAGGTTTACCTAGTTAATCAATTCCTAAAAGTTTAGGGTGAATAGTAACTTTCAAGAACAAATTTTTGATTCTTGATTTTATTTGTAAGGACAAGGTAGCTTAAGCATAGATCAAGGCTTCCATGGGCTTTCCAAGGATCTTTCATTGATTAAAAGTTCAAGAAGGTATAAAACTTCAAACCCTAGCTTTACTTTTGAGTATTAGGAATGGTTTTGATTGTTATAATTCATGAGGAGCATGATCCTTGTATACTTAGAGTGTGGTTGGATTTGTAATGAGTTTGAAGTTGTAAATCTTGATTATTGGTTAATGAACTTAAGTATAGCTTTAGTTCATGTTTGAGGGTAGTATAAAGTTCATAATATTGAGTTTTGGGGCTGTTAGGATGTGATATGGATGGACTTTGATTGTATGAAGGGATTGGGGTTGTTTGGTGATGGAATTGAATGGTATAAAATTGGGAAATCGCGTAAACATAGCCGTCGTAATGCCCGATTTACCGTAGACTGTTTTTGTTCTTAAGATCATAACCCTTTAACTCACTGCTAGGTTTTGACCATTGCCATGATTAGATAGTTCATGTTACGAGCTTCGTTTTGATATGTAGTTCGTTCGATTCCGATGCACGGTTTAGGAGAAACGACCGTTTCAAGTAACGGCGTTTCGCGAACGAAACTTTTTCCCTCGCCTTACTTCGAAACATAGGTTAAAGACCAAAAAGGGTTAATTAATGTATGAAACATTTATGGTAAGTGTGTTAGGCAGTTGGTAAGACACTCGCGAAGGAATCGCTTTAAAACTCGTAAAGGTTAAATTATTAAAAATGGTGGAGCCGAGGGTACCCGAGTGGCTTAAGCGAATCAGTGAGCGCAAAACAAGCGTTAGAGTCTAAGTTAGTTAAAGTATAGATTTACAAGTGACTTTGGTTTAATTCCAACTTACTTGTTGTTTATAGGTTACCAGACTCATCCCGAGCCATTCGTAACCCCAGTCGCTCAGGCAAGTTTTCTACCCGTTATACTGTTGTTGTGATGTATACACTTGTATATGCATTATCTTGCGATAGATGCATGTTGGTTATTTAGCAAATTCTTGCGATATATTGTAGCATGTGATATGGTATATATGCATGCCGGTTTCATATTCTTGAAATATATATCTGTTGGTTCAGTTGATAATACCTATGCTAGAGGATAGCGGTATCTTGCATATACCCTTAGTATAGGGACCCAAAGGTGAAAATATTTTCTAAAACCGGGAGTCGAGGATCCCGAGTAGATTTTGTATATATATGGATATGGATATATATATATATATATTTATATATATATGGTTATAGTTTTCCAAACTATTAATCGAATAAGGTTTATTCGATAACTTTAAACTTTATTATTTATTGAATATTATTTGAATATTCATTCGAGGACTTATGACTCTTTTATATTATTTATTGAATATTATTTGAATATTCATTTGAGGGCTTATGACTCTTTTATATTATTTATTGAATATTATTTGAATATTCATTCGAGGGCTTATGACTCTTTTATATTATTAGTGAATATTATTGAATATTCATTTGAGGATCTATGACTCCGATTATTTGCTGAAATATATTCTTTATTTTATTAAAGAATAAGGTGTTAATAATCAAACTTATTTTCGATTATTCAAATAAAGATAATACTTTCATATAAGTATATCTTTGGTTATTTAATACTCGTTTCAAGTATAAGTTTTAATACTTCTACTTCAATTATTTTTATAAAGACTATTCTTTATGGGAATATTATTTAAATAATAATATTCGGTCATTTTCTAAATATTCTGGGGACTGATTTACTTCATTAAATCAGCCTTACTCCAAACACTCTTTAAAGTGTTTTCGAGTCTTCAAAATGATTTTTAAAAGTCAGAGCGGATCCCAAAACTCATATTTTTATATTTAAGATCTTCCTTTTTAAAGGGGATTTAAATACTCGCTCAAAACCTGGGGAATCTGGCTCTGTGGTGTATTTTATATTCGCAACGAGGTTGCAGATTTGGTAAATGAATTGATTACTTGCCCAACGTTCGGGAAGTAAGCCCATCTCATTGAGTCGGCATAAGCGACAGGCCGGGGTACGGTCTATTATTGTGTAAGTGGCTGGGTGGCAGTCCATCAACGCGTGAGGGGCCGGGGTACGGTCTAGCGCGAGGTCCTAATGCGGCCAGGGTGATGACCGGTGAGGAATTCATCCATCTACAGTAGAAAAGGTTACTTATTGGTATCTTTGCCTGATCAGCGAGATATCGGGTTTATGCCAAAATTCTTTTCCTTTCCAAAATACATTGGATGTTTCAAACTCTGTTCATACTTTACATAACAGAGGTTCCAGGAAATGTTTAAGAGATATATATATATATGTGGATATATATATATCGGGACTAAATAAAGTATCTCGTAACTTTATTTCATTCAATAATATTTCAAAGATTGAATCTATTTAAATCTTGTCTTGTAGTCTCATCTATGCGATGAACTTTTGAAACTGAATATAACTTGAACGGTGGTAGTTCAAGTAGTATTTGGAAAAGATATAAGTATATTGGAGTACCTTATAACTTCATCTTTTAAACTTATATCTAGTTAATAATTGTCTTATGAATGACAAAGATTTTTAGAAAAACGTTGAGACAAGGTTAGATATATGAGATCACCTTGCAACGATATTTTTTATACAGTTATACACTGGAACTTTGTGTATATTATGCATGAAAGAGGACTTCCAATATTTTGAAAAGTATATATGTATATATACTGAATATTTTGCGACTTCATCGCATTAAGATATCAACTTGGTTCATTTCTTTTGACCAAGACTTTCATGAGTACTATGAGAAGGCTCATATATTGTAAATCATTATACATATTATTTTGGTGGGCTTGCTGCTCACCCTTGCTTTATTTCTTCATCACACAACAACAGTTAGGAAAGATGGCCAGACTCCAGCAGACCCAGCGCAAGCGCGTGGGAAGCGTCCCGCGTCTTCCCGATGATGTTGTAGCTGCTATAGCTGCAGAGGTAGATCCATGGTAGATCAGACCATCTACTTTTGAGAATCAAATTATGTATAATTATAACTTGTGGCAGATAATGGCAATTAACTGTAAATTTATCAAGTAATCATCTTGGGTTGTAATAACTGTTAAATGGTGGATTCAAAGACTTGTATTTATTTTAATTTCATCTCTGAGACTATAACGGGTTGTGGTGTGTGTTAGTATGGGGTCACAGCATGAGGTTATTTATTATTAATTAAGTGAAGTGATATTGTGGAAAGAAAGACCGTGACAACCCGGATCCCCGACCCCGGATCTGGGGGTGTTACAGTAGATATGCTTCAAGAAAAGCAACTATTTGTCCATTTTTAAGCTCATGCAACAAAAGAGTATCCTCCAGACTCATCACCTTGACTTTATTAATGAAAATGTCCAGCTCAGATGCCCTTCTTGATTGTAGGAAAGAAAGGGACACCAGCATAAACCTGTCAACTCCTAAATCATTGACATTCACAACTACCCTTTTTTCTTTGAAGTTCTGTCTTGTCACCAGCACCACCCTAAGGAAATTGATATTTTTATCCAAAGCCTTTTTTTATGTGAAGTAATTGAAATTGAGGGTGACTGTCAGGGATTCTATAAACTCAGCAAACTTCTTGTCAAGTCAAGGGCCTTCAGCTTCCATTTTGAGTCTTTCAAGTCCAAGCTCATTTTCATTTTTGCTTGATAGTTGGTTGGATTTTAGATTGGACTCCATCATCTCCCTCTTGGGCTTGGTAGCAGGCAAGGTTGAGTGTTGAGGGATATGGGCCCTTACAATTTGAGGTGTTTCCTGAAGTGGTACATTCAAAGCACCATAATAGCTCCAAATAATACATTAGTTTGCATCTAAAAATACTTTTGGGAATATATTACATACTTGATTTCCTGTTATTGACTTTGTACTAGGGAAGTGAGTTGGGAGACTTGAGTTGAGAGAGATGAATTTGAGGCTTGTAGATCCATTACTTTCTGTTGGAGAGCTTGAATTTGAAGATTGGTGGAAGTGGAGGGAATAGACTGTGAGCTTGATGAGAAAGAGGTACCAAGAGAATTCTGCACTGCATTTTTTATCTCCTCCATGACCAAAGCAGAAGGCTCATACCTAGCATTGTATAATTGATCTTACTTGACCTTGTTGTCATTGTGGTTCATGATTTGTTGTTGGATCACATTATGCAGGTCTATGAAGGAATCCCTGAGCTTTTTGATGCTTTTTTAAACATGTGTGAGAGAGAGAGCTTGTAGCTTGTATGAGAACCTGATGTATTCTGTTGGCCATCTCTTTGACCTCACCTTGATGATCATCCATAGCCTTTTCAATAGCCTTGTCGATAAAATTGAAAGCCTTGAGTTAAGCTTTGTAGAACTCTGTGATGGCATCATAGACTTCCTGTGGAGTTAGCACCTTTACATTGTTTCCAAGAATTGTTATGTACTCCTCCCTAAATCTTGTGAGTACCTCCTCCATATCTACAGAAAGTTTCTTGGAGATCTAGGTGATAAGTGGATTTATTATCTACTTGGAACGCTTCATTACAAGCTTAAGTTGGTGTTTTGGACTCAAGTTATGGGTATTTTTGATGTTTTTGTGTTATTGCATTACATGCATTAGTTGGATGAATAAATGAGCTTTTCAAGGAAAAATGCTGAAAAGAGCTTAGATTCTGAAGTCAAGACCATTCTCAAGTTGTAGAGAATCTTGATAGCTTCGCGTGGTCTGTTGAATCATCAAATTCTGACGAGCGAAACTCAATCAACAGCTAAATCAAGAAAATGGAGAAAACTTCGGAAGAGCCGCGTGCCCGTGCCAGATGTGGGGCGGCCGCACCGGTTTGTTAGAGAGAGCACGTGCTAGCCCGGGAAGCGGGGCGACTGTACGGGGTACCTGGCCCAGAATCCTGTTTTGAGTACGATTGTGAGATTTTGCGAGCCCAGGTCATTCAGAAGCCTATATATATCTATAATAATTCGTTTTTAATAACATGGAGCCAAAGAAGAGCAATACGAAGACCTAGAGAGCATAAGACGGCTACGGAGAAGAATACTTTCGTGTTGTTCAATATAGTTGATATATTGGATGCTTGCTTTCGATTTATCTTTAAACCCTAGTACTCTTATATTGTTTATTATCACGTTTTTATTGGAACCCATGGTGACGATGAGTTCGATTATGAACTAATCATTATCATGGGGTTCTAGCGGATTTATTTATGGATTTCAATAGTTTGTTTTGCTAAGTGGATTTTAATAGTTAATTATTCTAGATCTTTAGTGTGTGGTGATTTATGATTTCCTATTTTGATTGTACTTATTCGTCTTTGATACGTATCTAACATCTAAGATTGTTTGTTAATCTCTATTAAAGCGATAGTGAATATAGAGGTTTAGAACTTGCCATGCTAGTATAGGTTTATGTATGAATTGACATGCATAGTTCGTTGGTAATTTTAACCATCTTATTCATCCTATGTAATCAAGATAGATAACTTGCTCTTCAACCGTTATGTTTTCAAAACTTATAGACATATAGGGTCTAAGCATATTTGGTGTTTGCTATCTTTTATCTTAATTGCGGATTTTTAGTAGTAGGGTATATGTACAATGAATGTTGTTGTATACTAATTTCATGTTATCTGATTAATTGTCATCACCATCACATGATAAGGTTAAAGACATAGACTTTGAATGAAGTATTTAATGAATTTAGAATCCCATGTTTATTCTCATATAAATAAATTACTTTTAATTCTCTTAGTTAATGTTTGATAGTATAATCTCTTAGTTAATCAAAATTCAATTTCTTATTGTCTTAGCATTGACTGATAACCATGCATTGTTGTGTAAGTGCATAATCTAAAATTAATCTAAACCAATCCTTGTGGGAACAGACTTGATTTATATCTTATACTACTTGATCGCGTATGCTTGCGTGTATTTTCATGTTAGAATTACAGCGAACAAATTTTTAGCGCCGCTGTCGGGGACTCGGTGTTAAATTTAGTTTATGTGTTTGTCATCAGTGGTTGTTAAATTTCACTGACTCAAATTATTTTCTTAGAAGTTTACTTTAGTCGTGTGTTTCGGGTACTCTAGTTTTTATTGCAATGGGAGAACCAGCAGCAGATACGAAAGCTTTGATAGATTATTCTCAACCAAAGATCAATGACATTCAGTCTAGCATTGTCAGATTAGCCATTATGGCTAATACCTTTGAAATCAAGTCTAGCACGATTCAGATGGTGCAGAATTCAGTCCAGTTTGGGGGTTCTCCAACGGAAGATCCTAACATGCACATTAGAGATTTTATAGAGATCTGCGACACTTTCAGGTTCAATGGTGTGTTTGAGGATGCGGTGAAACTGAGACTGTTTCCATTCTCTCTGAGGGATAAGGCTAAGAGATGGTTACACTCTCTACCAGTTGGTTCGATTTCTACTTGGGAAGATCTTGCTCAAAAGTTTCTCACTAAATTCTTCCCTATGGCATAGATAGCTGCAATCAGGAATGCTCTTACTCGGTTTGTGCAACAATCAGGGAAATCGTTAGGTGAAGCTTGGGAGCGATACAAGAAGATGCTTAGAAAGTGTCATCATCATGGAATGCCTGATTGGATGATCATCAATCACTTCTATAACGGTTTGGGAGCACAGTCAAGACCCATGCTCAATACAGCATCAGGTGGAACCTTATGGGCTAAGAGTTGTAATGAAGCTTATGAGCTAATTGAACTGATGGCTGCTAATGAATATCAGTATTTAACCCAGAGATTGCCACATGGCAAGGTAGCAAGATTTCTTGAAGTGGATACAGCTATGGCTATCACTGCTCAACTAAAGGCGTTGTCTATAAAGATTGATTCTCTAGATAACTATGGTGTTAATCAGATAACCAGTGTTTGTGAGTTGTGTGCAGGTTCGCATGTGACAGAGCAATGTGCTAAATCTAGTGAATCAGCTCATTTTGTGAGCAACTTTCAGAGATCGCAGCAACCATTTCCAGACACTTATCATCTTGACAACTAGAATCATTCTAACTTCAACTGGAGCAACAATCAGGATGCGATGCAACAACCGTTCCAGCAGTTTGGAAATAAGCAATTCAATCCTCCTGGTTTTCAGCAACAATTTATACCAAGACAATAACTCCAACTTCAACAACAAACTTATGGAGGGGCAGGTCAATCTTCGAATGAAAAATCTGAATTGGAGGAGTTGAGGCTTATGTGCAAAAACTAGGCTGTTTCTATAAAGACTCAAGAGAATCCAATAGGGCAAATTGCTAACGCCTTATTGAATCGACCACCAGGATTGCTTCCTAGTGATACAGAAGCCAATCCAGGCAAGAGGGACAGGTGAACGCCATCACCTTGAGGTCTGGAAAGGTCGCAAGCCCCGAAATTCAGCAAGACGAAGAGTCTGAAAATTCTGTCCAGAATGCAGGTGCGTCTGCACCCTTTCCAATTCCAGAAAATAAGATTGTAGCTGAAAAAGTTGTGCAGAAGGATGCCGAGGTGGAACCGAAGAAGAAAGCTATTGCAAACAATCCTGCTGAGGGTAATACAGGGGATAAACAAGTTTATCCACCTCTGCCAGATCCTAAAAGTCTTTAGAAGCAGAAGTTAGATAAGAAATTTTCCAAGTTTCTAGAAGTTTCAAAAAGTTGCACATAAACATACCGTTTGCTGAAGCTCTAGAACAAATTCCGAGCTATGCGAAGTTCATGAAAGGTATTCTCTCGCGGAAGGTGAAGCTTGAGGAGTTGGAAACCGTTTCTCTAATGGAGGAGTGCAGTGTTCTGCTGTAACAGAAGTTGCCTCCGAAGCTTAAAGATCCTGGAAGTTTCACTATTCCTTACACTATTAGAAACTTGTCGTTTGACAAATGCTTGTGTGATTTGGGAGCTAACATCAATCGGTTTCCCTTGTCTATCTTCAAGAAGCTTAGTCTACCTGATCCAAAATTGTAACGCCCTCAAATCCGGGGTCGGAGGATTTGGTCGTCACTATAAAACCTCAATCCAAATTAACCTGTTAAATCAAAATGTAAATGACAGCGGAAGATATTTAGCATCTATGACCCCAAACTAATCCAAGATCTTTTAAGGTTACAGTTCTAGAAACAAGAATTCCAAATTCCATAAATAATTTTCACTTCCTTTTAAAACTCTTTTCAACAATTTCTAATTCAATACTAACCCGCTAGTATAACTTCGAAAAGAAGTATACTAGGTGTAATATTCGGGATATATCGTGTAATTATTTTTGCTAATAAATAATTAATATATGTGTTCAGTATCTATTCTGTGAATTAATTGTTAAGTGTTAAATGTATTTGGATGTTTAAAAATATTATTAATTGAGTGTTTTAATTTTTATATGTCCAAAATAAAATATAGATAATTATCATATCTTCCTAATTATTTTTATGTAGATTTATGGATCTATAAGGATCATATGAAATTTATAAAATCTTTTTCCGAGTATTTAAAATCTATTTTATAAAAACGGGAACCAACCGACGTTATCCGTTGTTACGTTTTTGGAACCCGAAACTCTTCCGAGAACTCCTTCCTAACCTAATTGTAATATTCCGAGCATATTCCATGTTTCGACTTTTTCGATTCGGCGTACGGTTTGTCCTGCGTGGGTCCCGGCGCAACATTTTCGATACAATATTCGTTTCGGTAAATCAATAAAACTCGTATTTTCGATAAACGGGAGCTTTTTATTAAACTATCCCAATTATCACCTCGTAGTACGTGTAACCAGCCGCTGAGACTAAGACCGCAGTACAAATTGTAATGATTTGGATAACTGTCCCGAAAACCGATACCGGTTGGATTAGTTTTATAAATAAACGTACCGTTTTATATCCGGAATAATCCAACGGGATACTAATTTTTCGTAATTATAAATAGCTTTTACCGTATTTTATTTCGTATTAAAATCATTTGCAGAAAGTTAATTATATAATTTTCTAGAGAAAAACCTTATATTCACATAATCTTCCAAGAATCAAACAGCAAAACGAAGGTGTTATTGATCTCTGTTTTCAAAGCTCGAGTACTCAATCCAAAGGTCTTGAGGTGTTCTATTAGATTCTGTGTTCCAAATCACTGCAGAAATTAAGGTTTATTTTCTGAATTTTTTTTATTTTCGAATTATTTTTATTAAAAATATGAATTTTTGTTCGAATGATTGTTTATATGATTTGATGATTGCATGTTATAGAGCTTGTTTTCCTGATGATTTTCATATGTCATACGTCTGATTTGGAGTTCAATAACATGCTCAAAAGTGGGTTTAATTCTCGAATTTTAAAATTAGGGTTTATAACCCGTATGAATGTTTTCAGTTGAAATTTGGGACCTTTTGATTTAGGGGTTATTAGCTGTTGATTTATAGTGGATTATGTTCCTTATGAAATTTGCAATTGATTGGTACATAGCTCGTTAACAGAGGATGTCTGAATCGAAGGGAGTTGTGTTTTGAAGATTTGCGATGTTCTCCGGAAACCGGCGATATTCTTGGCCAATTTCCGGCCAAGTCTGGGGTTATTTGAATGATTTGATTGCATGAATAAGTTCCTGGTTGTCTGTAGATGTGATCTGGAGCTTGTGGTGAGGTGAGGGTGCCGGAATCGTGTTCTCCGACCACCCCTGTATTTTCCGGCGACGGGGGTTGTAAAATTGCAGTTTGGTACCTTATCTTTTGGGGAAGAAACAGTTAGGTCCCTGAGGTTTCCAGAACTTGCAAATTTTGGATTCCTGTTTTAAAAATATTTAAAAATCATATTTCCTATTTATTTTAATTATAGAAATTTGATTTCAATTTCTGAAAATTCCAAAAAATTATTATTTTAATTCCAAAAATTATTTTTAATTCGAAAATAAATCTGAATTAATTAGTTAATTAATTTTAGTTAATTTTTAATTGATTAATTAGTCAATTAATTCGAAAATTAATTGATTAATTGATTTAATTAATTATTAATTGATTTTAATTAATTATTTAATTAGATTTAATTATTTAATTAGATTTAATTATTTAAAAATGATTTAAAAATTCTGAAAAATAGTTTCGAGCTTTAAAATATTATTTTAAATTGTTTTCAAGGCTCGATAATTATTATGAAATTGTTTTAAAGCCAGAATTGGCCAACCGAACCATATTTACTGCTTCGAAATTGATCCAACGACCCGTTTTAATTCCGAAAAATGTTTTAAAAATCATTTTAAATACCAAAAAGCTTGTTTATGACCCGAGATTTATTTATAAATGATATATTATTGATTATGTGACGTGCTATGTGTTATATGTGACTTGTTGGATGACTGTCGATCTGTATATTCGATATTTACTTGTTTATTGCGTAACTTTCAATCCGTTAATCGGATCTGGGTGAAATGAAGGGTAGATAGAAGTATGTGTCGAATAGAATCATATGAGTTAAATATTGATAGATGCTTATGATATGTGAGCAGAAGAGGCAAGGCATTGGAAATTGAAATAGATAGTCCAGGAGTAAGACAGTGGTGATTGAGAGCAAGTGCAGTGTAATAAGCTAGTACCAGGCAAGTGTTCTGAACTTTCTCGAGATATTGTATTGATTGATATTGTTGTTTTACATTGCAAGTGCTTTGAAGCACTGAACCCTAAACCTTGATTCCAGTTATTGATCTTGAGCCGTAAACCTGATTCTTTCTAGACCATTGATTGTTGTATACCCAAATACGAACCTCAAATATACGATACTACTCCACAAATACATACAAGCTAAATATTAAACACTGAACCAAATTGCTTACACATTCAAACCATTGTATCTTATGCTTTAAAAGACCAAATTCTTGGAACCCTGAAATGTTAATTCCTTTGTTATCCAACTCTTTCGTTACCTAACAACCAAGCTTTGAAAATGCCATATGGATCTTTATACAGATTGAAACCATTTTCATTATTGAACGTCCAATGTTGTTAATGATCCTATTTATTGTTTATTACTATTTATTCTGTTATTATGGTAGAATTGGATTGTTTTTATAAAATTATGGACCAGATTCGTGGCCAGACCATATAATGGTCAAGTTAGGCCAATGTGTGCCTTGGATCCAGTAGTTAGAGCAGTGTTGTGTGCTTTGCTCGGGGTTAGTGCGTGACTGATCAGCAGCCTAACCTTGGTTTTTAAAATGAAAATAAATTTCCAATTCTAAATCATAATCCATTATTTACTTGATATCATAACCATATATCCCTGATGATCATTATTCTCAGTTTTGTCATTGTGACTTGCTGAGCTAGTTAGCTCATTTATGCGATGTTGTTTATGTTCTTTCCAGTTAAAAAGGAACCGGTTGGTACCGAGGATCCCCAGTCCAGCGCGATAGCTAGGGGTTCAGGTTGATCGAGCTAAGCTAGTAGGCTTCTTTTGGGATAATTTGAGTTTGTAAAATTTTGTAATAATGTTTAATACTCAGTTCTGAGTTGGATAATTGGGATTTGAACGATTTGTAATATAATTAAGTGTGGTTGGCTTGTGTGCATACTTTAACCTGTTGCAATCCGTGGTAGTTGATAAGTAGGGTCACTGCATATTATTATTATCTTTATCATTGTTATAAGCAGGTTATTAATAAGGTGTGTGCATGTGGACCCCAAACTTCTGACCAGGGTTTGGAGGGCGCCACACTAGGCCCAACTATAAAATAACACAATTATAATATAATATTATATAAACAACTTTTCATAACAGAACTAACACTAGCCCACAAACCCTGGACCAACCACCTTCCAAGAGCTTCTTCTTTGCTTCCTCGAATTACGCGGCTAAACAGCGCAAGCTAATCCTCACTGGAGGTTAAATTTAAAAACAGACAAGTATGAGCGGAAGTAATGCTCAGAAAGTTCATTATAACATATATAGGGTCTTTTTGATATAAAACCGACGTTTGCAATAGAGCAGAACCTTTAAAATCATAATTGGTGAATTAGAAAATTTTCGTTAAGGAACCCCAGAATTGGTTCCTTAATTGTATTCAAAACCCTTTGGATATTTTCGAGCAAACGGATTCAGCAATACTTTGAATCTTGACGAGAATAAAACTCGTAAAATTGTGTTTACGGAAATATCATAAACAACAATAATATGAAACAATGATTATGGACTGAATCACAACCTTAATTCAAAACCGAACTCTTGATATTAATACTCATTTTGTTGTCATATCAAATTAGATATCAATACGAACTTTAATGCTCACAACATCCCATACTAAAGTCAATATCAGTCATCTATACTAATACCACCTTTGATATTTAACAATAACGTAAGTATCATTATAAATCAGAAACTGAATCAAAACCATAATTCACCTTTTTATACAAAACCAAAATACTTGATAAACCATTCCTTATAAGATTATCAAAAGAATTATAATAATTTAGATTGGAATCCTTAAACGACGGTGTGTTGCCACCGGTGATCAGCTGCGGAGCAACACCGGTATGCCGAAGCATATCCAACTAAACAAATGGGGCACCCAAGGCACATATCGGCCAAAAAGTATTATATCCTGTATAATACCTAAATCTCCGCTGGACCGCCGCCACGGCCTCTTACGCAATTTGTGATCATCCAATCTTAAAATGTTTTATTGAGAGGGGTCATAATACTCGACAACCTTATAAATTTTATTCGCCCATTTACTTGGGCAGAAAACTCAAAACAATGTCATCTTTCTCAAAATCCAAAACATTTATAAATCCGATAATTGGATAAGTAAAACACTTGACTATTCTGAACATAGAATAGCAGATAAGTATTTGCATAAACGAAATCATTTATCTCAGCGATATGTAAAATATTTATCTATCCAGAACTAAGTATAGGGAAAACAATACTTGCATAATAGGATTCAAAATATATATCACTTGAACAATAAGTGATAATAGGGATACTTGCCTTTGAGATTTAGCAGTTAGTCACACTCGCAATCACGCATCTATTCTAACATTTGGTTTCAAAACATCACTGTCCTTCTTTTCAACACTTTACTGATATGCTGCTCCTGCGATTGCTAGAAGAAGCCAGATATCCAATACCATTCCATCTCAATCTTTATACAACGTCTTGTCCAGATTAACTCGAATGATCTGTATCTATAATTAAAAGATATAACTTTAATCATCTAAACGATAATTACTCGATGAACTATGTGTCAAAACCCTGTCGTCTACCCATACGATAGCCCACACATAATAACCACAGTCAACTCATGAATTTTGACCCACGTACACACGTAATTCACATAGCACATAATCACATAACTCACGTATCACATAATTCATATCACAGATGTTTCAGTTCGTTTAAAACCAAAATCGGGTCAAAATACAACTTTTTGATCAATATGCGACTCAGAATTAATTTACAAATCAAGCGACCTTTCGAAACAAAAGAATTTGGGCTCGAAAGTATTTTTTTTTAAAGCATTATTTTTTTCTGAGTCTATACGCGTTCATTTCGTATTAAACGGACGACCGATTCATTTATTATAAATAAAATAAGATTTAAATGGGAATAAATCAATTAATAATAATATTAATTGATTTTTTAATACCAAAATAAAATTTTAAAAGTTTAAAAACAATTTTGTTTTAGGATTTATTTGAATTAATTTTAAATAATTATATTTTATTTAACTATTTATAAATAAAATTAATTGATTAAAGGAATTAATCAATTAATTAAATCTATAAATAAATAATTAAAATAAATTATAAATAGTTAAAACAAATATGCATTTTTGAAAATAATAACAGAAATAATTCTTGGAATTTAAAATGATAAAAAATAATTTTTGGAATTATAAATAATAAGTAAATGATTTTTGAAAATAAAATAAAATAAATTATTTTTTTAAAAAAAAACAGAAATGAATTTTGATTAAAATTAAAACAGAAATTACAGAAATGTGTAATCATACTAGGAATAGCCGGAGTTTGGATCAAAAGGCGGACTTGGCTGGTGGGGGTGCTGCCGGAGTCGGATGAAGGTGGCCGGAATCTGGGGAGTAACCCAGAAATCAGGGACCGTCGCCCTATTCTGGTCAGCCTCTAACCAAGCTCAAATCCACCCCAAATTGCCTCGTTTCGACCCTCAACTAATTCCACATCTCTCCAGAAACGTTCTAGCAACTACAACCATACAGAACAGTCACCAGAGTGATTTCTCCGGCCTATAGCTCAGATTTTCTGATAAACAAATCGGAAAACTTCGAATTCGATCAACTTATAACCAAAAATGACGCTACAGGCATCAAAATAAAGCTGGGATCATTTGTAAGCTAACCATATCATCAAACACTATCTCTGATTCAAGAACAATTCGAAAAATCAATTCAAAATTTGGTTCAAAGCCCATAACTCGATTTAACACTTCATTGACTCAAACGCATCAACTAAATACACAAATCAACAATAAACCTATTTCAAAAACAAATTCATGAAAAAGAATACAAAAATCGATCTTTCGTAATACTTACTCTCAGGTTTTGAAATTGGTATGGATGGATAGAGCTTGAAACAAGGATTAATTTGATATGCAGAATGTTTGATTTGGTTTCCTGGTTACTCCAAAATCATCAATCATAGGTTTGAGAAAGAATTTCACCCCCAAGTACAAGTTCTTTTTTTTCTATTTTTTGAAAATAAAATGAAATAAAAATAAAATAAAGTAATAAAATCTGCTATTTATACTAACTGAAAAATAATTACCCAGAAATCAAATAAATGTGTTTTATTCCCTAAATAAAATAATTAAGCCCCAAAATAATAATTACGGGGAATAATTTTAAAAACAGTAAAATATAAAATGTGTATCAAAATTTCTAAAAAAATGCGAATAATGCAAAAATGCATAAATATTGGGTATTTGAAATACGAATGGTTTTATAAAAATACAAACATCAATTTTGTGGGCTTTGACGTCCCGGTAGGGTCCCGGTCCGTTCATTTTTGAAAAACAGAAACGACTCCTAAATTAACAGAAAGCCCCTAAAACAAATAAAATACATTTAAATGCACATAAAATGAGATAAATCGAGTACCTTGATAAAGACACACATACATACGAGTCCAGATTGCAGATCGATTCATATAAATGCAGTTTAAACACGTAACGAGTATTCTGTTGGGTCATATTGGATCCGAAAATACATTACTTATCAGCTAAATAATTATAGAAATGATACAATTTAATATTAAATTTGGATAATTATCAAAACCGGCTTCTTATAAAATATCCCATGAGAAAATAATACAAAAATATACCGTCTCTCGAGAATACGGGTTTTATTGATCTACCGAAATGATTATCGTATCGAAAATTTTACGCCGGGACTCGTACGGGCCAAACCGTACTCCGGATCGAAAAAGTCAAAACACGAAAAATGCTCAGAATAATCAAATTAGGTTATGATGGAGTTTTTTGAAGAGTGTCGGGTTGTAAAAATGCAAAAATGGTTGAAATTGGACGATTCCCGACTTTATAAAATAGTTTTATTAATACTCAGAAAATAATTGATAAATACATATATCATTATAAAATCATATAACATTCCAAAAATTACTGGAAAAATATCACAATTATCTATATTTTATTCTGTACATATAAAAATCAAAGTGCTTACACTTTATCACATATAAACACCCAAATATAAATATCAATCATCAGATAATACACCAAAATTCACATATAAATCACATAAATAATGTCAAATAATAATAATAATAATATCTAAAAATATGGGATATTACAAAAACCGACATACATGTCATTGCAACTAGCTGATCGTTCCATCGCTTATCCGCGAGAAATAGTGGAGGATGTCTTGGTTAAGGTGGACAAACTCATCTTCCCTGCTGATTTTGTAATTCTGGACTTTGAGGAAGATAAGAAGATTCTCATTATCTTGGGGAGACCATTCTCAGCTACTGCCCGAACTCTAATCGATGTGCAGAAGGGAGAGCTTACAATGAGGATTATAAATCAGAAAGTCACCTTTAATGTGTTTAAAGCAACAAAATTCCCAACTGATGAAGAGGAATACTTGAGAGTAGAGATGGTTGATTCTATAGTGAATTCGAAACTTGAGCAAGTGCTAAGGTCAGATACTTTAGAGAGAGCCTTGGCATGGAATTTGATAGTGAAGATGAAGGAGGGGTAGAGCAACTGCAGTATTTAAATGCTTCTCCATGGAAAAGGGGGATGGATTTGCCATCGAGTCTTTTGGATTAACAGAGCTGAAAGATTCCGAGGAGCGTTTTGAACCATCTATTGAAGAAGCTCCCATACTTGAGCTCAACCCACTGCCAGATCACTTGAGTTATGCATTCTTAGATGCACCCTATGACAAGGGCTTGGGATATATTTTTGATTATGTAGAGGGTGGCCGGACGGATCCTCCCGTGCCTATAGAGGGTTCTTCTCATGCGCAGCAAACAATTGACAGGACTGGTGTTGGTGATGCGCAGTACAGGAAATTGACTAGGCATATGGAGGCCATGCATGACATTCACAGTCATTTTGTTACAGATTTGACCCAGGCTTTGGGCACTGTTTTTCGGGTCACTGGCGTCGAGGTCGATTGACCTGTATTTGGAGCTGATTCTGTTTACCCTCCGTCTGATTCTCTATCTAAGGAGGGTGATCCTCCTTACGACTAGGTATGCCTTGAAACCTTATTATTACCTTCAATGAGGACATTGAATATTTTAAGTTTGGGGGTGATAATGTAAGGGTTAGTTTGAGTTGTGTCCATATAGATTCATATTGCATATTTAGTATATTTCATTCATATTTTTGTATGATTGTTCATTTAGGTCATTTTTGTTTGCATTTTTGATCGTGTTATTATGTGAGTCCATTTAGTTGCATTTGCATGCATATAACATGATCCCTTAGGTTGAGCTGTTTCTGATTGATTGGTTGATGTTAATTTGAGTGTAGTGATATCGAATAGAGGGATGATTAATTCCTATTGAATTGATTTGCATGCTCAGAAACAAGTTTTTTTCACAAAGTCTTATAAGATTCCTTTTGAGCTATATCATGATCATACTTGTTTATTTGTTGAGATTGAATCAGTTGGTTATATCTAGAATTTTTGGTATTCTCTTAATGGCAAAAGAATGCTGAATTTTAATCTGGAGAAAAACTTGGATTTCATTGCTAGTTCTGAATAAGGTTAGGTGTAACACCCCCAAATCCGGGGTCGGGGATCCGGGTTGTCACGAGTTCCATTTTCCTTAATAATACTTAATCTTAATAATCAACCAACTACTGCGTACTGTAACCCCACTATAGACACACACCACAAGTTATAGTCTAAGAGATGAATATCCAAAAATAACACAAGTCATTTTATTCCACAATTATAAACCATTACACCTTAGAAGGGTTTTTGAATAAATTTACATATTCTTTTCCATTATTATAATTCATAAGTATACATAAGTCTGGTACATCAAAAGTTCAAAGCCTAGCCTATTGGTAGTTCCTACCTCAGCTACAACGGCATCAACGCCTACAGGAAACTGCATAACGTTTCCTATCCGCTCACGAATTGGGAGCTTGGTCCTGTTCATCTTGTCTATCTGTTGTTGTGTGATGAAAGAAGAAAGCAAGGGTGAGCAACAAGCCCACCAAACTAATATGTATAATGATTTACAATATGTGAGCATCCTCATAGTACTCATGAAAGTCTTGGTCAAGTAAAAATGAACTAAGTTTGATATCTTATCGCGACCAAGTCGCAAAATATTCAGTATATATGTATATACTTTTCAAAATCTTGGAAGTCCTCTTCCATGCATAATATACACAGAGTTCCAGTTTACAACTGTATAAAAATATCGTTGCAAGGTGATCTCATATATCTAACCTTGTCTTAACATTTTTGTGAAGATCTTTGTCATGCATAAGATAATCATTAACCAGATATAAGTTGAAAAGATGAAGTTACAAGATACTCCAATATACTTATATATTTTTCGAATACTACTTGAACTACCACCGTTCAAGCTATAATAAGTTTCAAAAGTTCATCACATAGATGAGACTACAAGAAAAGACTTGGATAGGTTCAATCTTTGAAATATCATTATAAATAATGAAGTTACGAGATACTTCATGAAGTCCCGATATATATATACCCCTATATATATACATTTCATACACTCCTTGAAAACCTCTGTTATGAAAATTATAAACAGAGTTGCAATATCCAATGAATTTGGAAAGGAGAAAACCTTGGCATAAACCCGATATCTTGTTGAGCAGGCAAAGATACCAATAAGTAACCCTTTCTACTAGTAGATGGACGAATTCCCCACTGGTCATCACCCTGGCCACATTAAGACCTATGATGGACTGCCACTCAGCCACTTACGCATTGATGGACTCCCACTGAGCCACTTACACTTTCATGGACGCCCATGTTGCTTATGCCGACTCAAATAGATGGACTTACTTCCCGAACGTTGGGCAAGTAATCAAATTGCTTTCTCAAAACAGCAAGCTCGTTGCGAATATAAAATACACCACAGAGCCGGATCCCTCAGGTTTTTAGCGAGTATTTAAATCCCCTTCGAAAGGAAGATCTTAAATCTAAAAATGAGTTTTGGGATCCACTCTAACTTTTAAAAATCATTTTGAAGACTCGAAAATATTTTAAAGAATGTTTAGAGTAACGCTGATTTAATAAAATAAATCAGTCCCAATATGTTGAAGAAAATATTTGAATATTATTACTTAAATAATATTCCCATAAAGGATAATCCTTATAAAAATAATTGAAGTAGATGTTTTAAAACTCATACTTAAAATGAATAATAAATAACCAAAGATATACTTATACGAAAGCACGATCTTTATTCGAATAATCGAAAATAAGTTTGATTATCGAAACATTATTCTTTAATAAAATAAAGAATATTATTTAATAAAATAAGCAAAGCCATAAGTCCTTGAATGAATATTCAAAAAATAATATTCATTAAATAAAGTAAGCGGAGTCATAAGTCCTCGACTGAATATTCAAAAATAATATTCATTAAATAAAGTAAGCGGAGTCATAAGTCCTCGAATGAATATTCAAAATAATATTCATTAAATAAAATAAAGTTATTGAATAAACCTTATTCGATTAATAGTTTTGAAAACTATATCAATATATATATATAAATATATATATATATATTATACTCGGGAACATCGACTCCCGATTTAGAAAATGTTCACCTTTGGGTCCCCTATACTAAGGGTATACACAACTACTGCTTATCTCCAGCATAGGTATTATGCAACTTATAAGCATTTGAATCAACAATTAGATATCAAGATTATGAAATAGACATGCATATATACCATATCAGCATGCTCCAATATATCGCAAAATTTGCTAATAACAATCATGCACTTATCAAAAGATAATGCATATACATATATTTACATCACAACAACAATATAACGGGTAGAAAACTTGCCTGAGTGTTCCCGGATAGACTTAAGCTTAGAGTGGGTCCGATAACCTATGAATAACAACATAAGTCGGAATTTAACCCCGGTCGCTTAAGAAACTAGACTTTAACCAATTGAACCTTAATGTTCGCTTATGGTCACTTCTACGCTTAACGAATCATATAAGTCGTTCGAGTACCCTCGGCTCCACCATTTTTAATAAATTAACCATAAAGAATTTTAAGGAGATTCTTTCGCGAGTACCCTACCAACTGCCTAATCCACTTTACATAATTGTTTCATAATCCAATTAGTCATTTAAGGGCCTTAACCAAGGTTTCAAAGTAAGGCAAGGGGTAATGGTTCGTTCGCGAAACGCCGTTACTTAAAACGATCGTTTCTCCTAAACCGTACATCGGATTCAAGCGAACCACATATCAAAATGAAGCTCGTAACATGAACTATCTAAACATAGCAATGGTCAGACTCTTACAGTGAGTTCAGGGGTCCTGAAGTTAAGAACTAAAATAGTCTAAGGTAAATCGGCCATTATGACGGCTATGTTTATGCGATTACCAAAGTTTTAAACCATTCCAAACAATCCACAAATCAACCCACAATCATCATTACAACCAAACTCCATCCATACTTTACTACAACAGCCCCAACATCTCAAGATTTTCCAATTTATCCTATCCCCAAACATGAACTAAAGGCTATACTTAAGTTCATTAACCAATAATCCAAGATTTACAACTTCAAACTCATTACAAATCCAACCACACTCTAAGTATACAAGAATCATGCTTCTCATGAACCATACCAAACATAAAAACTCTAAATATTCAAAAGTAGGGCTAGGGTATGAGATTATACCTTCCTTGGTGAGTAGAAGTAACTAAGGAGTTTGAAACCACCCTTGAAAATCCTTACAAAAGCTATATCTAAACAAAAACATAAGATCAAAATTTTCAAGATCTTTAAAACACTATTCACCCTCTTCTTCCATGAATTATTGGAAGAGACTGTGAAGGAAATGGGAGCTTAGATTCATAGGATAGCTATATCTATGTTTAATGAACCTTGGATAATTACCTCACAATTTAACAATACTTGGATCTTGGATTTTGATTTTCTTCTCCTTGAAGAAATGAAGAAGCCGAGAGCTTCTTTCTTCAAAATGAAAGTCACTTGTGTTTTTGTGTTATGATTTGTTTTGTCTTGGTTGATATCCTTTTGTTGTTAATTAACTTTTTACCATGGTAAGAAATGAATGGCTCACAATTGATGGATTTAAACGCAGCGGGGTCATGGTAAAACACTTTTACACATACAAAATCCAAATAAAAGCATATAAATCGTGAATAAAAATTCGAGGGATCGAATCTAACCTTTTAAAATAATTCAGAGACAGCGATCAGAGATCCTTAGCAGTTGCTCCTCAAGTGTGAATCACTCCACCAATATCCACCAAGAAAACGATGTTAAGGAGGAGGACGGAGGTGGAGAGAATTGGGTTTTCTAAACTTTTTGGGTTTTCGGGTTCTTAGTGGGTTAGAATAAAATAGGGTCTATAATAGTGTATTTATAGGCAAAATTTTCAGCTGAAATTTTCCCATAAATATTATTATTATTATCCCATTTATTATTCTCATTAATAATTAAAACACCTTTTAATCATTAATCCTTTTTCTAAACACTTTAGAAATAATTCTCTCTCTTGATTTAATTTCCAAAAATTAAATCCTTTAATTAATAATATTAAGAACTTTTCTTAATTAATTTATAATCAATTAAATCTCATTTAATCAATTATTAAATTTGCCAATTAATTATTTATTTCACAAATAAATAATTATTAGCCATTATTAATTAATTCCTCCACCATTAAATCATTCTCTTTTTATGGTGTGACCCTGTAGGTTCAATATTAAGCCGGTAGTAGAAATAAATAATAATAAAACTATTTTATCATTATTTATATAAATTCTCTAATTTATTAAATATGATTAATTAATTAATCATATTTATTCTACATCGTGAGGGATACTTCTCAGCATATCGCGACTATCCGGATAATATGAATTCACTGCTTAGAATACCAAGAACCTATTCAGTGAATAGTTACCGTACAATAAACTCCTTCTACCCTACAATGTCCCGATTAAATACAAGGCTTGGATCTCGTGTCAAGCCTATCTAATTCAATCACTTGCTTACCATTTACTATGCATAGTTCTATGCAAATTAGAAACTCTTTTCTAATTTCATTTACTCTGGCCAGAGATTCCTGAACTAGCATAAGTGGATCAGCCTTGAACATTCGCTTCCTTCACTGGAAGGGGTAGATCCTTTATTGATCATACATTATCTTCGTGTACAAATTCCTATACACAGAAGAGCCCTAATAATTGTCCCTGGAGACTAAGAACTAAACCAAAGCATAGTTCAGTGTACACAAGATGACTATGATGAGCTCAAGTCTAAGGATACTTGTACAACTATCACTATGTGAACAACTGCTGACATGTGAGTGAACTCCATCAGTTGTTCAGCTGTGCGAGTCATGTTCAGTGAACTTATTCTATAATAAGCACCTACATACTAGCTATAGTGTCACCACACAAATGTCTATGAGAACAGACATCCTTCATAATGAAGCAAGCATAGTATGTACCGATCTCTGCGGATTATTAATTACCAGTTAGTAATCCTACGACCAGGAACTATTTAAGTTTAGAGTTATCATCTTTTTAGGTCTCACTATTATGATCTCATCATAATCCATAAAAAGCTTTACTCTAAACTATGGTATATCTTATTTAAACACTTAAATAGATAAAGCCCGTAAAAAAACAAAACAAGTCTTTTATTAATATCAATGAAATCAAAACAGATTACATAAAAGTTATTCCTAAATTCTCATACATGATTGGACTTAGGACATATTCCTTTCAGTCTCCCACTTGTACTAAAGCCAATCACTCTGGTATCTAATACCCATCTTATCTTTATGACGATCAAAGTGACTTTCATAAAGTAGCTTTGTGAGTGGGTCTGCTATGTTGTTATGTGTGTCAACTCTAATTCAATACAATACAAGAAATGTTACCGCGCTCCCACTAACCCTTTTGTAGACGCATGGTTCATCTACGTTTTTGATAAAATCAAACTCTTTGATTGTCTCATCAAAACGAATGTTCCATCTTTTGAGAAGCTTGCTTTAAACCACATATGGTTCACAGTAGCTTACACACTAGGTTTTCATTTCCCTTAGAAAGAAAACCATCTGGCTATATGCCAGATCTCATAGTCGTAGTAAGCAGCAATCGCAAGCAAAATCTGAACTGATTTTAACAGGGCTACAGGTAAAAGGTTTCATCAAAGTCAATCCATTGCCTTTGTTTGAATCCTTTTGCCACAAGCCTGGCCTTATAGGTCTCCACATGGCCTTCTGCTATAATCTATCTTTTGTATACCGTATACATAGATTCCATTCTGGATTTCAAGGCACTATGCCATTTCTCTGAGTCAACACTACTCATAGCCTCATTATAGGTTACAGGGTCGTTATCATCAATGACCGACAACTCATTGTCATTCTCAATGACAAGGCCATATTACCTCTCAGGTTGGCGAGACACTCTCCCTGATCTATGAATGGGCTGTTCCACAAAAGGTTGTTCAGTCAGAACAGGTGTTTCCACTTGATCCGTAGTAGTTTGTGCTTCTTGAACTTCATCAAGTTCAATTTTGCTCCCACTATTTCCTTCAAGGATAAAATCCTTTTCCAAGAAGGTAGCATGTCTGGAGACAAACACCCGATGATCGGTGTAAAAGTAATACCCTAAAGTCTCTTTAGGATATCCCACAAAACTACATTTTACGGATCAATATTCCAGCTTATCTGGGTCAACTTACTTGACATAAGCTGGACATCCCCAAATATTAACGTGTTTAAGACTCGGTTTCCTTTCTTTCCATATCTCATATGAAGTTTGAGGAACAGATTTGGAAAGCACCTTATTCAGTAAATATGCTGAGGTTTCCAATGCATAACCCCATAGGAATACTGGAAGATTTGCATAGCTCATCATGGACCGAACTATGTCTAACAAAGTTCGATTTCTCTTTTCAGATACCAATCTGGAGGCGTCCACTGGGAGACTATACCATTTACTTTGAGATAATCTAGAAACACTCCATTAAAGTATTCACCACCTCGATCTGATCGAAGAGTTATAATACTATGTTTGGTTGTTTCTCCACTTCATACTTATATTCTTTGAACCTTTCAAAGTCCTCAGACTTGTGTTTCATCAAACACATATCCGAATCCAGATCTATCATCTATGAAAGTAATGAAGTATGAAAATCCACCCATGGCTTGCGTAGACATTGGTCCACATACATCTGTGTGTACCATTCCTAGCAAATTTGTAGTCCTCTCTCCATGTCTACTAAATGGAGACTGCAATGCCACTATAAAGTGAGATTTTCATCATCCCTTTTCTTTTATTAGTTTGTTCAATCTGAAGTAAATTATGTCACATAAATACAGACCATTATTTAAAGCACCACGTCCATAAAGAATATTATTTCTAAGAATAGAACATTCATTATTCTCAATAATAAATGAAAATCCAGCCAAGTCTAACATGGAATAATATTCCTCACAATCGAGAGAACAAAATAACAATTATTTAAAACAATAGTCTTGCCCGTAGGCATATGTAAATGAAATGATTATACATCTTCAGCAGCAACTCTTGCTCCATTTCCCATCAGTAGAATCACCTCCTCTTCTTCAAGAGTCCTACTTCTCCTTGGTTCCTGCAACAAATTGCACATATGAGAACCACAGGCGGTATCTAATACCCAAGTAGAAATGACATATTCACTTCTATCATGAACATACCTGAATCAGAAGCGGTAGTCTCACTACCCTTCTTCTTCAATTCTGCAAGGTAAACCTTGCAGTTCCTCTTCCAGTGCCCCACCTTGTTACAGTGAAAGCAAACAACTTTGCTCTTGGGGTCTTCAGCTTTTGGTGGAACCGGCGTTTTCTCACCTACTTTCTTCTTCTTGGAAGAGTTCCTCTTCCTTTTCTTAGGATTGGAACCTTCACCAATTAGAAGAACAGAACTCTTCTTAGGGGGAAAATTCGATTCCGCAGTCTTCAACATGTTGTGGAGTTCAGGCAGGCTGACATACAACTTATTCATGTGAAAGTTCATAACAAACTGCGAGAACGAACTCGGAAGCGATTGCAAGACCAAGTCTTGGCTCAGCTCCCCATCCATGGTAAAACCAAGTTGTCCAAGACGTTCAATCAAATTGATCATCTTAAGTACATGGTCATTCACAGATGATCCCTCAGACATCCTACAGCCGAACAACTCCTTCGATATCTCATATCGAGCTGTCCTCCCCGCCACATCATACAACTCTTGTAGATGCATGAGGATAGTGTGAGCATCCATATGCTCATGTTGCTTCTGTAGCTCAATGTTCATGGAAGCTAGCATGATGCATTGAACAAAATTTGCATCATCTATCCACTTACAATACACAACATGTTCATCATTATGTGCATCACTAGCAGGTTCAGTAGGCTTAGGTGAGTCAATCACGTATTCCAGCTTCTCAATCCTGAGAACAATTCTCAAGTTTCGAAGCCAGTCAGCATAATTAGGACCAGTCAATTTGTGAGCATCTAGTATGCTCCTGAGTGATAGTGCAGAAGATATAACGTACAAAGTAAATCTGTACATGATAAACACATAACAACACTTAGCAAATATTCGATTTCATTTCAAAACATTATATGAATCGGGTCTTTATTCGTAAGTGGCTCCCACTAGTTTACCTAATTTATTCAACCCCCTACGTGAAAAATTAAGCATTCATAATGCTAGTGGGAATAGGGATCCTACATTCCATTACACAACCTCGGCTGTGGCATGAAACGCCATGTAATGTTCAATAGGCAGACAACTCTTGTCAATTACATCTAATGTTATTCCCTAATCAAACTTTAGCCTCTTGAATAATTGAGTCACAGCTGTGGCATGACAAACTCAATATTCTAAGTCAAGTCTTACCCAACATTCCGTACAATTGAATCAGTCCCCAAAGGCCCACGGCTGTGGCACGTAACGACCTTTAGATTCTTATTCAATGTACACATCTCTATGTAATAGACAAGTATTTCTTATTTCGAAATCAAAGCCCTCGGCTGTGGCACGAAACGACAATGATTCAAAAATAAGAAAAACTTTCTACCATGTTGGAAGACTATGACCGACACAAGCCCGTTGTATCATTGGCCAATTACTACTTGATATTATTTAATTTTAGAGGGATTATATTACGTTACAATCATAATCATATTATAAAGAGATTCTTCCTTTTAAATTTAATATTTCAAATCAATAATCAATAATCAGATGATTCCCAGATCGGGTGGAGCATTGTCAAGAGGCATCACTTAATAACCCTTTCTTACAGATAGAAATCTGTTGTTGACAGAATCATCCTTTCTCTCATATCGAAAATTCATATTCAATTACGTGTTTCACAAACACAAGAATCTCATGATTGTATTCATAATATTATTCTTAAGGTTATGAAACAATATCACTATACTAGGTTGTCTAACAAACGCCTTATGTTCATTTAAGTTCACCTAAATCTATCATCGCATGATAAACTAAGCATATATCACATATATCAACATGAATAAACATCAAGGTAGGCATGTTACATCATCTAGCACATTAGTCTAAGCATTATACATCTCTATGTATCACATGAAGCATTTAAAAGCAAATAAAAATAGTCAAAAACAGCTTTAAAACACTTTATGGAAATATAAACAGTTCAAAACTTTTATATAAACTAAAATTGATCACTCCATTAGATCCGTCTCGGAAAAACGAATCCAACGTTATATTGCACGCCCAAAACGGAGTTACGAAACTCCCAGAAAATCAAATTTAATGTGGACACCCCTTCCGCATTCCGGTGATGCGTTACACCCCTTTTAAGCCATTAAAGGGTGTAACGCATTCCGTGAATGCGCCACAGGTGTGTAACGCATTCCCGGAATGCGTTACACCCCTATTTTTTTCGTTTTCGCAGCAGCCGCCGCCTTTTTTCTCGGAATCCGCGCCTCCTGACAGAACCTGTACCTATGTCTGCCTTCTTTCCGTGCAATCAGACATCACAGACAATACAAACAGACAAGCAACAGATGTAATAACCCCAAAATTTTTCAACTTTTTGTAACCCTTGTGAATAGTGTTTTAGCTGAATGAGAAAACTTTTCACGCCACACTATGTAGGGGTTCTGTTATGGATATTCTGGGATATTATTGGTACTCTATGAAGTATATAAGTGTATGTAAATATCGTCAGAATCCAATTCCGAACACTTTGGTTTTTCCCGGAAATCCACAAGATACGGAGAGAATTGAGTATAAGATAACAGGATAAAAAGGATTTAAATTAAAGGATTATGATAGAGGATCATAAAAAGGAATATAATGTATTGAGAAAGGTTAAGGGAACCTAAGTAATAAGATCCCGGGTATGATCCTTCAAACGATAAACGAGAACGAAAGTTAAGCGAACCGTATAACAGATCAGCGGTCATTAGGCAAACGATTAGGAAGTTAATCAAAGGGATTAATGGGAATGATGTCATCCAACCAATAGAAAGAAGACAAGGAAGGAAGGATGACATCATGAGGATGAGGTAAGCATGACATGGGAAGGAAGGAGGTGTGGTTGAATAAGGACCACACAAATTCAAGGGCAAGGTAGTAATTTGCTAAATCAAATACAAATCAAGCCAACCAAGCTAGCAAAATCATTTCATCAAAAATCAAAAACAACCAAGGCAATTGTTCTTCATCTTAGCTCTCGGCTTTTTACATTTTTAAAGGCTAGATTTTTCAAAAATCAAGATCCAAGCATCCTAAATTGGTAAGAAAATTCCCTAATCATCTTTATGCTTAGTTATGGCTATATCATGAGTTTAAGCCATTAATTCTTTCTCTAACTTCTTCATTTAATCAAGGAAGAAGACAATGAATAGTGTTTTCAAGTTTTTAACTTGAACTTTTTCTTGTTTTTCTTGAAGATCCAAGCTTTCCTAAGGCTTCTCAAAGCTTCTTAAGGCTTCCTAGCTCCACCCACCACTTCAAGGAAGGTATACCATTTCCAAACCCTAGGTTCATATATATTATAAGGTGATTTTGAGTAGTGGGTTGATATTGTATCTTGTTGTTATGATTTAGAGTTTGAGATTTGGTATGGTAGTGAATGGAATGGTAATTATTGTGGTTTTGATTTAAAAGAACTTAAGAATGATTAAAGTTAAGTTTAAGCATAAGTATGAAAGATTAAATTGAATTGGTTGGGGTGGTTATGATGTGATAAGGATGGAGGATGGTTGTATGTTGGATTTAAGGTTGATTTGGGTTGATTGTGGATGGTTTAAAAATTGGAAATCGCGTAAACATAGCCGTCGTAACGTCCGATTTTCTTTGAACTGTTTTTGTGCATAGCATTAGGACCCGAGGACCCCCTTCTAGATTGTGACCACTGCCATGTTTAGATAGCTCATGTTACGAGCTTCGTTTTGATATGTAGTTCGTTCGATTCCGATTTACGGTTTAGGAGAAACGACCGTTTCAAGTAACGGCGTTTCGCGAACGAAACTTTTTCCCTCGCCTTACTTTGGAATGTAGGTTAAAGACCAAAAAGGGTTAATTAATGTATGAAACATTTATGGTAAGTGTGTTAGGCAGTTGGTAAGTCATTCGCGAAGGAATCGCTTTAAAACTCGTAAAGGTTAAATTATTAAAAATGGTGGAGCCGAGGGTACCCGAGTGACTTAAGCAAATCGGTGAGCGCAAAACTAGCATTAGAGTCTAAGTTAGTTAAAGCATAGATTTACAAGTGATTTTGGTTTAATTCCAACTTACTTGTTGTTTATAGGTTATCAGACTCGTCCCGAGCCTTTCTCACCCCCCAAGTCGCTCAGGCAAGTATTCTATCCGTTATACTGTTGTTGTGATGAATACACTTGTATATGCATTATCTTGCGATAGATGCATGTTGGTTATTTAGCAAATTCTTGCGATATATTGTAGCATGTGATATGGTATATATGCATGCCTGTTTCATATTCTTGAAATATATATCTGTTGGTTCAGTTGATAATACCTATGCTAGAGGATAGCGGTAACTTGCATATACCCTTAGTATAGGGCCCCAAAAGGTGAAAATATTTTCTAAAACCGGGAGTCGAGGATCCCGAGTAATCTTGTATATATGGATATGGATATATATATATATATTTATATATATATATGGTTATAGTTTTCCAAACTATTAATCGAATAAGGTTTATTCGATAACTTTAAACTTTATTTTATTATTGAATATTATTTCGAATATTATTCGAGGACTTATGACTCCTTTTATATTATTTATTGAATATTATTTGAATATTCATTTGAGGATGTATGACTCCTTTATTTTATTTAATGAATATTATTTATAATATTCATTCGAGGTATTATGACTCATCTTATTTTATTTATTGAATATTATTTGAATATTCATTTGAGGATCTATGACTCCGATTATTTGCTGAGATATATTCTTTATTTTATTAAAGAATAAGATGTCAATAATCAAACTTATTTTCGATTATTCAAATAAAGATAATACTTTCATATAAGTATATCTTTGGTTATTTAATACTCGTTTCAAGTATAAATTTTAATACTTCTACTTCAATTATTTTTATAAAAGATTATTCTTTATGGGAATATTATTTAAATAATAATATTCAGATATTTTCTAATATTCTGGGGACTGATTTACTTCATTAAATCAGCTTTACTCCAAACACTCTTTAAAGTGTTTTCGAGTCTTCAAAATGATTTTTAAAGTCAGAGCGGATCCCAAAACTCATTTTTATATTTAAGATCTTCCTTTTAAGGGGATTTAAATACTCGCTCAAAAACCTGGGGAATCCGGCTCTGTGGTGTATTTTATATTCGCAACGAGGTTACAGATTTGGTAAATGAATTGATTACTTGCCCAACGTTCGGGAAGTAAGCCCATCTCATTGAGTCGGCATAAGCGACAGGCCGGGGTACGGTCTATTATTGTGTAAGTGGCTGGGTGGCAGTCCATCAACGCGTGAGGGGCCGGGGTACGGTCTAGCGCGAGGTCCTAATGCGGCCAGGGTGATGACCGGTGAGGAATTCATCCATCTACAGTAGAAAAGGTTACTTATTGGTATCTTTGCCTGATCAGCAAGATATCAGGTTTATGCCAAAATTCTTTTCCTTTCCAAAATTCATTGGATGTTTCAAACTCTGTTCATACTTTACATAACAGAGGTTCCAGGAAATGTTTAAAGGGGTATATATATGTGGATATATATATACCGGGACTAAATAAAGTATCTCATAACTTTTTCATTCAATAATCTTTCAAAGATTGAATCTATTCAAGTCTTAACTTGTGGTCTCATCTATGGGATGTTTTTCTTAAAACCTATAATACTTTGAACGGTGGCAGTTCAAGTAGCTTTATATATGATATAAGTGTGGTGAAGTATTGGTAACTTCATTCCTTGTTTTTACTTATATCTAGTGAGTAATTATCTTGCATATGATAGAGATGCTATTAAGTATCCATTTAGATACTTATATTATTGTTATCACTATACATATTATCTTGCGAGCTGTAAGGCTCACTCTTGCTTTATTTCTTCATCACACAACAACAGTTAGGAGAGATGGCCAGACTCCAGCAGACCCAGCGCAAGCGCGTGGGAAGCGCCCCGCGTCTTCCCGATGATGTTGTAGCTGCTATAGCTGCAGAGGTAGATCCATTGTAGTTCAGAACATCTACTTTTGAGAATCAAATTATGTATAATTATAACTTGCGGCAGATAATGGCAATTAACTGTAAATTTATCAAGTAATCATTTTGGGTTGTAATAATTTTAAATTGTGGATTCAAAGACTTGTACTTATTTCAATTTCATCTCTGAGACTATAACGGGTTGTGGTGTGTGTTAGTGTGGGGTCACAGTATGAGGTTATTTATTATTAATTGAGTGAAGTGATATTGTGGAAAGAAAGACCGTGACAACCCGGATCCCCGACCCCGGATCTGGGGGTGTTACAGAAATGGTATCAGAGCTAAGCATTATAAACCTCAGAGATGATGCGACGATATAATAATAAATTCACAAAGATAATAAGAACTCTTGCCAAGTTCATGGTCGGACTACTTAAAGTAGTGCTGACAGTTAAAACCCTTACGGGAACCCTTATAAGTATCATGATAGTAACTTAGCTCGTTTAATGTGTAGGCGCCTGAGATGGAGGACCCCGAGATGTTCGAGCGTGAGCATGATGAGGCATTGCTAGATGTTGAGGATCAGGAGGAGCCTGAGATGGAGGAGGATGAGGAGGACCCCTCAGAGGAGCCTGAGACGGAGGTCATTGCTATTTCAGATGAGGAGGACCCCTCAGAGGAGTCAGAGACAGAGGTTATTGCTATTCCAGATGAGGAGGACCCGGATGAGGTCCCAGTAGCTGAGGAGCATGTTGGACCTATGGTAGTGTATGCTGGTATCCCTTTACCCACACTTCCGGTGGTCAGAGCCCCTACCCCTCCACCACTATCTTGGATTCTTGATGATGACAGCTCAGAGACCCATACTTCCGAGCCTAGGCAGACCGAGGAGGCACCCTCAGCGGCTCCGGATTCACCACCTCTTGACCCTGCCCAGAGGCAGTCTTCGTTAGCTCATGGATATGTTCAGGATGTTTTGAGGACCCGAGTGGCTGTTGCCGAGGCCCGACTGGATGAGGCCAGGAGGGAGTTGGATGCAGAGAGGGCGGGTAGGCGTACCCGAGCTTATGAGACCAGGGCTTCTATACCCCGATCCTTGAGGAGGGAGCTTACGGGGATAGAGCTCACGTCCCGAGCGAGACTCAGATCTCTCCAGGGGGACAGGCATGGTAGGATCTCCAGGCGGCAGGCCGACTATATCTTCCGTCGTGCGATGGAAAGGGTTTGGGAGCTGACCCGTTCCGGTGTGTGATTCAGGATTGATGATGGAATAGTCTAGTTGTCTAGTTAGCCGAGGCCTTAGTAAGAGCCAATTTTCCGGGATAGTTGACTTGTATATAGCATCCCTTTTTCTGACTAGACAGATAGACTCTTGTGTATCACTTTTGGGACAGATGACTGTAGCACTGTTGTACTTTTGACCAGATCAAACTATATATTCTCGCATTATGTATATATTTGTTTCCTTTCAGTTCAGTTCCATAGTGACGGGATCACTGTTTTATTATTATTATTACTGCACTTCGTATTAGAACTTTCTTAAAATAATAGAACTGCGTTATACGTTCTCCCCATTATAAGAGCTGTGCAAGGCACAATGTTGTATATGATTGTGACCTAACGTTGAATTTTCCCAATAATTGTTTTTATTATTATCAGAATCATGCCGCCAAGAAAGATTGGAACTAGGGCGAACCCTGGGTCTGAGGACCAGGGAAGCCATAATCAGGACAATAGAAACCAAGAACACAGTGAAGAGGAAGATGAGGATTATGTGGAACAGGATGACTCCCTGTATGAAGAAGAAGAGGAAACATATGATGTTGAGGGATTTGAGATAGAGGCTGAAGAAGGAGAAACCGAGGTTGAGCAACCAGTACCAAACCCAGGCATGGATCCCATGGGTCAGTTTATGCAACTCCTAAGGCAGAATTTAGAACGTCAACCCAACCCACCCCCTCAAGGAAGTAACAATGCAGTGGCAAACTCTTTCAGGGCTTTTAAGTCCCTTAAGCCCCCTGAGTTCCACGGATCAGCCGACCCAGTTGAGGCAAGGGCATGGTTAAAGGAAATGGAGAAATCTTTTGAGATTTTGAGTATCGATGAGGCACAGAAAACTGTATTTGCTACCTACCTTCTGAAAGGAGAAGCTAACTACTAGTGGGAGGCCAAGAAAAACATGGAGACAGATGCTATAATAACCTGGGAGAGATTTAGTCAGTTGTTTCTGGGGAAGTATTTCCCGAGGTTTATGGAAAACCAGATGGAGCTCAAGTTCTTGGAGCTAAAGCAGAATAACTTGTCTGTAGCAGAGTACGAAGCGAAATTTACTGAATTATCAAGGTTTGTGCCGGAGTTTGTAAGCACCGAGGAAAAGAAAGCTAGGAGGTTTCAACAGGGACTGAAACCATGGATTCAGAATAGGGTGGCAATCCTTGAGCTTACGGACTATGCCACTCTGGTGGAAAAGGCAACGATTGTAGAAGTTGGAAGTGAACAGATGCAGAAGGAAAGAGAGGAGAAAGGAATAAAGAGGAAAAGTATGAGCATGGGTGGAGGTTCCGCAGGAAGGAGCTTCCCAACTAGATTTAATCGAGGAGCAGTGTCCCTACCAGGAAGGAACACTGGGTTTAAGCGACCAATGAGTGTGAGTGTGAGCCAGGGCGGTCAGAAGTCAAGAACGTCCTATTCCAACCAATCTCGACCCCCATTGCCAGCCTGTAACATATGTGGAAGGAATCACACTGGGGAGTGTAAAGGAAGGCCAGTAACCTGTTTTAAGTGCGGTCGGGAGGGCCACTATTCAAATAAGTGCCCATCATTAACCCCTGCCGTCGTTCCAACCACCAATTGTCATCAGTGTGGACGCTCGGGTCATTGGAAGAAGGAATGCCCAATGAACAAACCAGCAGCTTCGGGAGCAAGCAGGGCTGCTTCTAATAAGCCACCTACTGCGAGGACTTTCAACATGACAGTCCAGGATGCTATGAAAGATTCAGATGTGATAGCAGGTACCCTTTCTCTAAATTCAGTCAGTGCAAATGTTTTATTTGATTCGGGAGCAACTAAATCTTTTATATCAAAGGACTTTGCGCGTAAGTTAAGACTTAAGGCTAAACCCTTGATAGAACCCTTACAAGTAGAAATAGCCAATCATGAAATTATTCCTGTTAACCAGATTCACCCCGCCTGTGAGATAGGCATAGGGGAGCAATCTTTCAGTGTTGATCTGATTCCTTTTAAATTAGGGGAGTTTGATGTAATTTTGGGAATGGACTGGCTATCTAGCAACGATGCTCAGATAGACTGTAAAGGGAAGAAAGTTAAGTTAAATATCCCCGGGAAGAAAGAGGTTATATTTAGAGGAAAGAGGCAGACGCAGAAATTTTTGACCATGGCTCAGGCCAAAAGGATGCTACGAAAAGGAAGTGAGGCCTACCTAGCCTATGTGGTGGACACGCAGAAGGAGGTGCCCAACTTACAAGATATTCCAGTAGTCAACGAATTTGAAGATGTATTCCCCCAAGACCTTCCGGGATTACCACCCGATAGAGTGATTGAATTTGCTATTGAGTTGGCCCCAGGGACGGCGCCAGTTTCAAAAGCACCTTACCGGTTAGCCCCGTTAGAAATGAAGGAATTAGCTATCCAATTGCAGGAACTCTTGGATAAGGGTATGATAAGACCCAGTGTGTCTCCGTGGGGAGCACCAGTTTTATTTGTTAAAAAGAAAGATGGGAGCATGAGGTTGTGCATAGACTATCGAGAGTTGAACAAGCTAACCATAAAGAACAGGTACCCATTACCTAGAATAGACGATCTGTTCGACCAGCTAAAGGATGCTGTTTATTTTTCCAAGATCGACCTGAGAACTGGATATCACCAGCTAAAGATTAAACCTGAAGATATTTCCAAGACAGCGTTCCGTACCAGGTATGGGCATTATGAGTTCTTGGTAATGTCCTTTGGACTAACCAACGCCCCAGCGGCTTTCATGGATTTAATGAATAGAGTATTTAAGAAGTACTTGGACAAGTGTGTGATAGTTTTTATCGATGATATTTTGATCTACTCAAGGACTGAGGCAGAACATGCAGAGCATTTGAGGATAGCTCTAGGGATACTCAGAGAGGAGCAGTTATATGCCAAATTCTCGAAGTGTGAATTCTGGCGGAATGAAGTACAGTTTTTAGGACATGTGATCAATAAAGAAGGAGTATTGGTCGACCCCTCCAAGATAGAGGCGGTCTCAAATTGGGAAAGGCCAACCACACCCACAGAGGTGAGGAGTTTCATAGGATTGGCCGGCTACTATCGTAGATTTGTACAGGACTTTGCGAAGATCGCAGCCCCTTTGACACGACTTACTCGTAAGACAGAGAAGTTTGAATGGACGGAGAAATGCGAGAACAGTTTTCAGGAATTAAAGAAAAGGTTGATAACGGCTCCGGTATTGGCATTACCGGATGGAAAAGGAGATTTTGTGATATATAGTGACGCGTCGCACAAAGGATTAGGATGTGTGCTTATGCAGCACGGTAAAGTTATTGCGTATGCGTCGAGACAATTGAAGGAATACGAGGTTAGATATCCTACTCATGACCTTGAGCTCGCAGCAATAGTATTTGCTTTAAAAATTTGGAGGCACTACTTGTATGGAGAGAAGTGCGAGATTTTCACAGACCATAAGAGCCTCAAGTACATATTTACGCAGAAAGAGCTCAACATGCGCCAGAGGAGATGGTTAGAACTAATCAAGGACTATGATTGTGAGATTCTCTATCATCCAGGGAAAGCCAATGTGGTGGCTGATGCCCTTAGTAGAAAGGAAAGACTCAGAATGATAACGACTTCGGAAGAGTTGATAAGGGATTTTGAGAAAATGGAAATAGAGGTAAAGGTAACCGGAACCGGAACTGAAAAGCTTTTTGAGATCTCAATGCAGCCAGAATTATTGGAAAAGATCAGATTATGCCAGGAGAAAACAATGAATGAAGACAGAGAGTCAATGACTGGAGAGGAGATCCATACTGAGAAAGATGATAAAGGGATAATGAGGTACTCCTACCGAATTTGGGTTCCGAATGTTCAAGAACTTAAAGATGAGATTTTGGATGAAAGCCATAGTTCAAGGTATTCCATTCACCCGGGAAGTACCAAGATGTATAGGGATTTGAAGGAATATTACTGGTGGCCCAACATGAAGAGGGACGTAGCAGAATGGGTAAACAAGTGTTTGACTTGCCAAAGAGTAAAGGCAGAGCACCAGAGACCCAGTGGGCTTTTGCGACCCCTGGAGATTCCCGAATGGAAATGGGAACAGATAGCGATGGATTTTGTTGTAGGCTTGCCAAGGACGAAAGCCAATCACGACGCCATTTGGGTAATTATAGACCGACTGACAAAGTCAGCTCATTTCATTCCTATCAACGAGAGATACACAGTCAATAGACTGGTGGACATTTACCTTAAGGAAATAGTAACGCGACATGGAGTCCCAGCGTCCATTGTCTCAGACCGAGACCCAAGGTTCAACTCCAGATTTTGGAGGAGCTTTCAGGAATGTGCGGGGACCAAGTTAAATATGAGTACCGCGTACCATCCTCAAACGGATGGACAGAGTGAAAGGACCATCCAGACACTAGAGGATATGTTGAGAGTCTGTGCAATAGACCTTAAAGGAAGTTGGGATGATCACCTGCCGTTGATCGAGTTTTCTTATAACAATAGCTTTCATGCTAGCATCGGAATGCCGCCTTATGAGGCCTTGTACGGAAGAAGGTGTCGATCTCCCTTATACTGGGATGAAGTAGGAGAGCGGAAGATGCTCGGACCCGAAGTGGTCCAAAGGACCAAAGATATAGTGGATCTTATCAGAGGGCGACTTGTAGCAGCCCAAGACAGACAGAAGAAATATGCAGACCTAGCCCGAAAGGACAAGGAATATGAAGTAGGGGACTTAGTACTGTTGAAAGTATCCCCTTGGAAGGGATTAATGAGGTTCGGAAAGAAAGGAAAACTAAGCCCAAGATACATTGGACCTTTCGAGATATTAAGACGGATTGGAAAGTTAGCTTACGAGCTAGCCCTACCCCCTAATTTGCAACAAGTTCATAATGTGTTCCATGTGTCAATGCTAAGGAGGTATCATCGGGATGCCAGGCACATAGTGGAGTACGAGCAGGTGGATATGCAGCCAGATCTAACTTACGTGGAGAAGCCAGTAAGGATTATGGATAAGAAGGAGCAGGTGCTTCGGAGCAAAGTGATCAAGCTAGTCAGAGTACTATGGCAGAATCATAATGTGGAAGAATCAACTTGGGAACTAGAGAGCACAATGCTAGAAAAGTACCCCCATTTGTTTTCTGTTTGATTCCGGGACGGAATCCTTTTAAGGAGGGGAGACTGTAATAACCCCAAAATTTTTCAACTTTTTGTAACCCTTGTGAATAGTGTTTTAGCTGAATGAGAAAACTTTTCACGCCACACTATGTAGGGGTTCTGTTATAGATATTCTGGGATATTATTAGTACTCTATGAAGTATATAAGTGTATGTAAATATCGTCAGAATCCAATTCCGAACACTTTGGTTTTTCCCGGAAATCCACAAGATACGGAGAGAATTGAGTATAAGATAACAGGATAAAAAGGATTTAAATTAAAGGATTATGATAGAGGATCATAAAAAGGAATATAATGTATTGAGAAAGGTTAAGGGAACCTAAGTAATAAGATCCCGGGTATGATCCTTCAAACGATAAACGAGAACGAAAGTTAAGCGAACCGTATAACAGATCAGCGGTCATTAGGCAAACGATTAGGAAGTTAATCAAAGGGATTAATGGGAATGATGTCATCCAACCAATAGAAAGAAGACAAGGAAGGAAGGATGACATCATGAGGATGAGGTAAGCATGACATGGGAAGGAAGGAGGTGTGGTTGAATAAGGACCACACAAATTCAAGGGCAAGGTAGTAATTTGCTAAATCAAATACAAATCAAGCCAACCAAGCTAGCAAAATCATTTCATCAAAAATCAAAAACAACCAAGGCAATTGTTCTTCATCTTAGCTCTCAGCTTTTTACATTTTTAAAGGCTAGATTTTTCAAAAATCAAGATCCAAGCATCCTAAATTGGTAAGAAAATTCCCTAATCATCTTTATGCTTAGTTATGGCTATATCATGAGTTTAAGCCATTAATTCTTTCTCTAACTTCTTCATTTAATCAAGGAAGAAGACAATGAATAGTGTTTTCAAGTTTTTAACTTGAACTTTTTCTTGTTTTTCTTGAAGATCCAAGCTTTCCTTAGGCTTCTCAAAGCTTCTTAAGGCTTCCTAGCTCCACCCACCACTTCAAGGAAGGTATACCATTTCCAAACCCTAGGTTCATATATATTATAAGGTGATTTTGAGTAGTGGGTTGATATTGTATCTTGTTGTTATGATTTAGAGTTTGAGATTTGGTATGGTAGTGAATGGAATGGTAATTATTGTGGTTTTGATTTAAAAGAACTTAAGAATGATTAAAGTTAAGTTTAAGCATAAGTATGAAAGATTAAATTGAATTGATTGGGGTGGTTATGATGTGATAAGGATGGAGGATGGTTGTATGTTGGATTTAAGGTTGATTTGGGTTGATTGTGGATGGTTTAAAAATTGGAAATCGCGTAAACATAGCCGTCGTAACGTCCGATTTTCTTTGAACTGTTTTTGTGCATAGCATTAGGACCCGAGAACCCCCTGCTAGATTGTGACCACTGCCATGTTTAGATAGCTCATGTTACGAGCTTCGTTTTGATATGTAGTTCGTTCGATTCCGATTTACGGTTTAGGAGAAACGACCGTTTCAAGTAACGGCGTTTCGCGAACGAAACTTTTTCCCTCGCCTTACTTTGGAATGTAGGTTAAAGACCAAAAAGGGTTAATTAATGTATGAAACATTTATGGTAAGTGTGTTAGGCAGTTGGTAAGTCATTCGCGAAGGAATCGCTTTAAAACTCGTAAAGGTTAAATTATTAAAAATGGTGGAGCCGAGGGTACCCGAGTGACTTAAGCAAATCGGTGAGCGCAAAACTAGCATTAGAGTCTAAGTTAGTTAAAGCATAGATTTACAAGTGATTTTGGTTTAATTCCAACTTACTTGTTGTTTATAGGTTATCAGACTCGTCCCGAGCCTTTCTCACCCCCCAAGTCGCTCAGGCAAGTATTCTATCCGTTATACTGTTGTTGTGATGAATACACTTGTATATGCATTATCTTGCGATAGATGCATGTTGGTTATTTAGCAAATTCTTGCGATATATTGTAGCATGTGATATGGTATATATGCATGCCTGTTTCATATTCTTGAAATATATATCTGTTGGTTCAGTTGATAATACCTATGCTAGAGGATAGCGGTAACTTGCATATACCCTTAGTATAGGGACCCAAAAGGTGAAAATATTTTCTAAAACCGGGAGTCGAGGATCCCGAGTAATCTTGTATATATGGATATGGATATATATATATATATATATATTTATATATATATATGGTTATAGTTTTCCAAACTATTAATCGAATAAGGTTTATTCGATAACTTTAAACTTTATTTTATTATTGAATATTATTTCGAATATTATTCGAGGACTTATGACTCCTTTTATATTATTTATTGAATATTATTTGAATATTCATTTGAGGATGTATGACTCCTTTATTTTATTTAATGAATATTATTTATAATATTCATTCGAGGTATTATGACTCATCTTATTTTATTTATTGAATATTATTTGAATATTCATTTGAGGATCTATGACTCCGATTATTTGCTGAGATATATTCTTTATTTTATTAAAGAATAAGATGTCAATAATCAAACTTATTTTCGATTATTCAAATAAAGATAATACTTTCATATAAGTATATCTTTGGTTATTTAATACTCGTTTCAAGTATAAATTTTAATACTTCTACTTCAATTATTTTTATAAAAGATTATTCTTTATGGGAATATTATTTAAATAATAATATTCAGATATTTTCTAATATTCTGGGGACTGATTTACTTCATTAAATCAGCTTTACTCCAAACACTCTTTAAAGTGTTTTCGAGTCTTCAAAATGATTTTTAAAGTCAGAGCGGATCCCAAAACTCATTTTTATATTTAAGATCTTCCTTTTAAGGGGATTTAAATACTCGCTCAAAAACCTGGGGAATCCGGCTCTGTGGTGTATTTTATATTCGCAACGAGGTTGCAGATTTGGTAAATGAATTGATTACTTGCCCAACGTTCGGGAAGTAAGCCCATCTCATTGAGTCGGCATAAGCGACAGGTCGGGGTACGGTCTATTATTGTGTAAGTGGCTGGGTGGCAGTCCATCAACGCGTGAGGGGCCGGGGTACGGTCTAGCGCGAGGTCCTAATACGGCCAGGGTGATGACCGGTGAGGAATTCATCCATCTACAGTAGAAAAGGTTACTTATTGGTATCTTTGCCTGATCAGCAAGATATCGGGTTTATGCCAAAATTCTTTTCCTTTCCAAAATTCATTGGATGTTTCAAACTCTGTTCATACTTTACATAACAGAGGTTCCAGGAAATGTTTAAAGGGGTATATATATGTGGATATATATATACCGGGACTAAATAAAGTATCTCATAACTTTTTCATTCAATAATCTTTCAAAGATTGAATCTATTCAAGTCTTAACTTGTGGTCTCATCTATGGGATGTTTTTCTTAAAACCTATAATACTTTGAACGGTGGCAGTTCAAGTAGCTTTATATATGATATAAGTGTGGTGAAGTATTGGTAACTTCATTCCTTGTTTTTACTTATATCTAGTGAGTAATTATCTTGCATATGATAGAGATGCTATTAAGTATCCATTTAGATACTTATATTATTGTTATCACTATACATATTATCTTGCGAGCTGTAAGGCTCACTCTTGCTTTATTTCTTCATCACACAACAACAGTTAGGAGAGATGGCCAGACTCCAGCAGACCCAGCGCAAGCGCGTGGGAAGCGCCCCGCGTCTTCCCGATGATGTTGTAGCTGCTATAGCTGCAGAGGTAGATCCATTGTAGTTCAGACCATCTACTTTTGAGAATCAAATTATGTATAATTATAACTTGCGGCAGATAATAGCAATTAACTGTAAATTTATCAAGTAATCATTTTGGGTTGTAATAATTTTAAATTGTGGATTCAAAGACTTGTACTTATTTCAATTTCATCTCTGAGACTATAACGGGTTGTGGTGTGTGTTAGTGTGGGGTCACAGTATGAGGTTATTTATTATTAATTGAGTGAAGTGATATTGTGGAAAGAAAGACCGTGACAACCCGGATCCCCGACCCCGGATCTGGGGGTGTTACAACAGATATACAAATTTAATTACGAATTTAATTACAAGAACTTCAAAAATTCATAATAAAAAATCTATACATCATAAAATTATGAAAAAAATACCCAGACGATCTACAACACTTCTAGAACCCAGATCAACATTCAAAATTATTCTGAGAAACGATTTCTTATCAGACAAAATTAATCCATAATATAACTTGAAAAAATCATAATTAATTCATACAAGCACATAAAATTCTGAAATTTTTACCACAGATCTATATGCATACAACCTATGCACTGATGCCATTAATGGATTTAAACGCAGCGGGGTCATGGTAAAACACTTTTACACATACAAAATCCAAATAAAAGCATATAAATCGTGAATAAAAATTCGAGGGATCGAATCTAACCTTTTAAAATAATTCGGAGACAACGATCAGAGATCCTTAGCAGTTGCTCCTCAAGTGTGAAGCACTCCACCGATATCCACCAAGAAAACGATGTTAAGGAGGAGGAAGGAGGTGGAGAGAATTGGGTTTTCCAAACTTTTTGGGTTTTCGGGTTCTTAGTGGGTTAGAATAAAATAGGGTCTATAATAGTGTATTTATAGGCAAAATTTTCAGCTGAAATTTTCCCATAAATATTATTATTACTATCCCATTTATTATTCTCATTAATAATTAGAACACCTTTTAATCATTAATCCTTTTTCTAAACACTTTAGAAATAATTCTCTCTCTTGATTTAATTTCCAAAAATTAAATACTTTAATTAATAATATTAAGAACTTTTCTTAATTAATTTATAATCAATTAAATCTCATTTAATCAATTATTAAATTTGCCAATTAATTATTTATTTCATAAATAAATAATTATTAGCCATTATTAATTAATTCCTCCACCATTAAATCATTCTCTTTTTATGGTGTGACCCTGTAGGTTCAATATTAAGCCGGTAGTAGAAATAAATAATAATAAAACTATTTTATCATTATTTATATAAATTCTCTAATTTATTAAATATGATTAATTAATTAATCATATTTATTCTACATCGTGAGGGATACTTCTCAGCATATCGCGACTATCCGGATAATATGAATTCACTGCTTAGAATACCAAGAACCTATTCAGTGAATAGTTACCGTACAATAAACTCCTTCTACCCTACAATGTCCCGATTAAATACAAGGTATGGATCTCGTGTCAAGCCTATCTAATTCAATCACTTGCTTACCATTTACTATGCATAGTTCTGTGCAAATTAGAAACTCCTTTCTAATTTCATTCACTCTGGCCAGAGATTCCTGAACTAGCATAAGTGGATCAGCCTTGAACATTCTCTTCCTTCACTGGAAGGGGTAGATCCTTTATTGATCATACACTATCTTCGTGTACAAATTCCTATACCCGGAAGAGCCCTAATAATTATCCCTGGAGACTAAGAACTAAACCAAAGCATAGTTCAGTGTAGACAAGATGACTATGATGACCTCAAGTCTAAGGATACTTGTACAACTATCACTATGTGAACAACTGCTGACACGTGAGTGAACTCCATCAGTTGTTCAGCTGTGCGAGTCATGTTCAGTGAACTTATTCTATAATAAGCACCTACATACTAGCTATAGTGTCACCACACAAATGTCTATGAGAACAGACATCCTTCATAATGAAGCAAGCATAGTATGTACCGATCTCTGCGGATTATTAATTACCAGTTAGTAATCCTACGACCAGGAACTATTTAGGTTTAGAGTTATCATCTTTTTAGGTCTCACTATTATGATCTCATCATAATCCATAAAATGCTTTACTCTAAACTATGGTATATCTTATTTAAACACTTAAATAGATAAAGCCCGTAATAAAAACAAAACAAGTCTTTTATTAATATCAATGAAATCAAAATAGATTACATAAAAGTTATTCCTAAACCCTCATACAGATTGGTCTTAGGACATATTCCTTTCAACAATCAACCAACCAATCCCTCCATTTGTCATGCTTAAGTCACCATGCTTATGTCATCTTTCTCATATCATCTTCTTACACTTGTCTTCTTCTTGTTGGTGTGATGACATCATCATCCACTAACCTCTTTGATTAATTCCTAATTACTTGGCTAATGATCGCTTATCTGTTATACGGTTCGCTTAACTTTCGTTCTCGTTTATCGTTTGAGGGATCATACCCGGGATCTTATTACTTGGGTTCCCCTAAACCTTTCTCAATATTTTATATTCTTTTTATGATCCTCTCTTATAATCCTTGAATTTAAATCATTTTCATCATGTTACCTTATACTCAATTCTTTCTGTATCTGGTGGGTTTTCGGGAAAAATCGAAGTGTTCGAATTTGGATTCTGACGATCTTTACATACACTTATATACCATATAGAGTACTAATAAGATCTCATAATATCAATAAAAGAAACCCTACATAGTGTGGTATGAAAAATTTTCTTATTCAGCATAATCAGCAAAATCACTATTCATAAGGGTTACAAAAAGTCCAAAATTTTTGGGGTTATTACAGTCTCCCCTCCTTAAAAGGATTCCGTCCCGGAATCATATAAAAATGAATAGGGATACTTTCTTAGCATTGCACTTTCTAACTCTCAAGTCAATTTTCCCACATTGTGGTTCTACCTTCAAACTCTGACTAATTTGATAACCCTTCTCCTAAGCACTTGTTCCTTTTCAATCTATAACCTTTCGCGGTTGCTCCATATAGGTTACGTTTAGTTGCATGTCTATGCGCTCATATGCCCCTATTTGTCTGGCATCCGGATTACACTTCCTTAATATTGATACATGGAACACGTTATGAACTTGCTACAGGTTCGGGGGTAGGGCTAGCTCATATGCTAACTTCCCAATACGTCTTAATATCTCCAAGGGTCCAACAATTTGTGGGCATAGCTTTCCTTTCTTTCCGAACCTCATCCATCCTTTCCAAGGGAATACCTATAACAGCACTAGGTCCCCTACTTCCTATTCTTTGTCCTTTCGTGTTAAATCAACATACTTCTTATGTCCATCTTGGGCTACTACCAGCCGTCCTCTGATTAGATCTATTATATCCTGGTCCTTTGAACCACTACTGGTTCGAGCATCTTGCGCTCTGCAACATCATTCTAACATAAGGGAGATCGATATTGTGTTCCCTCAAGGATCTCATAAGGCGATATCTCGATACTGACATACGATCTATTATCGTAAGAAAACTCAATCCGTGTTAAGTGATCATTCCAAATTCTTTCAAGTCTATTGCACAGACTCTCATCATAGCTTCTAGCAGTATAGCTTTTGCTTCTCAATACCTACTCTTTTCCAGTTCGTAACCGCTACCATCTTCCGTTCCTAATATTTATACTGGTTATACTTTTGCTCGTTATCATTCTATAACAATAAACATGTCAACCTTAGTATCACGAATGTGTTTGATTCGGAATACCACCGCACTGATACTACTTCCTTTAGCTACTTCCATCTTCGAAAGCTTGATCTATCGTATAGAAGTAAAAGATTTTATTGAGAGATCACTATGATCATGAACACTTGTTCTATTGCATAGTTAGTACATAAGGTGGCCAGCCTTTAGTACTTGACAAGCTATTAGACAACATGTGGTATCCTACTAGGCTTCTATCACACAGATAGATAGTCATTCGGCAATACCTCCCCTTCTGAAAGGGTTGTTCTTCTGAGCTTATACAAAATGAAAAAGAGAGAAAAGAACGAATTAGAGAGAATTGTATATGAAAAAAATACTGCCACAAATATCCGGCTTGGAATCTACCTCTAAACTATAGAGGTTTTTCATAGGAGAACAAAACATATGTGTATATATATCAACACCAAGTATTATAGCATCGCATTTCACGTGCCAGAATATTTACTATTCCATCCATCATTCCATGGATCCATGCTCTTGCTCAAGCCCATAAACAATCACTTTTGAAACTCCCTCAACATCGAAACTCGAATAAGGGATTTCATTCTAGACATCATTGTTACTAGAATTCTATGCTTGCACTGCAACCTTCCTCGTATAGTAATACGACTCTCTATTCATAAGAGGGAATAAATATATAATATGTAAATACTCCACTAGGTAGTCTATCAATGATAACTTATATATCAACACGACCCCTACTCAATCTCAACATCGATTCCAATACAACTCTCACGGCTGTAATCGGCTCATTACTCGCAGAATCATTGTTGCATTACTATGGTCCACCACTGACCTACTGTAGTCATTCATTTTCAATGAAATCTTAATAGCTAACCATACGGATTCCATACATGTTGTATCGAATTCTTCTAAGGAGGCAACATAATCACCATTCCATGATTCATGAAGAACACTCATGAACTTGGCATACATATGACATGAAGCAGATAAAATTACAGAAGAGTTTCAATAAAAGCAACGATAGCTGGTTAATACCATTATTAACCATATGTCTTTATTAGGGGACATGAAGCTCAAAGGTTCATTTAGTCCTTTCGTAACATGGTCCTGGCTTATCTCAAGATAGGACCTTCTAAGATAGGAAGCCCGCTCACAGCGCTACATGAATTAAATCTTTACCAAACTACTATTACGGTTGAGTATCGCACAATCATCAGAAGGAATGTCAATCTTTCACACCATAATACAATCTTCACGGTTTTAACCATCATCACTATATTCCTCTAACACGAGCGCCTATAATTGCTCTCTTATACTTAGAGTGTCGACCACCTCATTGGTCTTTCCTGATAGTAATAGTTCCTTATAATCAATGTCTTTTGAATGATCTCCAACTAAATTTTCTACCTCATTTCTAATCACTGCTTGTACGAAAACACTCTTCCTTACGCTTTGGTGAGAAAGAAAAAAAAATATCACCATTTTTTCCAAAAGTTATTGCCTCGGTCTTTAGAGGTTAACATTGTCACGACTGACTCTCGGTCATGCTTAGGACATCTTTTATCTTAGGTCCTTCTTGTTTTTACCAATCTTGACCTTTATTGATTCAATCTATACTTTCTCATGGTTTAACATGTGCCCCACTTGGCATTATTATTATTACGTCATATTTGCTTTATCAAAATTTCTATTCTTGAGAACTTTGAATTTTACCTTTCTCCTTGTAAAATCTCTAAGGTTATCCTTAAATCCTTCATTATGTACTCCCTAGGTACATGGCATATCAAGATACCATTTACTAATACTAGAACCATTGTCTATATAGTTCTGAAAACTTTCTCCACTGATCTTTAAAGATTGTTGTTGCCTTAGTCCTTCATTCCGTACCACCCAAACTCATAATATCCCCATTAAGGGTGAAATGTCAACCTTTATGCATTCCCCCATGGTTCATCTCAAGTTATCGAGGTTATATCCTTAATTCCACCTTTAAAAAGGTACTTGCATCCTTCCATGGATAATTCAAGTCATATATCCCTGATAAGGGTATCTTATTCAATCATCCCTACCTCGATAGTCTATACCTAATTTCACAATAACAATCTTATTCAAACTGAGGTCAGTCCATATGGCCTCCAAAAGATAACAACGGTTATCCGATTTTCTTTCCTGATTTAGTAATGAAAACAGGGATGTTCTGGAAGATATTGGGCGTGTTCAACGTGAACTTCTTCTTAATACTTCCTCATTTACTTTTGTTGTTTATCTCAATAGTCATCTCAATGTTGGGATATCTTTCATACCTGGCGTCTCCCTTTCTGGGTATCATGCCATCGGTCTTACACTTCACATTCTTGAAGTTCATTTCCTTCATCCAATTTTCCTAATTTCTTACTTTCTTGTCTCCTCAGTCTATCCGCGTCTCATTATTTATCCTTCGAACTATCTCAAGGTTTCCTCGAATCCTCCCAACTTACAGGGGATAAAATATATGTATCTCTTATGCCTTCAACCATCAACTTTAACTTATGGTGAATCACCCTCATCCTGATGAATACATACTTTTCTATTTCTATTGAGTCTTTAGGGTTTCCTCATACCCAACTCCCTTATCATTCCTCAAACTCTATTGTCTTTATTTTCCTTTCCACTTCAGTTTCTTTTTATTTTCTTTTCTATTATAATCATTTCATGAACCCACTACTCATTGACTTCAAACATCACGTCGTTCAGGGATTCTTGTCATCAGAACGAATGTTGACAACTTTTACAACTTAGCTTCATAATTCATCATACTCGTCCGCCTTTGTTCTAGCCCTAAAGCTTTTATACTATCTCCATAACCTTGGGAATTACTTTCCCGAAAACAATTGACTGAACTTTAACCAGTTTATTCTAACCTCTGGCTCCGTGCCTTTCTTGGTCTTTCACCAGCGGGTGGCCTCTCTCTTAGGAGGGTAAGTGATAAAAACAGTCTTTTATGATTCGTCCATCATTTAGAATCTCAAATGATTCCTATATTTCCTTTAGCCAGGCTCTCGCCTCTACTGGGTTTGCTTGTTCCTTGGAACTCTGAGAGCTTAGCGACTTAAAGGTCCCGAAAGAATTTCCCACTGCACTGTCTTCTCAGGGTGGTGGTTGGGGATAATAGTCTAAGTTCTTTTTAGACAGGTCCATAAATTTCCGTATAGGAGTACCGTCTCGGGTCTCCTTTCCTTACTCGACTTCTGTTTCCTTAGTCTGAACGTTCCCTCCTCCTCCCCATAATCGGGGGCATCCTACATGTTTTAAATCCTCATTTTCTACTTCATTATGTAATGGGTTCCTTCTATCTTGATGGCGACCTCCCTGTCTGTCACGTTCAGGGTTTGCTCTAAATCTTATTCCTCAAACTAGCTTTCATCTAAGATCTCATCTTTAAGCTCTTGAACATTTGGAACCCAAATTCTTTAGGAACACCTCATTATTCCCTTATCATCTTTCTCGGTATTAATCTCTTCTCCAGTCATTTGCTCTCTGCATTCATTCATCAATTTTTCTTGGCACAATATGATCTTTTTCGATAATTCGGGCTGTATTGCAATCTCAAACAGTGTTTCGGTACCGGCTCCGGTTACCTTCACTTCTATTTCCATTTTCTCAAAATCTCTTATCAATTATCCCAAAGACATTTTCATCTTGAGTCTCTCCTTTATACTAAGGGCATTAGCCACCATTTTGGCTTTCCCTGGATGATAAAGAATCTCATAATCGTAATCCTTGATTAGCTCTAACCACCTCCTCTGGCGCATGTTGAGCTCTTTCTGCGTGAAAATACACTAGAGCACTTATGACTTGTGTAAATCTCGCACTTCTCTCCATACAAGTAGTGCCTCCAATCTTTAGGGCAAAACTATTGCCACGAGCCCAAGCTCATGGGTGGGGATATCGAATTTTATATTCCCTTAATTGTCTTGACGCTTACACGATTACCTTGTTGTGTTGTATAAGAGCACCCTAATTCCTTATGCGAAGCGTCAATACAAATCACACAATCTCATTTTTCCATCCAGCAATGCCAACATAGGGGCCGTCACCAATCTTTGCTTCAGTTCTTGAAAGCTATTCTCACATTTCTCTGTCCATTCAAACTTCTCAGTCTTACGAGTAAGCCACGTTAAAGGGGCTACTATCTTTGCAAACTTGAGCGAACCTCTGATAGTAACCGGCCAATCCTACCTCTGGTAGTCGCCCTGACCATGGTCACTTATTCCTTAGCGATAATCTCTTCAGTCTTGTTAGGATCCTTTACGAGATCCTCCTCAGCAACAATCCATTTTGGGATAACATCCTTAATTGTTACATCCTTAATATGAACATCATCTAGTCCCTCATTAGGGTGCTCCATTGGATCCACAATCTGATCCCCAATATGTAGTAAAACATCATCATATTATTGCTCTAGAACTTCAGGGTTCGGAGTCCCACTACCATATACGATAACGAACTACGCTTCTATCACGATATTTATAAGGGTTTTAACTGTCAGTACTATATTAGGTAGTCTGACTATGAACTTTGCAAGAGTTCTTATTATCTTAGTGAACTAATTATTTTAACATCACATCATCTCTGAGGTTTATAACGCTTAGCTCTGATACCATTTCTGTAACACCCCCAAATCCGGGGTCGGGGATCCGGGTTGTCACGAGTTCCATTTTCCTTAATAATACTTAATTTAATAATCAACCAACTACTGCGGACCCCACTATACACACAGACCACAAGTTATAGTCTCAGAGATGAATATCCAAAAATAACACAAGTCATTTTATTCCACAATTATAAACCATTACACCTTAGAAGGGTTTCTGAATAAATTTACATATTTTTTGCCATTATTATAATTCATAAGTATACATAAGTCTGGTACATCAAAATTTGAAAGCCTAGCCTATTGGTAGTTCCTACCTCAGCTACAACGGCATCAACGCCTACAGGAAACTGCGGAACGTTTCCTATCCGCTCACGAATTGGGAGCTTGGTCCTGTTCATCTTGTCTATCTGTGGTTGTGTGATGAAAGAAGAAAGCAAGGGTGAGCAACAAGCCCACCAAACTAATAAGTATAATGATTTACAATATGTGAGCATCCTCATAGTACTCATGAAAGTCTTGGTCAAGTAAAAATAAACCAAGTTTGATATCTTATCGTGACCAAGTCACAAAATATTCAGTATATATGTATATATACTTTTCAAAATCTTGGAAGTCCTCTTCCATGCATAATATACACAGAGTTCCAGTTTACAACTGTATAAAAATATCGTTGCAAGGTGATCTCATATATTTAACCTTGTCTCAACATTTTTGTGAAAATCTTTATCATGCATAAGATAATCATTAAGCAGACATAAGTTGAAAAGATGATGTTACAAGATACTCCAATATACTTATATCTTTTCCGAATACTACTTGAACTACCACCGTTCTGAAAGAGATGTTTCCTAAGTCCAATCATGTATGATGATTTAGGAATAACTTTTATGTAATCTGTTTTGATATCATTTATATTAATAAAAGACTTGTTTTGGTTTTATTGCGGGTTTTATCTATTTAAGTGTTTAAATAAGATATACCATAGTTTAGAGTAAAGCTTTTTATGGATTATGATGAGATCATAATAATGAGACCTAAAAGATGATAACTCTAAACTTAAATATTTCCTGGTCATAGGATTACTAACTAGTAATTAGTAATCCGCAAAGATTGGTATATACTATGCTTGCTTCATTATGAAGGATGTCTGTTCTCATAGACATTTGTGTGGTGACACTATAGCTGGTATGTAGGTGTTTATTATAGAATAAGTTCACTGAACATGACTCATATAGCTGAACAATTGATGGAGTTCACTCACGTGTCAGCAGTTGTTCACATAGTGATAGTTGTACAAGTATCCTTAGACTTGAGGTCATCATAGTCATCTTGTGTACACTGAACTATGCTTTGGTTTAGTTCTTAGTCTCCAGGGACAATTATAAGGGCTCTACTGGGTATAGGAATTTGTACACAAAGATAGTGTATGATCAATAAAGGATCTACCCCTTCCAGTGAAGGAAGAGAATGTTCAATGCTGATCCACTTATGCTAGTTCAGGAATCTCTAGCCAGAGTGAATGAAATTAGAAAAGAGTTTCTAATTTACATTAAATAGAACTAAGCATAGTGAATGGGAAAGCAAATGATTAAATAAGATAGGCTTGACACAAGTTCCATGCCTTGTATTTAATCGTGACATTGCAGGGTAGAAGGAATTGATTGTACGGTAACTACTCATTGAATAGGTTCTTGGTATTCTAAGCAGTGAATTCGTATTATCCGGATAGTCGCGATATGCTGAGAAGTATCCCTCACGATGTAGAATAAATATGATTAATTTATTAATTAATCATATTTAATGAATAAGAGAATTTATATAACTAATGATAAAATAGTTTTATTATTATTTATTTCTACTATCGGCTTAATATTGAACCTACAGGGTCACACCATAAAAGAGAATAATTTAGTGGTGGAGGAATTAATTAATAATGGTTGGTAATTATTTCTGAAATAAATAATTAATTAGCAGATTTAATAATTGATTAAATGAGATTTAATTAATTCTTAATATTATTAATTTAGAATTTAATTTTGGAAATTAAATCAAGTGAGAGAATTATTTTTCTAAAGTGTTTAGAAAAGGGATTAATGATTAAAAGGTGTTTTAATTATTAGTTATTTGGTTAATAAGAATAATCAATTAAAGGGTTATTAATAATAATAATATTTTATGGAAAATTTTCAGCTGAAAATTTTGCCTATAAATATACTATTATAAATCCTATTTGCCTCAACCCAAATAATTAAGCCTAATTCTAAAGTAGAACAAGAGGGAGGCAACTAATTCTCTCAACCTCTTCCTCCTCCATCACATTGTACTCTTGGTGGATACCGGTGGAGTGCTTCACATTTGAGGAGCAGCTGCTAGGGATTTCCGTTCATCGTTCTTGGATCGCTATTAAAGACCTCCATATTTCCATTAATGTAAATCTTCTTAAGGTAAACATACTGAACTACAAATTAAATATTATTTTTCACATGGATCCTGCGGAGGGTTTCCGTTTTTTTTAAGATTTAAATTTACGTTTTCGTTACGTTTATGTGCTAAAAACCCTTCAATGGCATCAGAGCTACTTGCGAAAAGTTTTTAATTCGTTTATGTGTTTAACTGTTTTCGATATATGAGCATGTACGTGATTCGCCATGATTTGATGTTGATATTATATGCTTATATATGTATGGTTTTGAATATATGATATTCTTGTGAGTTGTATAATCATAAGATGATTATGTAATCTGTATATATACTGATATATACATGATTTATGTTTGTTCTAATTATGAGAATCATATTAGATACAGATTCTGAATTGGCTGCTGCAGATTTGCTGAAATCTGGGTCTGGTGTCCGATTTACGCAAACGAATACCCTATTCCATAGGTAAACGAGCGTCTGAACAAAACTGATAGATAAAGCTATCAACGACTCGTCTGTAAGGCGTTTGACGTCGTTTACTGCCCGTAAACAGTGATTCTTCTTTTTCTGATTTGATTCTGATTTTTCTGATTTTTGTCATTTTTTTTAAGATTAGATCATGGATAATATGATATGTTAAGATCAGATTATGTGTTTTAACATGCTTTTATGTGTTGTATGAGCATGGTGGATGGTTATGGCCTTTCGACCTTAGTGTAATGGTTTTGGTTTTAAATACGACTTGCATGTCGTCAATCTTTGTAATCATAAATCTCGAATGTAACTCGAGTTATTCTTGTAAGTTCATTAGATTAGTTTTACTTTCAATCTATGTAATGTAATTGAAGACTCAAGAAGGCTATCAAATGGAGGTGATACAAAGAAGATGACGAGGCATATAAGAAGCCTAAAAAAGAAGAAGACTTATGTAATAAGTAGTTGTATTTATTTCCATCACCATATTAGATTGACCTTGATCTTTATCATGAGCTTGATAAATATCACATAGGATGGGACCATAACCAAACACATTTACTTTATTGCACTTTACATTTACTTGTTTATTTAATTTTATATATGAGATATATGCCTATGTTTACCATGCGATGATAGATTTAGGTGAACTTAAATCAATATAAGGCATACTCTAGAAAATCTTGAACATGAATCGTTTCTTGCCTTAACAATAATATGATGAATACAATTATGAGATTCTTGTGTTTATGAAACACGTATTTAATATGAATTTTCAATATTGAGAGAAAAGATGATTATGTCAAAAGCAGATTTCTATCTGTAAGAAAGGGGTATTAAGTGACGTCTCTTGAAAATGCTCCCCCCCCGATCTAGGAATCATCTGATTATCGATTATTGATTTGAAATATTTAATTTAAAAGGAAGAATCTCTTCATAATATGATTATGATTGTAACATAATATAATCCCTATAAAATTAAATAATATCAAGTAGTAATTGGCCAATTACACAACGGGCTTGTGTCGGTCATAGCCTTCCAACATGGTAGAAAGTGGTTCTTATTTTTAAATCATTGTCATTTCGTGCTACAGTCGAGGGCTTTGATTTCGAAATAAGAAATACTTGTCTATTACATAGAGATGTGTACATTGAATTAGAATCTAAAGGTTGTTACGTGCTACAGCCGTGGGCCGTTGGAGACTGATTCAATTGTACGAAATGTTGGGTTAGACTTGACTTAGAATATTAAGTTTGTCGTGCTATAGCCGTGACTCAATTATTCAAGAGGCTAAAGTTTTATTAGGGAATAACATAAGATGTAATTGACAAGAGTTGTCTGCCTATTGAACATCACATGACGTTTCGTGCTACAGTCGAGGTTGTGTGATGGAATGTAGGATCCTTATTCCCACTAGCATTGTGAATGCTTAATTTTCACATAGGGGTTGTATAAATTAGATAAACTAGTGAGAGCCACTTATGAATAAAGACCCAATTCATATAGTGTCTTGAAATGAAATTAAATATCTGCTAAGTGTTGTTATGTGTTCATCATTTACAGATTTACTATATTCGTTATGTCTTCTGCACTATCACTCCGGAGTATACTAGATGCTCACAAGTTGACTGGTCCTAATTTTGCTGACTGGCTTCGAAACTTGAGAATTGTTCTCAGGGTTGAGAAGCTGGAATATGTGCTTGACTCAACTAAGCCTACTGAACCTGCTAGCGATGCATATAATGATGAACATGTTGTGTATCGTAAGTGGATAGATGACGCAAATGTTGTTCAATGCATCATGCTAGCTTCCATAAACATTGAGCTACAGAAGCAACATGAGCTTATGGATGCTCACACTATCCTTATGCATCTACAAGAGTTGTATGATGTGGCAGGGAGGACAGCTCGATATGATATATTGAAGGAACTGTTCGGTTGTAGGATGTCTGAGGGATCATCTGTGAATGACCATGTACTTAAGATGATCAATTTGATTGAACGTCTTGGACAACTTGGTTTTGCCATGGATGGGGAACTGAGCCAAGACTTGGTCTTGCAATCACTTTTGAGTTCGTTCTCGCAGTTTGTTGTGAACTTTCACATGAATAAGCTGGATGTTAGCCTCCCTGAACTCCACAACATGTTGAAGACGGCGGAATAGAATTTTCCCCTAAGAAGAGTTTTGTTCTTCTAATTGGTGAAGGTTCTAATCCTAAGAAAAGGAAGAAGAACCCTTCCAAGAAGAAGAAAGTAGGTGAGAAAAAGCCGATTCCACCAAAAGCTGAAGACCCCAAGAGCAAAGCTGTTTGCTTTCACTGTAACAAGGTGGGGCACTAGAAGAGGAACTGCAAGGTTTACCTTCAGAATTGAAGAAGAAGAAGGGTAGTGAGACTACCGCTTCTGATTCAGGTATGTTCATGATCGAAGTTAATATGTCACTAAGTCAAATTTCTACTTGGGTATTAGATACCGCCTGTGGTTCTCATATTTGCAATTCGTTGCAGGGACTAAGGAGAAGTAGGACTCTTGAAGAAGAGGAGGTGATTCTACGGATGGGAAATGGAGCAAGAGTTGCTACTGAAGCTGTAAGATCATTTCATTTACATATGCCTATGGGCAAGATTATTATTCTAAATAATTATTATTTTGTTCCCTCGATTGTGAGGAATATTATTTCTATTCCACGTTAGACTTGGATGGATTTTCATTTGTTATTCAGAATAATAAATGTTCAATTCTTAGAGATAACCTTCTTTACGGAAGTGGTATTTTAAACAATGGTCTGTATGTATGTGACGTAGAGCATAATTTACTACAAATTGAACATACTTATAAAAGAAAAAGGGATGATGAAAATCTCACTTTCTTGTGGCACTGCGGACTTGGTCATATTAGTGAAAATAAACTGCGGACATTGCATAAGGAAGGGTTACTTGACCCTTTTGATTTTGAATCATATCCTACATGCGAGTCTTGTCTATTGGGTAAAATGACCAAATCTCCATTTAGTGGAAATGGAGAGAGGGCTGCATATTTGCTAGGATTGGTACACACAGATGTATGTGGACTAATATCTACGCAAACCATGGGTGGATTTTCATACTTCATTGCTTTCATAGATGATCGATCTAGATTCAGATATGTGTATTTGATGAAACACAAGTCTAAGCCTTTGAAAAGTTCAAAGAATATAAGTATGAAGTGGAGAAACAAACAAAACATAGTATTATAACTCTTCGATCAGATCGAGGTGGTGAATACTTGAATGGAGAGTTTCTAGCTTATCTCAAAGAAAATGGTATAGTCTCCCAGTGCACTCCTCCATATACTCCACAGTTGAATGGGGTATCTGAAAGGAGAAATCGAACTTTGTTAGATATCGTTCGGTCCATGATGAGCTATGCAAATCTTCCAGTATTCCTGTGGGGCTATGCATTGGAAACCTCAGCATATTTACTGAATAAGGTGCCTTCCAAATCTGTTCCTCAAACTCCATATGAGATATGGAAAGAAAGGAAACCGAGTCTTAAACACGTTAAGATTTGGGGATGTCCAGCTTATGTCGAGAAAGTTGACCCAAATAAGCTGGAATCTCGATCTGTAAAATGTAATTTTATAGGATATCCTAAAGAGACTTTAGGGTATTACTTTTACACCGATCATCGGGTGTTTGTCTCCAGATATGCTACCTTCTTCGAAAAGAAGTTTATCCTTGAAGGAAACAGTGGGAGAAAAATTGAACTTGATGAAGTTCAAGAAGTACAAACTACTACGGATCAAGTGGAAACACCTGTTTAGACTGAACAACCTTTTGTGGAACAGTCCATTCGTAGGTCAGGGAGAGTGTCTCGCCAACCTGAGAGGTATTATGGCCTTGTCACTGAGAATGACAATGAGTTGTCAATCATTGATGATGACGACCCTGTGACCTATAATGAGGCTATGAGTAGTGTTGACTCAGAGAAATGGCATAGTGCCATGAAATCCGAAATGGAATCTATGTATACCAACCAAGTATGGACTCTGGTTGAGGCGCCTGAAGGTGTTAAGCCTATTGGGTGCAAGTGGGTATACAAAAGAAAGATTGGAGCAGATGGGAAGGTGGAGATCTATAAGGCCAGGCTCGTGGCAAAAGGATTCAGACAAAGGTAAGGGATTGACTTTGATGAAACTTTTTTGCCCGTAGCCCTGTTAAAATCAATTCAGATTTTGCTTGCGATTGCTGCTTACTACGACTATGAGATCTGGCAAATGGACGTGAAAACGGCCTTCCTCAATGGGAAACTTGAAGAGGAAGTGTATATGACACAGCCAGAGGGTTTTCTTTCCAAGGTAAATGAACACCTAGTGTGTAAGCTGCTGAAAAAAATATATGGTTTAAAGCAAGCTTCTCTTAGATGGAACATCCGTTTTGATGAGACAATCAAAGAGTTTGGTTTTATCAAAAACATAGATGAACTATGTGTCTACAAAAAGGTTAGTGGGAGCGCGATAACATTTCTTGTATTGTATTGAAAGAGGAGACGTCAAGAAAGTTGACACACATAACAACGTAGCAGACCCACTCACAAAGCCACTTTCTCAAAGTCACTTTGATCGTCATAAAGACTAGATGGGTATTAGATACCAGAGTGATTGGCTTTAGTACAAGTGGGAGATTGAAAGAGATGTGTCCTAAGTCCAATAATGTATGATAATTTAGGAATAACTTTTATGTAATCTGTTTTGATTTCATTGATATTAATAAAAGATTTGTTTTGGTTTTATTGCGGGTTTTATCTATTTAAGTGTTTAAATAAGATATACCATAGTTTAGAGTAAATCTTTTTATGGATTGTGATGAGATCATAATATTGAGACCTAAAAGATGATAACTCTAAACTTAAATATTTCCTGGTCGTAGGATTACTAACCAGTAATTAGTAATCCGCAAAGATTGGTACATACTATGCTTGCTTCATTATGAAGGATGTCTGTTCTCATAGACATTTGTATGGTGACACTATAGCTAGTATGTAGGTGCTTATTATAGAATAAGTTCACTGAACATGACTCACACAGTTGAACAACTGATGGAGTTATCAGCAGTTGTTCTTATAGTGATAGTTGTACAAGTATCCTTAGACTTGAGGTCATCATAGTCATCTTGTGTACACTGAACTATGCTTTGGTTTAGTTCTTAGTCTCCAGGGACAATTATAAGGGTTTTACTGGGTATAGGAATTTGTACACGAAGATAGTGTATGATCAATAAAGGATCTACCCCTTCCAGTGAAGGAAGAGAATGTTCAATGCTGATCCACTTATGCTAGTTCAGGAATCTCTAGCCAGAGTGAATGAAATTAGAAAGTAGTTTCTAATTTACATTAAATAGAACTAAGCATAGTGAATGGGAAAGCAAATGATTAAATAAGATATGCTTGACACAAGTTCCATGCCTTGTATTTAATCGTGACATTGCAGGGTAGAAGGAATTGATTGTACAGTAACTACTCACTGAATAGGTTCTTGGTAATCTAAGCAGTGAATTCGTATTATCCGGATAGTCGCGATATGTTGAGAAGTATTCCTCACGATGTAGAATAAATATGATTAATTTATTAATTAATCATATTTAATGAATTAGAGAATTTATATAAATAATGATAAAATAGTTTTATTATTATTTATTTCTACTACCGGCTTAATATTGAACCTACAGGGTCACACCATAAAAGAGAATCATTTAGTGGTGGAGGAATTAATTAATAATGGTTGGTAATTATTTCTGAAATAAATAATTAATTAGCAGATTTAATAATTGATTAAATGAGATTTAATTAATTCTTAATATTATTAATTTAGAATTTAATTTTGGAAATTAAATCAAGTGAGAGAATTATTTTTCTAAATTGTTTAGAAAAGGAATTAATGATTAAAAGGTGTTTTAATTATTAGTTATTTGGTTAATAAGAATAATCAATTAAAGGGTTAATAATAATAATATTTTATGGAAAATTTTCAGCTGAAAAGTTTGCCTATAAATATACTATTATAAACCCTATTTGCCTCAACCCAAATAATTAACCCTAATTCTAAAGTAGAACAAGAGGGAGGCAACTAATTCTCTCAACATCTTCCTCCTCCATCACATTGTACTCTTGGTGGATACCGGTGGAGTGCTTCACACTTGAGGAGCAGCTGCTAGGGATTTTCGTTCATCGTTCTTGGATCGCTATTAAAGACCTCCATCTTTCCATTAACGTAAAGCTTCTTAAGGTAAACATACTGAACTACGAATTAAATATTATTTTTTGCATGGATCCTGCGGAGGGTTTTGGTTTTTTTAAGATTTAAATTTACGTTTTCGTTGCGTTTATGTGCTAAAAACCCTTCACGTTCAAGGTATAATAAGTTTCAAAAGTTCATCACATAGATGAGACTACAAGAAAAGACTTGGATAGGTTCAATCTTTGAAATATCATTATAAATAATGAAGTTACGAGATACTTCATTAAGTCCCGATATATATACACCTATATATATACATTTTATACACTCCTTGAAAACCTCTGTTATGAAAATTATAAACAGAGTTGCAATATCCAATGAATTTGGAAAGGAGAAAACCTTGGCATAAACCTAATATCTTGCTGATCAGGCAAAGATCCCAATAAGTAACCTTTTCTACTAGTAGATGGACGAATTCCCCACTGGTCATCACCCAGGCCACATTAAGACCTATGCTGGACTGCCACTCAGCCACTTACGCATTGATGGACTCCCACTGAGCCACTTACACTTTCATGGACGCCCACTGAGCCCATGTTGCTTATGCCGACTCAAATAGATGGACTTACTTCCCGAATGTTGGGCAACGAGGTTGCTGTTTTGATAAATGAATTGATTACTTACCCAAAGTTCGGGATGTAAGTCCATCTATTGAGTCGGCATAAGCAACATGGGCTCAGTGGGCGTCCATGAAAGTGTAAGTGGCTCAGTGGGAGTCCATCAAATGCGTAAATAGCTGAGTGGCAGTCCAGCATAAGGTCCTATTGCGACTAGGGTGATGACCAGTGGGGAATTCGTCCATCTACTAGTAGAAAAGGTTACTTATTAGTATCTTTGCCTGATCAGCAAGATATCAGGCTTATGCCAAGGTTTTCTCCTTTCCAAATTCATTGGATATTGCAACTTTGTTTATAATTTTCATAATAAAGGTTTTCAAGGAGTGTATGAAATGTATATATATAGGTGTATCTATATATCGGGACTTAATGAAGTATCTCGTAACTTCATTATTTATAATGATATTCAAAGATTGAATCTATTCAAATCTTGTCTTGTAGTCTCATCTATGTGATGAATTTTTGAAACTAATTATAACTTGAACGGTGGTAGTTCAAGTAGTATTCAGAAAAGATATAAGTATATTGGAGTATCTTGTAACTTCATCTTTTCAACTTATATCCGGTTAATGATTATCTTATGCAATGATAAAGATTTTCACAAAAATGTTAAGACAAGGTTAGATATATGAGATCACCTTGCAACGATAGTTTTATACAGTTATAAACTGGAACTCTGTGTATATTATGCATGGAAGAGGACTTCCAAGATTTTGAAAAGTATATTTATACATATATACTGAATATTTTGTGACTTGGTCGCGTTAAGATATCAAACTTGGTTCATTTCTTCTTGACCAAGACTTTTATGAGTACTATGAGAATGCTCATATATTGTTAATTATTATACATATTATTTCGGTGGGCTTGTTGCTCACCCTTGCTTTCTTCTTTCATCACACAACAATAGATAGACAAGATGAACAGGATCAAGCTCCCAATTCGCGAGCAGATAGGAAACGCTCTGCAGTTTCCTGTAGGCGTTGATGCCGTGTAGCTGAGGTAGGATCTACCAATAGGCTAGGCTTTCAAATTTCAATGTACCAGATTTATGTATATTTATGAATTGTAATAATAGAAAAGAATATGTAAATTATTCAAAAACCCTTTTTAAGGTGAAATGGTTTATAATTGTGGAATAAAATGACTTGTGTTATTTTTGGTATTCATCTTTGAGACTATAACTTGTGGTGTGTGTGTATATTGTGGGGTCACAGTACGCAGTAGTTGGTTGACTGTTAAGATTAAGTATTGATAAGGGAAATGGAACTCGTGACAACCTGGATCCCCGACCCCGGATTTGGGGGTGTTACAGAAATGGTATCAGAGCTAAGCGTTATAAACCTCAGAGATGATGTGACGTTAAGATAATAAGTTCACTAAGATAATAAGAACTCTTGCCAAGTTCATAGTCGGGCTACCTAACGTAGTACTGACAATTAAAACCCTTACGGGAACCCTTATAAATATCGTGATAGAAGCGTAGTTCGTTATCGTATATAGTAGCGGGACTCCGAACCCTGAGGTTGAGGAGCAACAGCGTGATGATGTTATTACTGATTGGGGATCGGATTGTGGATCGAATGGAACACCCTAATGAGGGACCGGATGATATTCATATTGAGGATGTAGCGGTTGAGGATGTTGTCCTAGAAGGGATTGTTGTTGAGAAGGATCTCGTGGAGGATCCTAACAAGACTGAAGAGATGATCGTTGAGGAATTGATAACCATGGTTAGGGCGACTACCAGAGGTAGGATTGGCCGGTCACTACCGGAGGTGCATTCAAGTTTGTAAAGATAGTAGCCCTTTAACGCGGCTTACTCGTAAGACTGAGAAGTTTGAATGGACAGAGAAATGCGAGAACAGCTTTCAAGAACGGAAGTAAAGATTGGTGATGGCCCCTATGCTGGCATTGCCAGATGGAAAAAGGAGATTTTATGATTTGTATTGACGCTTCGCATAAGGAATTAGGGTGCTCTTATACAGCACAACAAGGTACTCGCGTACGCGTCAAGAAAATTAAGGGAATATAAAATTCGATATCCCCACCCATGAGCTTGGGCTCGTGGCAATAGTTTTGCCCTAAAGATTGGAGGCACTACTTGTATGGAGAGAAGTGCGAGATTTACCTAAGCCATAAGTACTCTAGTACATTTTCCCGTAGAAAGAGCTCAACATACGCCAGAGGAGGTGGTTAGAGCTAATCAAGAATTATGATTGGGAGATTCTTTATCATTCGGGGAAAGCCAATGTGGTGGCTGATGCCCTTAGTAAAAATGAGAGACTCAAGATGATAATGTCTTTGGGAGAGTTTATAAGAGATTTTGAGAAAATGGAAATAGAAGTGAAGGTAACCGGAGCCGGTACCGAAAAGCTGTTTGAGATTGCAATACAGTCCGAATTATCGGAAAAAGAACATATTGTGCCAGAAAAAGTGATGAATGAAGGCAGAGAGCCAACAATTAGATAAAAGATTAATACCGAGAAAGATGATAAGGGAATAATGAGGTATTCCTACAGAATTTGGGTTCCAAATGTTCAAGAACTTAAAGATGAGAACTTAGATGAAAGCTAGTTTGAGGAATAAGATTTAGAGCAAACCTTGAACGTGATAGTTAGGGAGGTCGACATCAAGATAAAAGGAACCCATAACTTAATGAAGTGGAAAACAAGGATTTTTAACGTATAAGATAACCCCGATTATGGGAGAAGGTTGGAACATTTCATACTGAGAAAACATAAGTTGAACAAGATAGGGAGAATCAGGATGGTACTCCTATTGGGCAATTCATGGACCTGCCTAAACAGAACTTAGACTATTATCCCCAACCACCACCCTGAGGAAACAATGCGGCAAGAAATTATTTCAGGACCTTTAAGTCGCTAAGCTCTCAGAGTTCCAAGGAACAAGCTGACCCAGTCAAGGCAAGAGCCTGGCTAAAGGAAATATAGGAATCATTTGAGATTCTAAATGATTGACAAATAACAAAAGACTGTTTTTATCACTTACCCTCCTAAGAGAGAGGCCACCCGCTGGTGAAAGGCCAAGAAAGGCACGGAGCAAGAGATTATAATAAACTGATTTAAGTTCAGTCAATTGTTTTCAGGAAAGTACTTCCCAAGGTTATGGAGATAGTGTAAAAGCTTTATAGCCAGAACAAAGGCAGAAGAGTATGATGAATTATAAATCTAAGTTGTAAAAGTTATCAAGATTCGTTCTGTGGACACGAATCCAGAATGACGGGATGTTTGAAATCAATGATTATGTTGTGTTGGTTCATGAAATAATAATAAGAGAAAGGAAAATAAAAAGAAACTGAAGTGGAAAGGAATATAAAGGCAATAGAGTTTGAGGAATGATAAGGGAGTTGGGTATGAGGAAACCCTAAAGACTCGTAGCAATAGAAATAGAAAAGTATGTAATCGTTGGGATGAGGGTGATTCACCATGAGTTAAAGTTGATGATTGAAGGAATAAGAGATACATATATTTTATCCCCTGTAAGTTGGGAGGATTCGAGGAAACCTTGAGATAGTTCGAAGGATAAATAATGAGACACGGATAGACTGAGGAGACAAGGAACTAAGAAATTAGGAAATTGGATGAAGGAAGTGACCTTCAAGAATGTGAAGTGTAAGACCGGTGGCTTGATACCCAGAAAGGGAGACGCCAGGTATGAAAGATATCCCAACATTGAGATGACTGTTGAGATAAACAACAAAAGTAAATAAGGAATTATTAAGAAGAAGTTCACGTTAAACAGGACCAGTATCTTCCAGAACATCCTTGTTATCGTTACCAAATTAGGCATATACTATCGAGGTGGGAATGATGGAATAAGACACCCTTATCAGGGATATATGACTTGATTTATCCATGGAAGGATGCATGTACCTTTTTAAAGGTGGAATTAAGGATAGAACATCGGTAACTTAAAATGAATCCTAGGGGAATGCATAAAGGTTGGCATTTCACCCTTAATAGGGATAGTATGAGTTTTGACAGTATGAATTGGAAAGGATTAAGGTAATAACAACCTTTAAGGATCAGTGAAGAAATTTTTCAGAAGTATATAGACAATGATTCTGGTATTAATAAATGGTATCTTAATATGCCCTATATCTAGGGAATACAGGAGGAACGATTCAAGGATAACCTTAGAGGTTTTACAAGGAGAAAGGTAATATTCAAAATTCTCAAGAATAGAAATATTGATAAAGGAAATATGACGTAATTATAATGATGCCAAGTGGGGCACGTGTTAAACCACGAGAAAGTATGGATCGAACCAGTAAATGTCGAAATTGTTCAGGGCAATTAGGACCTAAGATAAAAGATGTTCTAAGTATGATTGAGAGTCAGTCGTGACAGTGATTAACCTCTAAAGACTGAGGCAATAACTTATGGAAAAATGGTGATATTTTTTTTTTTACTCATCAGATTTTAAGGAAAACATCTTCACATAAGCAGTGATTGAAATGAGGTAGAAAATTTATTTGGAGGTGGTTAAAATGACATTGACTATAAGGAAATTTTACTATCAGAAAAGGCCAAAGAGGTGGCCGACACTTTAAAGGTAAGAGGATAATTATAGGCGCTTGGGCCAAAGGAATACAGCGATGATGGTTAAAGCTGTGAAGGTTGTATTATGGTTTGGAAGATTGACATTCCTTCTGATGACTGTGCAATACCCAACCGTAATGGTAGTTGGTAAAGGTTTAATTCGTGTAATCGCCATGAGAGGGCTATCTATCTCAGAAGGTACTATCTTGAGATAAGCCATGACCATATTTCAAAAAGGACTAGACGAACCTTTGAGTTAAGTCTTCTATTTAAGGCATATGATTAAGAATGGTATTAACCTGCTATCGTTGCTTTGATTGAAACTCTTCTGCAATTTTATGTGCTTCATGTCATGAAAGTACGTCAGAATTTGGAGTGTTCTTCATGAATTATGAATGGTGATTATGTTAACTCCTTAGAAGAATTCTATACGACATGTATGGACTCCGTATGGTTAAATATTAAGATTTCATGGAAAGTGAATGACGACAGTAGGTCAATGGTGGACCATAGTAATGTAGCAATGATTCTGCGAGTAATGAGCTGATTACAACCGTGAGAGTTGTATTGGAGTGGATGTTGATATTGAGTACCACTAATCGGGTCGTGTTGACGTATAAGTTATCTTTGATAGAAAAACTAGGTCGATTATTTACCTATTGAATATTTATTCCTTCTTATCAATAGAGAGTCATATTACTATACGAGGAAGGTTGCGATGCAAGCATAGAATTCTAGTAACGATGATGTCTAGAATGAGATCCCAGATTCGATTTTCGATATCGAGGGAGTTTCAAAGGTGATTGTGTATAAGCTCGAGGAAGAGCATGGGTCCATAGAATGATGGACGGAATATCAAAAATATTTAGGCATGTGAAATACGATGCTTTAATACTTGATATTGATATAAATACATATATGTTTTGTTCTCCTATGACAAACCTCTATAGTTCAGAGGTAGATTCCAAGCTAGATATTTTATGGCAATAATTTTTTTTACGTATATACAATTCTCTTCAGTTCGTTCTTTTCTCTTCTTTTCATTTCATGTAAGCTGAGAAGAACAACCCTTCCAGAAGGGGATGTATTGCCGAATGACTATCTATCTGTGTGATAAAAGCCTTGTAGGATACCACATATTGTTTAATTGCTTGTCAAGTACTAAAGGCTGGCCACCTTCTGTACTAACTATGCAATAGAACAAGTGTTCATGATCATAGTGATCTCTCAACAAATTCCTTTACTTCTATATGATTGATCAAACTTTGGAAAATAGAAACAGCTAAAAATGGAGTAGTAAAGTTATGGTGGTATTCAGAATGAAAACACATTCGTGATACTAAGGTTGACGTGGTTATTAAAAGGTTATAGAACGCTAACGAGCAAAAGTATAACCAGTATAATATTAGGAACGGAAGGTAGTAGCGATTACGAACTGGAAAAGAATGGGTATTGAGAAGCAAAAGCTCTAATGCTAAAAACTATAATGAGAGTCTGTGCAATAGACTTGAAAGAATTTGGAATGATCACTTAACGCGGATTGAGTTTTCTCACAATAATAGATCGTATGTCAGGTATCGAGATGTCGTCTTATGAGATCTTTGAGGGAAGACAATGTCGATCTCCCTTATGTTAGGATGAAGTTGTAGAGCGCAAGATGCTCAGACCAGCAGTGGTCCAAAGGACCAAGAATATAATAGATCTAATCAGAGGACGGCTGGGAGTAGCCCAAGATGGACATAAGAAGTATGCTGATTTGACAATAAAAGGACAAAGAGTATGAAGGAGGGAACCTTGTATTGTTAAAAGTATTCCCTTAAAAAGAATTGATAAGGGTTGGAAAGAAAGGAAAGTTTAAGTCCACGAATTTTTGGACCCTTGGATATATTAAGACGTATTGGGAAGTTAGCATATGAGCTAGCCCTACCCCCGAACATGTAGCAAGTCATAACGTGTTTCACGTATCAATGTTAAGGAAGTGTAATTCGGATGCCAGATAAATAGGGGCATATGAGCGCATAGACATGCAACCAGACGTAACCTATATGGAGCAACCAAGAAGGGTTATAGATTGAAAAAGGAACAAGTGCTTAGGAGAAGGGTTATCAAACTATTCAGAGTTTGATGGAAGAACCACAATATGGGAAAATTTACTTGAGAGTTAGAAAGTGCAATGCTAAGAAATTATCCCTATTCATTTTCTGTCTGATTCCGGGACGGAATCCTTTTAAGGAGGGGAAACTGTAATAACCCCAATTTTTGGAATTTTTGAAACCCTTATGAATAGTGCTTTTGCTGATTATGCTGAATAAAAAAACTTTTCATACCACAATATGTAGGGGTTCTTTTATTGATATTCTGAGATATTATTAGTACTCTATGTGGTATATAGGTGTATGTAAAGATCGTCAGAATCCAAATCTGAACACTTTGATTTTTCCCGAAAATCCACCAGATACCGAAAGAATTGAGTATAAGGTAAGATGATTAAAAGGATTTAAATGCAAGGATTATGAGAGAGGATCATAACAGGAATATAATGTATTGAGAAAGGTTAAGGGAACCCAAGTAATAAAATCCCGGGTATGATCCCTCAAACGATAAATGAGAACGAAAGTAAGCGAACCGTATAACAGATCAGCGGTCATTAGCCAAGTGATTAGGAGTTAATCAAAGAGTTAGTGGAGGGTGATGTCATCTCACCAACAAGAAGAGGACAAGTGTGGGATGATGACATAAGGGGATGACATGAGCATGATAAAAAGGGAAGGAATTGTTGGATGATTGTGAGCCACATAATTTTTACCATGGTAAAAACCTAATTAACAAGCAAATCATCACACAAATACCTAGGCAACCAAACAAGAAGCTGTCACACCCCCAACTTAAATAGCGAAATAAATATAGCTATTATATCTTTTTAATGAAGAATACACAACCAAAATCCAAGATCTTACAGTTTAGGGTTTGGAACAGCCCAACACTACTAACTATTACATCTGATTACAAATACCGAGTCCTCACACAACTATTATTACTTATTCTACCTGAGCTCGAACATAAGCATCAGCATCACAGGTCTTACGGGCAGTCTGCTTGAATCTAACCATAGCTGCTAGCTGTAATATAAGGGTAAAGCAAGAAGTGAGCCAAAAGCTCAACAAGTGCTAATAGTACAACGCAAAACATAAATCGAGATATACCTTTAGGAATGACAATGGAAAGACATAATCAATGATAACGAGAGATAAAACTTATGTGAGTTGGCATCATTTTGCTTGCATCAAAACAAATTTTAAAAATCATTCTTAATCAAAATCATTTTATGACGCTACGGATTACAGCCGGTGATCAGCCGCGAAGTAATCCCGAACCTCGCTGGGTTCTAAAACATTATTGGGAATCCCTAGGCAACTTTTAAGCCTAATATAAGTGTGGAAAGGACTCGCGTCTCAGTCCAGATCCACCATTCAAAGAAAACATTTATCCCCCTTTGGGACTGAAAAATCCACATTTTAATCATTTTAAAAATGCCGATTTATGACAAAATCTCTTTCGACTGTAATCATTTTTATCAAGGGATTATAGATCAACTTGAAACACTGGAAATATGACACTAAATCTCAGGGCCATGATCCACTAGACTTTACTATATTAGGGTAATTGAGAGGTTTCCATAAACAAGAACTTTGACAAGGAAATTGAGCAAGGCTATTGGATAATATGAAAGAGTAATGCCAAACTAGGCTTAAAGCAATGGTTGTAGACAAGGTATAGGTATTAGAACATCAAGAAGATAAGCATCACTGGTTCCAATAGGATAGAGGTGTTAAAATATAAAGAAAGTGATCATCAGCTCAAGATATAACAGGGTATCAAGCTTTTAGGGTAAGGATAGGGTTATCAAACAATCATGAATGAATTTAAGAAATGATTGGCTTTTAGGTATCAAGATAAAGTTTCTATCGAGGTTATTTCAAGAGTTGAATCAAAGCATCAGGGTGCAATATCAAGATTTCTCAGGGATCAATAGCATGATAATCAAAAGGATCAATAAGGTATTATAACAAATCTCTATTTTATCATGGCATTAAACTATCATGAAAGACTTTTGAACTACTTGCAATACGTACTCGAGGGTTCATGGCATCTCTATGTAACTCAAAGATAAGCAAAAGATACGCTTGATTAATATATCAAAATGACTCAGGATAATTGCATCGATATATATATATGAACTGTTTACAGTAAATACGAAGGTCAAGTTGAATCACTTGCCTTGAGATAGACTGGTCTGGTCTGACTGGTAGGAGCAATAACTGGAGCTTCACTCGACTTTTATGGCAAGTTTTCCCTCGTCTCGAGATCCTACATAAATAATAATAATCCTCATTATAATATATTTTTACCATCTTAACCTATTTACAACCCGAAATTAAACATGGATGGCACTTAGGCCTATACGCACTTAATTCATATCCACCATTATATTTTCAAATGTACACACGTAGCCACATAATCACATATCGTATATTAATACCAAATAACATCATATACACCATAATGCCACACTAGGCTTGGATGATCTCGACTCACCACTTAAGTCACTTGGTCGCTAACTAAACAAAGTCTTCAAATTTGGGCTTCCTAACTCAATGTGCCTTTCCTAAATTATCCAAAACCTATTGACCCTCACTTGTGCCTTTTTCTCTACTGACCTTATACTATCTTACAACTATGGTGGTTGACCTAATACTCACTTCTAAGTGTTCTAAAACTATGTGATAAGTGAAAGTGCTCACTGGTGCAAATTTCAGAATGGTAACTAAGGTTTCTTGAGTGCATTAGACACTCTTAAACTACAAGTTTTTCTTCAAAATTTTTACACAAGACTCTCCTGACCTAAGGGCATCTCACAAGCTTGATGTGGCTCAAAGGCCTGGCTTGGGCCTTCTTGGGCCTAAGCTAAAAGTCCAAGGTTCCCCTGTTTTTCTGGGCAGAAAATGCCCTGACTTGAATTAACTTGTGACACATGGTTCTAGCTCATATCCTATGAACTATGGTTGGAAAAACTTCTCTGACATACCCTCTAACTAAGGCCCAATTGGGCCTAATGAGGGCCTACCCATGACATGGCCAAATCTCCCTATTTCTAAGTTGCAACAAAACTGTCCCCTGCTGGACAGATTTTGTTATTCTACTTGTGCACCTAACCAAATGACATGCAAACCTCCAACCAACTCCTAAAACTTATTATATACTCCCCATACTAACTTCTGGTAGCTTGGGCCTCAAAGTGCACATCAATGACATGGTCAAAACTCACTCTAAACCTCAGGGTATTAAACTGATTTTTCTGCAGAAACTATAACTCTCATTTTTCCAAGGTTTTGACTTGACAACTCAACTAACAAAACTCAATACTTAAACCAAGACTTATACATGGTAATCTACTGAACTAACTCCTTTATTCTCAAAATAACATTGGGTGAGATCATCCATGCCTAAAAATAACAACATGCAACTAAATATATAATATGCAACTCATGGAAAGCACATAACAAGATTTCGGCTAGGCATAAAGTTGTAAATGCTTGCAAAATCGACTTGCACCTAATACTTATCCTTAATAATTATGAAATATAACTCCTTTTAAGTATTAATAAGAAATTCATCATGGAAACAATCTATTTAAGCACATCTATTTCGAATTTTATAGATAACAACATGATTTCGAAAAGAATAGCATGCAAAACATGGTTGATCATCATTTTAATATCTTAAAACTAGCATGCATGGCTAAACATAAATTTATAATGAGATTTCAGTAGCATGCAAAGGATTTTAAAGCATGATATCTCCATAAAACACTTAGTTAGCACATATACATAATATATCTCATAGAGAGCTCTTGAATTCACAAGAATCAAGAGTTTCTCTTTGGAGATCACACAAAACTACACATGCAACCATGAAACTTCATCTTCCAAATCACAACACTCTTGGGAAGTATATAAAATAAATGTAGGTGAAAGAATTACACTAGGGAAGATGAGAAATGGAATGAAAAATGGAAGGGAGTGGGGGAAATGGGGTTCGGCCGAGAGCAAAAGGGAGGGAGGGGAAGAGAGAAATTTTTGTGGTGTGTTGGAGTGTGAAATGATGAATGACTTCTCTCCACTTTGATTTGTTTGTTTTATGCTATATGGTTGACAAGTAATGAGTGGAAGTGAGAACTTACAAAAATGTCCCTTGGCTAAAGTTAGGCCATTTTGCATGCAAGGCTAAGGTAGTAATTTGGTAATAATCAAATGAGTTAGTGGGGTTGAAAAAGTCTTATTTGCCCTTTGAGAGAATAGAAAGAGAGTTTGCATGCAAGGTTATTCATGTAATTTGATAATTATAACAAATAAAATTTGTAAAGATTTATTTTTATAAAATAAAATACAAGTTCAAAAATTATAAAATTTATACCATAAAATAACTTGTATTTTTAGAGACTTTATAAAATCATTTTCAAAATTTGTGATCAAAATGCCTTTTAAAAGAAGATTTTTCCAAAGCTTAGAATATTCCTTATAAATCAAAAATAAAGAAATTAAATAAACTCTTGCTTTGAAAAATCATATACTACCCAAAGCAAATTTATAATGCAGAAATTTTCACTCACACAAACGTACAATCATTGAATATATTTTCATTTGACTTAATATTATACCAAATTCACAAATAATATTACATAAAATGCCGGTCGTAACATCCTCTCCCCCTTAAGGGATTCTGTCCCCAGAATCTAAGAGAACAGATGAGGATACCGGGAACGCATATCAGACTCTAACTCCCAAGTCGACTCTTCGACCTTAGGGTTCTTCCAAAGTACTTTTACTAACTTTACTGACTTATTTCTAAGACTCTTTACTTGCCAGTCGAGTATTTTAACCGGTTGCTCCACAAATGACAGGTCTGCCTGAATTTCTACGGGTTCATATTCTATCACATGGCTAGTGTCAGGATTATATTTCTTAAGTAACGACACATGGAACACGTTATGCACATGCCGATACTGAGGTGGTAAGGCCAACTCGTAGGCCACCTTTCCTACTTGACTCAAAATCTCAAAAGGACCTATGTATCTAGGTGCTAACTTTCCTTTCTTGCCATATCTCATCAACCCTTTCCTAGGTGACACCTTTAGCAACACAGCTTCGCCAATTTGGAATTGAACATCCTTACGCGCTGGATCCGCATACTTCCTCTGTCTATCTTGAGCAGCAAGCAACCTTTTCTGAATTAACTTGACTGAGTCATGCAACTGTTGTACCAATTCTGAGCTGAGAATTCTTCCTTCTCCTACTTCATCCCAACTTGTTGGTGATCTACATTTTCGCCCGTACAAAGCTTCATATGGTGGCATGCCGATACTGGAATGATAGCTGTTGTTATATGAGAATTCAATCAATGGCAGGTGGTCGTCCCAACTTCCTGCAAAATCGATTGCACAACTGCGCAACATGTCTTCGATTGTTTGAATCGTCCTTTCGCTCTGACCATCAGTCTGCGGGTGATACGCCGTGCTCATATTCAACTTCGTGCCAAGACATTCCTGGAATTGCTTCCAGAATCTCGAGTTAAATCGGGGATCTCTGTCTGAAACTATTGATACGGGTACTCCATGCCTTAATACGATTTCGTGCACATACAGATGAACCAACTTGTCCAGTGACGACTTCTCATTTATTGGAAGGAAATGCGCCGACTTCGTAAGACGATCAATTATAACCCATATTGCGTCATGTCCGGATTTTGTTTGCGGTAGTCCTACTATAAAGTCCATAGCGATATTTTCCCATTTCCATTCTGGAATCTTCAGGGGCTGAATTAATCCGCTTGGTCGTTGATGTTCTGCCTTTACTTTCTGACAAGTATAGCACTTCGCAACCCATTCTGCCACGTCTCGCTTCATATTTGGCCACCAAAAGTTCTTCTTTAAGTCTTGATACATCTTGGTGCTTCCCGGGTGGATTGAAAATTTCGAATGGTGGGCTTCATGGAGGATCTTATTCTTTAATTCAGGTACATGAGGAATCCATATTCTGGATGAAAACCTTAGTATTCCTTGCTCATCCCTTTTAGTATTAATCTCTTCTCCAGATAACTAATTTTTCTCTTTTTCCATTACTTCCTCTTGACACTTCTTTATCTTTTCCATTAGTGTTGGCTGAAAGGTCATTGCACGACAAACTTCTTTGACTTTCCCATAAGCACAAAGTTCCAATTCACATTTTCCGATTTCTTCAGATAACTCTTTTGATGTTATCATCATATTCAATCTCTCCTTCCGACTCAGCGCATCGGCCACTACGTTCGCCTTTCCAGGATGGTAATTTATCGAACAGTCATAGTCCTTGATCAATTCCAGCCATCTCCTCTGCCTCATATTGAGCTCTTTCTGAGTAAAAATGTACTTTAAACTCTTGTGATCCGTGTAGATTTCACACTTCTCTCCATAGAGATAGTGTCTCCAAATCTTGAGTGCGAACACTATGGCGGCTAGTTCCAAGTCATGCGTCGGATACTTTAACTCGTGCGGCTTCAACTGTCTTGACGCATATGCTATTACCTTACTGTGTTGCATCAACACACAACCCAAACCCTTATGTGAAGCGTCGCTGAATATTACAAAATTCCCTTGATCATCTGGAAGTACCAACACCGGAGCTGTTACCAACTTCTGTTTTAACTCTTGAAAGCTATTTTCACATTCTGCACTCCATTCAAACTTTTGATTCTTTCTGGTTAACTTGGTCAATGGCGTGGCGATCTTCGCACTTCCGTAGGAGTCTTTGGCCTCTCCCAACTCATAACTGCCTCAATCTTCGCCGGATCCACTTTAACTCCCTCATTTCCAATAACATGCCCCAAAAATTGAACTTCCTTTAACCAAAACTCATATTTGGTAAACTTGGCATACAACTTCTCTTGTCGGAGTATCTCCAATGCTATCCAGAGGTGCTGCATATGTTCTTCTTCCGACTTAGAATAAATAAGGATGTCATCAATAAATACCACGACAAATTTATCTAAATACTTCTTAAATACTCGATTCATCAGATCCATAAATGCGGCCGGAGCGTTGGTCAATCCAAACGGCATTACTAGGAATTCATAATGCCCATATCTGGTCCTAAATGCGGTCTTGGGAATATCTTCTTCCTTGATCTTTAATTGATGGTATCCCGATCTCAAATCAATCTTCGAAAAGCATTTTGCTCCCTTTAACTGATCAAAAAGGTCATCTATCCTTGGTAGCGGGTAGCGGTTCTTGATCGTTACTTTATTCAACTCCCGGTAATCTATGCATAGACGCATACTCCCATCTTTCTTCTTCACAAAGAGAACAGGTGCTCCCCATGGCGACGTACTTGGTCGTATCACTCCCTTATCCAATAATTCTTGTAGCTGGCTCGCCAACTCTTTCATTTCTGCTGGTGCCATCCTATACGGAGCCTTTGAAACTGGTTCCGTGCCTGGAGCAAGGTTGATCTCGAACTCAATTTGTCGATCTGGTGGTAAGCCTGGTAGTTCGTCGGGAAACACATCGGGGAACTCATTAACTACAAGAATATCTTCCATGCTGGGGCTGCCTCTCTCTGAATCCACTACATATGCTAGGAACGACTCACAACCTTTTCTAAGTAACTTCTTAGCCTGAATAATTGTAAGAAATAGTTGCCCTTGCCTCTGCCCCTTAAATACTACCTTCTCTCCACTCTTCGTCTTTAAATACACTCTCTTGGTCTTACAATTTATCTGAGCGCTATTCTCTCCTAACCAATCCATTCCTAAAATTATATCAAACTCTCCCAGCTTGAAGAGTATCAAGTCGGCTGAGAACTTATATCCCGAAATATCAATCTCACATTTTGGACAAAATTGATTCACAGGAATCTTCTCTTGGTTCGCAATTACCACATTTACTACCTCACTCATAACCGTTTTATCACATTGGAGCTTATCAACAAAAGATTCTGATATGAAAGATCTTGTTGCTCCCGAATTAATCAATACTTTAGCTTTGACATTATTGAGTAAAAGTGTACCTGCTATCACCTCAGAATTCTGAACAGCATCTTTCATCTTTAGATCAAATGTCCTTGCTGTTGCTTGCGGGGTTGGTGCGGGTGGTGGAGGTAATGCCAATACCTCAGCTGGCACGCTTGCACTGGTACTTGCCACGTTCATCAGAGCTCTGACTGGTCCTGTTGCCTTACACTCCCTAGCCATGTGTCCAGTCTTCCCACACTTGTAACACGTAACTCCTGGCTTCGGCATCTTGCACTCGTTTTCCAAATGTCCCTTCTGATTGCACCTATAACAGGTCATACTCAGCTTATTGCATACTCCGGGGTGCCTTGTAACACCCCCAGATCCGGGGTCGGGGATCCGGGTCGTCACGAGTTCCATTTCCCTTAATAACACCCAATCTTAATAATTACTCAACTACTTTGTACGGTGACCCCACTATAAACACACACACCACACGTTATAGTCTCAGAGATGAACATCCAAAAATAACCACAAGTCATTTTATTCCACAATTATCTGCCAATACACCTTAAAAGGTTTTTCTGAATAAATTTACATTTCTTTGCCATTATTATAATTCATAAATATAAATAAATCTGGTCCATCAAAAGTTGAAAGCCTAGCCTATTGGTAGTTCCTACCTCAGCTACGGCGGCATCAATGCTTCTAGAAATCTGCGGAACGTCTCCTAATCGCTTGCGAATCGGGAGTTTGGTTCTGTTCATCTTTTCTATCTGTTGTTGTGTGATGAAAGAAGAAAGCAAGGGTGAGCAGCAAGCCCACCAAAATAATATGTATAATGATTAACAATATATGAGCCTACTCATAATACTCATGAAAGTCTTGGTCAAAAGAAATGAACCAAGTTTGATATCTTAATGCGATGAAGTCACAAAATATTCAGTATATATACATATATACTTTTCAAAATATTGGAAGTCCTCTTCCATGCATAATATACACAAAGTCCCAGTGTATAACTGTATAAAAAATATCGTTGCAAGGTGATCTCATATATCTAACCTTGTCTCAACGTTTTTCTGAAAATCTTTGTCATTCATAAGACAATTATTAATTAGATATAAGTTTAAAAGATGAGGTTACCAAATACCCCAATATACTTATATCTTTCCCAATACTACTTGAACTACCATCGTTCAAGTAATAATCAGTTTCAAAAGTTCATCACATAGATGAGACTACAAGACAAGATTTGAATAGATTCAATCTTTGAAATATTATTGAATGAAATAAAGTTACGAGATACTTTCTTTAGTCCCGATATATATATATCCACATATATATATCTCTTAAACATTTCCTGGAACCTCTGTTATGTAAAGTATGAACAGAGTTTGAAACATCCAATGAATTTTGGAAAGGAAAAGAATTTTGGCATAAACCAGATATCTTGCTGATCAGGCAAAGATACCCATTAGTAACCTTTTCTACTAGTAGATGGACGAATTCCCCACTGGTCATCACCCTGGCCGCATTAGGACCTATGCTGGACTGCCACTCAGCCACTTATGCATTTGATGGACTCCCACTGAGCCACTTACACTATCATGGACGCCCACTGAGCCCATGTTGCTTATGCCGACTCAATAGATGGACTTACTTCCCGAACGTTGGGTAAGTAATCAATTCATTTACCAAAACTGCAACCTCGTTGCGAATATAAAATACACCACAGAGCCGGATTCCCCAGGTTTTGAGCGAGTATTTAAATCCCCTTAAAAAGGAAGATCTTAAATATAAAAATGAGTTTTGGGATCCGCTCTGACTTTAAAAATCATTTTGAAGACTCGAAAACACTTTAAAGAGTGTTTGGAGTAAAGCTGATTTAATGAAGTAAATCAGTCCCCAGAATATTTAGAAAATGACTGAATATTATTATTTAAATAATATTCCCATAAAGAATAATCTTTATAAAAATAATTGAAGTAGAAGTATTAAAACTTATACTTGAAACGAGTATTAAATAACCAAAGATATACTTATACGAAAGTATTATCTTCATTGAATAATCGAAAATAAGTTTGATTATTGACACCTTATTCTTTAATAAAATAAAGAATATATTGCAGTAATAAGCGGAGTCATAATACCTCGAATGAATATTATAAATAATATTCAAATAATAAAATAAACTGAGTCATAAGCCCTCGAATGAATATTCAAATAATATTCAATAAATAATATAAAAGAGTCATATGCCCTCGAATGAATATTCAAATAATATTCAGATAAATAAGTAAAAGGGTCATAAGCCCTCGAATGAATATTCAAATAATATTCAGATAAATAAATAAAAGGAGTCATAAGTCCCCGAATGAATATTCAAAATAATATTCATTAATAAAATAAAAGGAGTCATAAGTCCTCGAATGAATATTCAAATAATATTCAATAATAAAATAAAGCTAAAGTTATCGAATAAACCTTATTCGATTAATAGTTTTGAAAACTATGACCATATATATATATATATATATAAGTATATATATATATATATTTATATCCATATATACAAAATCTACTCGGGATCCTCGACTCCCGGTTTTAGAAAATATTTTCACCTTTGGGTCCCTATACTAAGGGTATATGCAAGTTACCGCTATCCTCTAGCATAGGTATTAACAACTGAACCAACAGACATATATGGCAAGAATACGAAACAGGCATGCATATATATACCATATCAGCATGCTTCAATATATCGCAACATTTGCTAATATAAACATGCATCTATCACAAGATAATGCATATACATATATTCATCACAACAACAGTATAACGGATAGAATACTTGCCTGAGCGACTGGGGGTTACGAATGGCTCGGGACGAGTCTGGTAACCTATAAACAACAAGTAAGTTGGAATTAAACCAAAGTCACTTGTACATCTATACTCTAACCAACTCAGACTCTAACGCTCGTTTTGTGCTTACTGATTCTCTTAAGTCACTCGAGTACCCTCGGCTCCACCATTTTTAATAATTTAACCTTTACGAGTTTTAAAGCGATTCCTTCGCGAGTGTCTTACCAACTGCCTAACACACTTACCATAAATGTTTCATACATTAATTAACCCTTTTTGGTCTTTAACCTATGTTTCAAAGTAAGGCGAGGGAAAAAGTTTCGTTCGCGAAACGCCGTTACTTGAAACGGTCGTTTCTCCTAAACCGTGCATCGGAATCGAACGAACTACATATCAAAACGAAGCTCGTAACATGAGCTATCTAAACATGGCAGTGGTCATAATCTAGCAGGGGGTTCTCGGGTCCTAATGCTATGCACAAAAACAGTCCAAAGAAAATCGGACGTTACGACGGCTATGTTTACGCGATTTCCCAATTTTAACCATTCAAAACCAACCACAAACCAACCTCAAATCCAACATACAACCAACATCCATCCTCATCACATCATAACAACCCCAACCAATTCAATTTAATCATCATACTTATGCCTAAACTTAACTTTAATCATACTTAAGTTCTTTTAATCAAAACCACAACATTTACCATTCCATTTCACTACCATTCCAAATCCCAAACTCTAAATCACAACAACAAGCTACAATATCATCCTACTAATAAAAATCATCTTATAATATATAGGAATCTAGGGTTTGGAGATGGTATACCTTCCTTGAAGTGGTGGGATGAGCTAGGAAGCCTTAAGAAGCTTTGCGAAGTCTTAGGAAAGCTTGGATCTTGAAGAAAAACAAGAAAACTTCAAGTTAAAAACTTGAAAACACTATTCATAGTCTTCTTCTTTGATTAAATGAAGAAGATTGAAAAGGAATTGATGGCTTAAACTCATGGTATAGCCCTAACTAAGCATGAAGATGATTAGGGAATTTTCTCACCAATTTAGGAAGCTTGGATCTTGAATTTTTGAAAATTCTTGCCTAATGAATAGTAAAAAGCCGTGAGCTTCAAGAACAAAGCCTTGGTTGCTTTTTGATTTTTTGATGAAAATGATTTTTGCTTGGCTTGGTTGCTTGGTTTTTGTGCTTGCTTTAGTCAATTACCTTCTTGCCCTTGAATTTGTGTGGTTACAAAGCCACCACACCTCCTTCCTTCCCATGTCATGCTTATGTCATCCTCATGATGTCATCCTCCCTTCCTTGTCCTCTTTCTATTGGCTGGATGACATCATTCCCACTAATCCCTTTGATTAACTTCCTAATCGTTTGCCTAATGATCGCTGATCTGTTATACGGTTCGCTTAACTTTCGTTCTCGTTTATCGTTTGAAGGATCATACCCGGGATCTTATTACTTAGGTTCCTTTAACCTTTCTCAATACATTATATTCCTTTTTATGATCCTCTATTATAATCCTTTAATTTAAATCCTTTTTATCCTGTTACCTTATACTCAATTCTCTCCGTATCTTGTGGATTTCCGGGAAAAACCAAAGTGTTCGGAATTGGATTCTGACGATCTTTACATATACTTATATACTTCATAGAGTACTAATAATATCCCAGAATATCCATAACAGAACCCCTACATAGCTTGGCATGAAAAGTTTTCTCGTTCAGCAAAAACACTATTCATAAGGGTTTCAAAATTTCTCAAAAATTGGGGTTATTACAGTCTCCCGTCCTTAAAAGGATTCCGTCCCGGAATCAGATAGAAACAAATGGGGATACTTTCTTAGCATTACACTTTCTAACTCTCGAGTCAATTTTCCCACATTGTGGTTCTACCACCAAACTCTGCCTAGTTTGATAATCCTTCTCCTAAGCACTTGTTCCTTTTCACTCTATAACCCTTCCTGGTTGCTCCATATAGGTTACGTCGGGTTGCATATCTATGCGCTCATATGCCTCTATTTATTTGGCATCTGAATTACACTCCCTTAATATTGATACGTGAAACACGTTACGACCTGCTACATGTTCGGGGTTAGGGCTAGCTCATAAGCTAACTTCCCAAACGTCTTAATATATCCAAGGGTCCAACAAATTGTAGACTTAGCTTTCCTTTCTTTCCGAACCTCATCAATCCTTTCCAAGGGATACCTATCACATTACTAGGTCCCCTATTTCATACTCTTTATCCTTTCGTGTCAAACCAACATACTTATCATGTCCATCTTGGGTTACTACCAGCCGTCCTCTGATTAGATCTATCATATCCTTGGTCCTTTGGACTACTGCGGGTCCGAGCATCTTGCGCTCTACAACTTCATCCTAACATAAGGGAGATCGACATTATCTTCCCTCAAGGATCTCATAAGGCGACATCTCGATAATGACATATGATCTATTGTCGTAAGATAACTCAATCCGAATTAAGTGATCATTCCAAATTCTTTCAAGTCTATTGCACAGACTCTCGTTATTGCTTTTAGCATTAGAGCTTCTGCTTCTCAATACCCATTCTTTTCCAGTTCGTAATCGCTACTACCTTCCGTTCCTAATATTATACTGGTTATACTTTTGCTCGTTAGCGTTCTATAACCTTTTAATAACCACGTCAACCTTAGTATCACCAATGTGTTCCCATTCCGCATACTACCACCACTTTATTACTCCTTTTTCAGTTGTTTCTATTTTCCAAAATTTGATCAATCATATAGAAGTAAAGGAATTTGTTGAGAGATCACTATGATCATGAACACTTGTTATATCGCATAGTTAGTACAGAAGGTGGCCAGCCTTTAGTACTTGACAAGCAATTAAACAATAGCTGGTATCCTACTCGGCTTCTATCACACAGATAGATAGTCATTCGGCAATACCTCCCCTTCTGGAAGGGTTGTTCTTCTCAGCTTACATGAAATGAAAAGAAGAGAAAAGAATGAATTGAAGAGAATTGTATATTCATAAAAAAAATTTTATTGCCATAAAATATCTGGCTTGGAATCTACCTCTGAACTATAGAGGTTTGTCATAGAAGAACAAAACATATATGTATTTATATCAACATCAAGTATTATAGCATCGCATTTCACGTGCCTAAATATTTTCGCTATCCCGTCCATCATTCTATGGACCCACACTCTTCCTTGAGCTTATACATAATCACCTTTGAAACTCCCTCGACATCGAAAATCGAATCTGGGATCTCATTCTATACATCATCGTTACTAGAATTCTATGCTTGCACCGCAACCTTCCTTGTATAATAATACGACTCTCTATTGATAAGAAAGAATAATTATTCACTAGGTAGATACTCTACTTAATTAGTCTATCAATGATAACTTATACACTACCACGACCCGATTAGTGGTACTCAATCTCAACACCCATTCCAATACAACTCTCACGGTTGTAATCAGCTCAATACTCGCAGAATCATTGCTGCCTTACTATGGTCCACCACTGACCTACTGTCGTCATTCATTTTCCATGAAGTCTTAATAGCTAACCATACGGAGTCCATACATGTCGTATCAAATCCTTCTAAGGAGGTAACATAATCACCACTCCTGATTCATGAAGAACACTCATGATCCTGACATACATACATGACATGAAGCAAATAAAAGTGCAGAAGAGTTTCAATCGAAGCAACGATAGCAGGTTAATACCATTCTTAATCATACGCCCTAAATAGAAGAATTAACTCAAGGGTTCATCTAGTCCTTTTTGAAACATGGTTCTGGCTTATCTCAAGATAGGACCTTATAAGATAGATAGCCCGTTCATGGCGATTACACGAATTAAACCTTTACCAACTACTATTACGGTTGGGTATTGCACAGTCATCAGGAGGAATGTCAATCTTCCAAACCATAATATAACCTTCACAGTTTTAACCATCATCACTGTATTCTTTTGGCACAAGCGCCTATAATTATTCACTTACCTTTAAAGTGTCGGCCACCTCTTTAGCCTTTCCTGATAGTAAAATTTCCTTACAGTCAATGTCATTTTAACCACCTCCAAATATATTTTCTACCTTATTTCGATCACAGCTTATGTGAAGATGTTTTCCTTAAAATCTGATGAGTAAAAAAAAAATCACCATTTTTCCATAAGTTATTGCCTCAGTCTTTAGAGGTTAATCACTGTCATGACTGACGCTCAATCATAATTAGAACATCTTTTATCTTAAGTCCTAATTGCCCTGAACAATTTCGACCATTACTGGTTCGATCCATACTTTCTCGTGGTTTAGCACGTGCCTCACTTGGCAACATTATAATTACGTCATATTTCCTTTATCAACATTTCTATTCTTGAGAATTTTGAATATTACCTTTTTCCTTGTAAAACCTCTAAGGTTATCCTTCAATCGTTCCTCCTGTATTCCCTAGATACAGGGCATATCACAATACCATTTACTAATACTAGAACCATTGTCTATATTCTTCTGAAAAATTTCTCCACTGATTCTTAAAGGTTGTTGTTACCTTAACCCTTTCCCAATCATACTGTCAAAACTCATACTGTCCCTATTAAGGGTGACATGCCAACCTTTATGCAGTCCCCTAGGATTCGTTTTAAGTTACCGATGTTCTATCCTTAATTCCACCTTTAAAAAGGTACAAGCATCCTTCCATGGATAAATAAAGTCATATATCCCTGATAAGGGTATCTTATTCAATCATTTCCACCTCGATAGTCTATACCGAATTTCACAATAGCATCCTTATTCAAGTTAAGGTCAATCCACATGGCCTCCAAAAGATAAAAATGGTTATCCGCTTTTCTTTCCTGATTTGGTAATGATCACATGGATGATCTGGAAGATATTGGTCGTGTTCAACGTGAACTTCTTCTTAATAAATCCTTATTTACTTTTGTTGTTTATCTCAACAGTCATCTCAATGTTGGGATATCTTTCATACCTGGCGTCCCCCTTCCTGGGTATCAAGCCACCGGTCTTACACTTCACATTCTTGAAGGTCACTTCCTTCATCCAATTTTCTTAATTTCTTACTTTCTTGTCTCCTCAGTCTATCCGCGTCTCATTATTTATCCTTCGAACTATCTCAAGGTTTCTTCGAATCCTCCCAACTTACAGGGGATAATATATATGTATCTCTTATGCCCTCAACCATCAATTTTAACTCATGGTGAATCACCCTCATCCTGACGATTACTTACTTTTCTATTTCTATTACTACGAGTCTTTAGGGTTTCCTCATACCCAACTTCCTTATCATTATTTCATGAACTAACCCAACATAAGCATTGATTTCAAACATCCCGTCATTCTGGATTCGTGTCCTCAGAACGAATCTTGACAACCTTTACATCTTAGATTCATAATTCATCATACCCGTCTGCCTTTGTTCTGGCTCTAAAGCTTTTACACTATCTCCTTATCTTGCTCGACTTTTGCTTTCTTAGTCTAAATATTTCTTCCTACTCCCCATAATTGGAGTCATCTTTTAATTTAAAATCTTCATTTTCCACTTTATTATATTCCGGGTTCTTTATATCTTAATTGCAACCTCCCTGATTATCACGTTCCAGGTTTGCCCTTAATCTTTTTCCTTGTGGGGGCATATTACTTGGAAAATTTTGAGAATCTCCGGATATTTGTCTTACTTACTTTGCTTAAGTCTTCCCCTTCGTTTAGTCCTTGCACGATTGCAAATCATGAATTCTTAAGTTCGATAAACTTCATGACACTCTCTTAAGTGTTAATAGAGCAATTAACAATGTGATTTATCACAAACAAACTGACCTGAACTGAAATTAACGAATATATACATAACCATTTGTTCGAGGGTACAACAACTGAACATATTACAGAGGGTTACATCATTTGAACTTATCGCTCCTATCCCAAAAGTACTACCGTAGATAGTCATCTCATCATTAAAACTAATCATTCATAACTTAGGCTAATCCTCCAAAAGCGGTGCTACATGAAACCCTTGTTTGATTGCTCTGGCTCTACACACTACCATGGATTTAGAGATGCGAGCACGCACGACATCCCTAACCTGCTCCATCACAGAGGTGATGAGGTCTAAGATAGTCGCAAGTAGAGCCGGATCAACCTGACCCTCAAGATGGCCTCTAGCTGTAACACGGGTGGTAGCCTCAATCCTTTCCATGCTATATGCTAATCCTGCCGGAAGTATCCCGCCCTCAATCCTTGGTGCAGTAAGTCGATCCAACAGATCACTCCTAACATTACGGGCCTCAGACAGGCCACCCAAAGTCATATAATAATTGGTGATAAGAGAAGCCTGAGTGGTAGCATCTAGCAGTCCATGGGGTGCAGGTGGTGCAGACCCAGGAGATCCAAATGGATAACCAAGCACGGTATCAGGTGATAATGGTTCAGGGGATAAAGGTGGCATTTCCTCAGTATGTGCTGGGCTCTGTACAGGGGATGGGACAGGAATTGGTGGAACCTCATGGATGTCTACAGGAGCCTCTGGAAGAGGGTCTGATACTGGTATAATTGGGGTCGTGGAAGGCCCCACTCCTTCTGCCCTCATTAACCTTTGTGCCCTTGGTAACTCTTCATCCTCTAGTGCCACCCTCGCAGCCATTCTTGCTCTGGTAGTCGCCCTGACTACGGTCATCAGTTCCTTAGCGGTCCTCTCTTCATTCTCATCAGGATCCTCCATGAGATCCTCCTCAGCCACAATCCTTTCCGGAATAACATCCTCAACCGCAACATTCTCTATCTGAACCTCATCCGGTCCCTCATTAGGGTACTCCATCGGATTCACAATTTGATCTCCAACTTGTAATAAAACATCCTCATGTTGATGCTCCTGAACCTCAAGGTTCGGTGCTCCGCTGCCCTATACGAGAACGAACTACGTTACTATCACGATACTTATAAGGGTTCCCGTAAGGGTTTTATCTGTCAGTGCTACGTTAGGTAGCCCGACTATGAACTTGGCAAGAGTCCTTATTATCTTAGTGAACTTATTATCTTAACGTCCCATCATCTCTGAGGTTTATAACGCTTAGCTCTGATACCATTTCTGTAACACCCCCAGATCCGGTGTCGGGGATCCGGGTCGTCACGAGTTCCATTTCCCTTAATAACACCCAATCTTAATAATTACTCAACTACTTTGTACGGTGACCCCACTATAAACACACACACCACACGTTATAGTCTCAGAGATGAACATCCAAAAATAACCACAAGTCATTTTATTCCACAATTATCTGCCAATACACCTTAAAAGGTTTTTCTGAATAAATTTACATTTCTTTGCCATTATTACAATTCATAAATATAAATAAATCTGGTCCATCAAAAGTTGAAAGCCTAGCCTATTGGTAGTTCCTACCTCAGCTACGGCGGCATCAATGCTTCTAGAAATCTGCGGAACGTCTCCTAATCGCTTGCGAATCGGGAGTTTGGTTCTGTTCATCTTTTCTATCTGTTGTTGTGTGATGAAAGAAGAAAGCAAGGGTGAGCAGCAAGCCCACCAAAATAATATGTATAATGATTAACAATATATGAGCCTACTCATAATACTCATGAAAGTCTTGGTCAAAAGAAATGAACCAAGTTTGATATCTTAATGCGATGAAGTCGCAAAATATTCAGTATATATACATATATACTTTTCAAAATATTGGAAGTCCTCTTCCATGCATAATATACACAAAGTCCCAGTGTATAACTGTATAAAAAATATCGTTGCAAGGTGATCTCATATATCTAACCTTGTCTCAACGTTTTTCTGAAAATCTTTGTCATTCATAAGACAATTATTAATTAGATATAAGTTTAAAAGATGAGGTTACCAAATACCCCAATATACTTATATCTTTCCCAATACTACTTGAACTACCACCGTTCAAGTTATAATCAGTTTCAAAAGTTCATCACATAGATGAGACTACAAGACAAGATTTGAATAGATTCAATCTTTGAAATATTATTGAATGAAATAAAGTTACGAGATACTTTATTTAGTCCCGATATATATATATCCACATATATATATCTCTTAAACATTTCCTGGAACCTCTGTTATGTAAAGTATGAACAGAGTTTGAAACATCAAATGAATTTTGGAAAGGAAAAGAATTTTGGCATAAACCAGATATCTTGCTGATCAGGCAAAGATACCCATTAGTAACCTTTTCTACTAGTAGATGGACGAATTCCCCACTGGTCATCACCCTGGCCGCATTAGGACTTATGCTGGACTGCCACTCAGCCACTTATGCATTTGATGGACTCCCACTGAGCCACTTACACTATCATGGACGCCCACTGAGCCCATGTTGCTTATGCCGACTCAATAGATGGACTTACTTCCCGAACGTTGGGTAAGTAATCAATTCATTTACCAAAACTGCAACCTCGTTGCGAATATAAAATACACCACAGAGCCGGATTCCCCAGGTTTTGAGCGAGTATTTAAATCCCCTTAAAAAGGAAGATCTTAAATATAAAAATGAGTTTTGGGATCCGCTCTGACTTTAAAAATCATTTTGAAGACTCGAAAACACTTTAAAGAGTGTTTGGAGTAAAGCTGATTTAATGAAGTAAATCAGTCCCCAGAATATTTAGAAAATGACTGAATATTATTATTTAAATAATATTCCCATAAAGAATAATCTTTATAAAAATAATTGAAGTAGAAGTATTAAAACTTATACTTGAAACGAGTATTAAATAACCAAAGATATACTTATACGAAAGTATTATCTTCATTGAATAATCGAAAATAAGTTTGATTATTGACACCTTATTCTTTAATAAAATAAAGAATATATTGCAGTAATAAGCGGAGTCATAATACCTCGAATGAATATTATAAATAATATTCAAATAATAAAATAAACTGAGTCATAAGCCCTCGAATGAATATTCAAATAATATTCAATAAATAATATAAAAGAGTCATATGCCCTCGAATGAATATTCAAATAATATTCAGATAAATAAGTAAAAGGGTCATAAGCCCTCGAATGAATATTCAAATAATATTCAGATAAATAAATAAAAGGAGTCATAAGTCCCCGAATGAATATTCAAAATAATATTCATTAATAAAATAAAAGGAGTCATAAGTCCTCGAATGAATATTCAAATAATATTCAATAATAAAATAAAGCTAAAGTTATCGAATAAACCTTATTCGATTAATAGTTTTGAAAACTATGACCATATATATATATATATATATAAGTATATATATATATATATTTATATCCATATATACAAAATCTACTCGGGATCCTCGACTCCCGGTTTTAGAAAATATTTTCACCTTTGGGTCCCTATACTAAGGGTATATGCAAGTTACCGCTATCCTCTAGCATAGGTATTAACAACTGAACCAACAGACATATATGGCAAGAATACGAAATAGGCATGCATATATATACCATATCAGCATGCTTCAATATATCGCAACATTTGCTAATATAAACATGCATCTATCACAAGATAATGCATATACATATATTCATCACAACAACAGTATAACGGATACAATACTTGCCTGAGCGACTGGGGGTTACGAATGGCTCGGGACGAGTCTGGTAACCTATAAACAACAAGTAAGTTGGAATTAAACCAAAGTCACTTGTACATCTATACTCTAACCAACTCAGACTCTAACGCTCGTTTTGTGCTTACTGATTCTCTTAAGTCACTCGAGTACCCTCGGCTCCACCATTTTTAATAATTTAACCTTTACGAGTTTTAAAGCGATTCCTTCGCGAGTGTCTTACCAACTGCCTAACACACTTACCATAAATGTTTCATACATTAATTAACCCTTTTTGGTCTTTAACCTATGTTTCAAAGTAAGGCGAGGGAAAAAGTTTCGTTCGCGAAACGCCGTTACTTGAAACGGTCGTTTCTCCTAAACCGTGCATCGGAATCGAACGAACTACATATCAAAACGAAGCTCGTAACATGAGCTATCTAAACATGGCAGTGGTCATAATCTAGCAGGGGGTTCTCGGGTCCTAATGCTATGCACAAAAACAGTCCAAAGAAAATCGGACGTTACGACGGCTATGTTTACGCGATTTCCCAATTTTAACCATTCAAAACCAACCACAAACCAACCTCAAATCCAACATACAACCAACATCCATCCTCATCACATCATAACAACCCCAACCAATTCAATTTAATCATCATACTTATGCCTAAACTTAACTTTAATCATACTTAAGTTCTTTTAATCAAAACCACAACATTTACCATTCCATTTCACTACCATTCCAAATCCCAAACTCTAAATCACAACAACAAGCTACAATATCATCCTACTAATAAAAATCATCTTATAATATATAGGAATCTAGGGTTTGGAGATGGTATACCTTCCTTGAAGTGGTGGGATGAGCTAGGAAGCCTTAAGAAGCTTTGAGAAGTCTTAGGAAAGCTTGGATCTTCAAGAAAAACAAGAAAACTTCAAGTTAAAAACTTGAAAACACTATTCATAGTCTTCTTCTTTGATTAAATGAAGAAGATTGAGAAGGAATTGATGGCTTAAACTCATGGTATAGCCCTAACTAAGCATGAAGATGATTAGGGAATTTACTCACCAATTTAGGAAGCTTGGATCTTGAATTTTTGAAAATTCTTGCCTAATAAATAGTAAAAAGCCGTGAGCTTCAAGAACAAAGCCTTGGTTGCTTTTTGATTTTTTGATGAAAATGATTTTTGCTTGGCTTGGTTGCTTGGTTTTTGTGCTTGCTTTAGTCAATTACCTTCTTGCCCTTGAATTTGTGTGGTTACAAAGCCACCACACCTCCTTCCTTCCCATGTCATGCTTATGTCATCCTCATGATGTCATCCTCCCTTCCTTGTCCTCTTTCTATTGGTTGGATGACATCATTCCCACTAATCCCTTTGATTAACTTCCTAATCGTTTGCCTAATGACCGCTGATCTGTTATACGGTTCGCTTAACTTTCGTTCTCGTTTATCGTTTGAAGGATCATACCCGGGATCTTATTACTTAGGTTCCTTTAACCTTTCTCAATACATTATATTCCTTTTTATGATCCTCTATTATAATCCTTTAATTTAAATCCTTTTTATCCTGTTACCTTATACTCAATTCTCTCCGTATCTTGTGGATTTCCGGGAAAAACCAAAGTGTTCGGAATTGGATTCTGACGATCTTTACATACACTTATATACTTCATAGAGTACTAATAATATCCCAGAATATCCATAACAGAACCCCTACATAGCGTGGCATGAAAAGTTTTCTCGTTCAGCAAAAACACTATTCATAAGGGTTTCAAAATTTCTCAAAAATTGGGGTTATTACATGCCTTCTTCTACAGTGCTTGCATTCTGGCCTCTGGAACCTGTTTTCTCCAACTTGCCCTTGGCTTGCCTGATTGTTCCCTTTTGATTCTTGCCTTTTGCCCAAATTTCCCTTCCTTTGAAAATTTCCGCCCTTCTGGAAACCAATCCTCTTTACATTCCGATCTTGCGAACTTCCAGCTTCAGACTTTTCTCCATAAAATGGAACCTTCCTCTTCTTGTTATCCCTCTCTTTCCTTGACTGCATCCCATTATTCTCAATCAGAGCAGCTTTCTGTACTACTCCCGCATAAGTTTCAAGCTCAAACATAGCCACCCTATCTCTGATCCAAGGCTCCAATCCTTGCTGAAATTTCTTTGCTTTTTCCTCCTCAGTGCTGGTATACTTTGTCACAAACCTTGACAACTCAGTGAACTTCTTCTCATACTCCAATACAGTCATGTTCCCTTGCTTCAACTCAAGAAATTTTAGCTCCATCTGATTCTGCATGTACTTAGGGTAATACTTGTCCAGAAATAACTTTTTAAATCTCTCCCAAGAAACCTGCTGAGTGACTTCCATAGCTTTTACTGATTCCCACCAATAGATGACTTCTCCCTTCAAGAAGTAAGTGGCATACGGCGTCTTCTGATCGTCTCCTAACTGTACCAACTCAAAATCCCTTTCCATCTCCTTGATCCAGGTGTTTGCTATCACTGGATCAGTGGTATCATGAAATACAGGTGGATTCACATTCTGAAAAGCTTTGAAAGTGACAATTTGTCTAGGTGGTACTGGTGGTTCAGGTGGTTGGTGTGGCTCACGGTTATCTTGGTTTTCAATTCGTTGTTGAAGGGTTAGTTGTTGTTGAGCTATAGCATTGGTTTGCTGTTGCAAGGTTTCCAGTAGTCGAAGAATATTTGGGTCTGTGGTGAAGGTGGTTGTTGGGTTCTTCTTTTTGGGAGGCATGATCCTGAAATAAGAGTTGTGTCATAACAAATATGAATGATAAAATGATTCGAGGGTATCGCATGGCATTCTCATTTACATATGGGGTCAAGTTTCCAAATTAAGCAGATATGATGATAAAAACATAAAATAACAGTTGAGAGCAAATGGAACAATAGCACATAATTATTGAAATTTTTAAAGGTCACAGTACATAGGATTGGGACATAGTCTGATTCTAGAAATAACAGGCTTATTTAAAGGAAAGACGGAAACAACTGGGGATTCCATAGAGTCTGATAGTACAACAACATGAAAGGTAAATGGAAAGAACTAAGGCTCCACTCCATCTGAACGGGGCTTGGTAGTCTTTTCCTCTCGAAGCGTCTTCACAATGCTCTGGAGCTCATCCGCCAACATCTGAATGACATACTGGCTGGTACGGTCCCGGTGTGCTGGCATCTCCTCAAGCTTAGTGTTGACGTACTGAACCAAGGTCTCAAGTCTCGCAATCATCTGCTCCTTGGGCTTCCCTTCGTAGTTTCGGCTGTCCGGATACACGTTCTTCAGTCGGTCTATCAGTCGGTCATACTTGCCCTGAAGCATGTCGAACTCGCGCCTCAACTCAGCATACACGGAGAAAGCAATAGTGTCGTCCGACCCAGAGGATGACGAGGAATGCGCCCTTTGCTGACAACCAATAAGAGGAGTATTAATAATAATTTACTTAACCTACTCTCTCGCATAATATCTATAACCTACACACAAATCTTATAACCTATTTGGGCTATCCAGGGACTCTAAACCGTAGCTCTGATACCAAAACCTGTCACACCCCCAACTTAAATAGCGAAATAAATATAGCTATTACATCTTTTTAATGAAGAATACACAACCAAAATCCAAGATCTTACAGTTTAGGGTTTGGAACAGCCCAACACTACCAACTATTACATCTGATTACAAATACCGAGTCCTCACACAACTATTATTACTTATTCTACCTGAGCTCGAACATAAGCATCAGCATCACAGGTCTTACGGGCAGTCTGCTTGAATCTAACCATAGCTGCTAGCTGTAATATAAGGGTAAAGCAAGAAGTGAGCCAAAAGCTCAACAAGTGCTAATAGTACAACGCAAAACATAAATCGAGATATACCTTTAGGAATGACAATGGAAGGACATAATCAATGATAACGAGAGATAAAACTTATGTGAGTTGGCATCATTTTACTTGCATCAAAACAAATTTTAAAAATCATTCTTAATCAAAATCATTTTATGACGCTACGGATTACAGCCGGTGATCAGCCGCGAAGTAATCCCGAACCTCGCTGGGTTCTAAAACATTATTGGGAATCCCTAGGCAACTTTTAAGCCTAATATAAGTGTGGAAAGGACTCGCGTCTCAGTCCAGATCCACCATTCAAAGAAAACATTTATCCCCCTTTGGGACTGAAAAATCCACATTTTAATCATTTTAAAAACTGATGCCGATTTATGACAAAATCTCTTTCGACTGTAATCATTTTTATCAAGGGATTATAGATCAACTTGAAACACTGGAAATATGACACTAAATCTCAGGGCCATGATCCACTAGACTTTACTATATTAGGGTAATTGAGAGGTTTCCATAAACAAGAACTTTGACAAGGAAATTGAGCAAGGCTATTGGATAATATGAAAGAGTAATGCCAAACTAGGCTTAAAGCAATGGTTGTAGACAAGGTATAGGTATTAGAACATCAAGAAGATAAGCATCACTGGTTCCAATAGGATAGAGGTGTTAAAATATAAAGAAAGTGATCATCGGCTCAAGATATAACAGGGTATCAAGCTTTTAGGGTAAGGATAGGGTTATCAAACAATCATGAATGAATTTAAGAAATGATTGGCTTTTAGGTATCAAGATAAAGTTTCTATCGAGGTTATTTCAAGAGTTGAATCAAAGCATCAGGGTGCAATATCAAGATTTCTCAGGGATCAATAGCATGATAATCAAAAGGATCAATAAGGTATTATAACAAATCTCTATTTTATCATGGCATTAAACTATCATGAAAGACTTTTGAACTACTTACAATACGTACTCGAGGGTTCATGGCATCTCTATGTAACTCAAAGATAAGCAAAAGATACGCTTGATTAATATATCAAAATGACTCAGGATAAGTGCATCGATATATATATGAACTGTTTACAGTAAATACGAAGGTCAAGTTGAATCACTTGCCTTGAGATAGACTGGTCTGGTCTGACTGGTAGGAGCAACAACTGGAGCTTCACTCGACTTTTATGGCAAGTTTTCCCTCGTCTCGAGATCCTACATAAATAATAATAATCCTCATTATAATATATTTTTACCATCTTAACCTATTTACAACCCGAAATTAAACATGGATGGCACTTAGGCCTATACGCACTTAATTCATATCCACCATTATATTTTCAAATGTACACACGTAGCCACATAATCACATATCGTATATTAATACCAAATAACATCATATACACCATAATGCCACACTAGGCTTGGATGATCTCGACTCACCACTTAAGTCACATGGTCGCTAACTAAACAAAGTCTTCAAATTTGGGCTTCCTAACTCAATGTGCCTTTCCTAAATTATCCAAAACCTATTGACCCTCACTTGTGCCTTTTTATCTACTGACCTTATACTATCTTACAACTATGGTGGTTGACCTAATACTCACTTCTAAGTGTTCTAAAACTATGTGATAAGTGAAAGTGCTCACTGGTGCAAATTTCAGAATGGTAACTAAGGTTTCTTGAGTGCATTAGACACTCTTAAACTACAAGTTTTTCTTCAAAATTTTTACACAAGACTCTCCTGACCTAAGGGCATCTCACAAGCTTGATGTGGCTCAAAGGCCTGGTTTGGGCCTTCTTGGGCCTAAGCTAAAAGTCCAAGGTTCCCCTGTTTTTCTGGGCAGAAAATGCCCTGACTTGAATTAACTTGTGACATATGGTTCTAGCTCATATCCTATGAACTATGGTTGGAAAAACTTCTCTGACATACCCTCTAACTAAGGCCCAATTGGGCCTAATGAGGGCCTACCCATGACATGGCCAAATCTCCCTATTTCTAAGTTGCAACAAAACTGTCCCCTGCTGGACAGATTTTGTTATTCTACTTGTGCACCTAACCAAATGACATGCAAACCTCCAACCAACTCCTAAAACCTATTATATACTCCCCATAATAACTTCTGGTAGCTTGGGCCTCAAAGTGCACATCAATGACATGGTCAAAACTCACTCTAAACCTTAGGGTATTAAACTGATTTTTCTGCAGAAACTATAACTCTCATTTTTCCAAGGTTTTGACTTGACAACTCAACTAACAAAACTCAATACTTAAACCAAGACTTATACATGGTAATCTACTGAACTAACTCCTTTATTCTCAAAATAACATTGGGTGAGATCATCCATGCCTAAAAACAACAACATGCAACTAAATATATAACATGCAACTCATGGAAAGCATATAACAAGATTTCGGCTAGGCATAAAGTTGTAAATGCTTGCAAAATCGACTTGCACCTAATACTTATCCTTAATAATTATGAAATATAACTCCTTTTAAGTATTAATAAGAAATTCATCATGGAAACAATCTATTTAAGCACATCTATTTCGAATTTTATAGATAACAACATGATTTCGAAAAGAATAGCATGCAAAACATGGTTGATCATCATTTTAATGTCTTAAAACTAGCATGCATGGCTAAACATAAATTTATAATGAGATTTCAGTAGCATGCAAAGGATTTTAAAGCATGATATCTCCATAAAACACTTAGTTAGCACATATACATAATATATCTCATAGAGAGCTCTTGAATTCACAAGAATCAAGAGTTTCTCTTTGGAGATCACACAAAACTACACATGCAACCATGAAACTTCATCTTCCAAATCACAAAACTATTAAAACTCTTGGGAAGTATATAAAATAAATGTAGGTGAAAGAATTACACTAGGGAAGATGAGAAATGGAATGAAAAATGGAAGGGAGTGGGGGAAATGGGGTTCGGCCGAGAGCAAAAGGGAGGGAGGGGAAGAGAGAAATTTTTGTGGTGTGTTGGAGTGTGAAATGATGAATGACTTCTCTCCACTTTGATTTGTTTGTTTTATGCTATTTGGTTGACAAGTAATGAGTGGAAGTGAGAACTTACAAAAATGTCCCTTGGCTAAAGTTAGGCCATTTTGCATGCAAGGCTAAGGTAGTAATTTGGTAATAATCAAATGAGTTAGTGGGGTTGAAAAAGTCTTATTTGCCCTTTGAGAGAATAGAAAGAGAGTTTGCATGCAAGGTTATTCATGTAATTTGATAATTATAACAAATAAAATTTTTAAAGATTTATTTTTATAAAATAAAATACAAGTTCAAAAATTATAAAATTTATACCATAAAATAACTTGTATTTTTAGAGACTTTATAAAATCATTTTCAAAATTTGTGATCAAAATGCCTTTTAAAAGAAGATTTTTCCAAAGCTTAGAATATTCCTTATAAATCAAAAATAAAGAAATTAAATAAACTCTTGCTTTGAAAAATCATATACTACCCAAAGCAAATTTATAATGCAGAAATTTTCACTCACACAAACGTACAATCATTGAATATATTTTCATTTGACTTAATATTATACCAAATTCACAAATAATATTACATAAAATGCCGGTCGTAACAGAAGCATTTCTTCTCCCCCCCTCATTCTTGCTCTCGGCTTTTCCATGAAAAGCAAAGGAAAATTTTCAAAACTCAAGCTACACACCTTCAAAAATCAAGAGGTTTGTTTCTTTAGCTTCCATAATTCATAACTAAGATGAGCCATAAGTTTAAGCTCAAGATTCCATGTTTAACATAGCTAATAAATTCATCAAAGTTCTTGGTGAATAGTGTTTTCAAGAAACTCACTTTGTGTTTTCTTATGTTTTCTTCAAGATCCAAGCTTAGTAAAGATAGTTAGTGGTTATTTAAGGCTTCCTAAGTGATTCTCCACTCTCCAAGGAAGGTATAACCCCTCCAAACCCTAACTTTACTTTGAGTATTAGGTTTGGTTTTGTTTGTTATAGTTGATGAGAGCATGATTCTTGTATGTTTAGAGTTTGGTTGGAATTATAATGATTTTGGGTTATAAATCTTGGTTGTTGGTTGATGAACCTTAAGTATAGTTAGTAGCTCTTGTTTGAGATTGAATAAGTTGGAAAAATCATGAGGTTATGGACTGAGTTAGTAAGGTTGGGATGAAGTTTGGTGGTATTGGTGGTTATGGGTTGATTTGTGGTTGATTGGAGTAGTTTAAAATTTGGTAATCGCGTAAACATAGTCGTCGTAATGTCCGATTTACCTTAGACTGTTTTTGTTCTTAACATGAGGACCCGTGAAATCACTGTGAGGTTTTGACCATTTCCATGATTAGATAGTTCATTTTACGAGCTTCGTTTTGATATGTGGTTCGTTTGATTCTGATGTACGGTTTAGGAGAAACGACCGTTTTAAGTAACGGCGCTTCGCGACCGAACCATTACCCCTCGCCTTACTTTGAAACCTTGGTTAAGGACTTTAAATGACTAATTGGGGTATGAAGCAATTATGTTAAGTGTATTAGGCAGTTGGTAAGGTACTCACGAAAGAATCGCCTTAAAACTCTTAATGGTTAATTTATTAAAAATGGTGGAACCGAGGGTACTTGAGTGACTTAAGTAAATCGTTAAGCGCGAAAGCGAAAGTTAGGGGTCTAATTGGTTAAAGTCTAATTTCTTAAGCGACCGAGGATTAATTCCGACTTATGTTGTTGTTCATAGGTTATCGGACCCACTCTAAGCTTAAGTCTATCCGGGAACACTCAGGCAAGTTTTCTACCCGTTATACTGTTGTTGTGTTGTATACATATGTATATGCATTATCTTGTGATAGATGCATGCTGGTTAATTAGCAAATCTTGCGATATATTGGAGCATGTGATACGGTATATATGCATGTCTGTTTCGTAATCTTGATATATATCTATTGATTCTAATGCTTATAAGTTTCATAATACCTATGCTAGAGATAAGCAGTAGTTTCGTATACCCTTAGTATAGGGGACCCAAAGAACATTTTCTAAAACCGGGAGTCGATGTTCCCGAGTATATTATATATATATATATATATTTATGTATATATTGATATAGTTTTCAAAACTATTAATCGAATAAGGTTTATTCGATAACTTTATTTTAAATAATGAATATTATTTGAATATTCATTCGAGGACTTATGACTCTGTTCATTCTATTTAATGAATATTATTTGAATATTCATTTGAGGACTTATGACTCAGTTTATATTATTTAATGAATATTATTTAAATATTCATTCGAGGACTTATGACTCAGTTTATATTATTTAATGAATATTCATTTGAATATTCATTTGAGGACTTATGACTCCGATTATTTACTAAATAATATTCTTTATTTTATTAAAGAATAATGTTTCAATAATCAAACTTATTTTCGATTTTTCAAATAAAGATCATACTTTCGTATAAGTATATCTTTGGTTATTAATATTCATTCCAAATATGAGTTTTAAAACTTCTACTTCAATTATTTTTATAAAGATTATTCTTTATGGGAATATTATTTAAATAATATTCAGATATTTTCTAAATATATTGGGACTGATTTATTTTATTAAATCAGCATTACTCCAAACATTATTAAAAATGTTTTCGAGTCTTCAAAATGATTTTCTAAAAGTTAGAGCGGATCCCAAAACTCATTTTTATATTTAAGATCTTCCTTTCGAAGGGGATTTAAATATTCGCTCAAAACCTGAGGGATCCGGCTCTGTGGTGTATTTTATATTCGCAACGAGGTTGCTGTTTTGATAAATGAATTGATTACTTACCCAAAGTTCGGGAAGTAAGTCCATCTATTGAGTCGGCATAAGCAACATGGGCTCAGTGGGCGTCCATAAAAGTGTAAGTAACTCAGTGGGAGTCCATCAAATGCGTAGTGGCTGAGTGGCAGTCCAACATAAGGTCCTATTGCGACCAGGGTGATGACCAGTGGGGAATTCGTCCATCTACTAGTAGAAAAGGTTACTTATTGGTATCTTTGCCTGATCAGCAAGATATCAGGTTTATGCCAAGGTTTTCTCCTTTCCAAATTCATTGGATATTGCAACTCTGTTTATAATTTTCATAACAGAGGTTTTCAAGGAGTGTATGAAATGTATATATATAGGTGTATCTATATATCGGGACTTAAAGAAGTATCTCGTAACTTCATTATTTATAAAGCTATTCAAAGATTGAATTTATTCAAATCTTGTCTTGTAGTCTCATTTATTCGACGAATTTTTGAAACTAATTATAACTTGAACGGTGGTAGTTCAAGTAGTATTCGGAAAAGATATAAATATATTGGAGTATCTTGTAACTTCATCTTTTCAACTTATATCCGGTTAATGATTATCTTATGCAATGACAAAGATTTTCACAAAAACGTTGAGACAAGGTTAGATATATGAGATGACCTTGCAACGATAGTTTTATACAGTTATAAACTGGAACTCTGTGTATATTATGCATGGAAGAGGACTTCCAAGATTTTGAAAAGTATATTTATACATATATACTGAATATTTTGTGACTTGGTCGCGTTAAGATATCAAACTTGGTTCATTTCTTCTTGAGCAAGACTTTTATGAGTACTATGAGAATGCTCATATATTGTTAATTATTATACATATTATTTCGGTGGGCTTGTTGCTCACCCTTGCTTTCTTCTTTCATCACACAACAACAGATAGACAAGATGAACAGGATCAAGCTCCCAATTCGCGAGCAGATAGGAAACGCTCCGAAATTTCCTGTAGGCGTTGATGTCGTGTAGCTGAGGTAGGATCTACCAATAGGCTAGGCTTTCAAATTTTGATGTACCAGACTTATGTATATTTATGAATTGTAATAATGGCAAAGAATATGTAAATTATTCAGAAACCCTTTTAAAGGTGAAATGGTTTATAATTGTGGAATAAAATGACTTGTGTTATTTTTGGTATTCATCTTTGAGACTATAACTTGTGGTGTGTGTGTATATTGTGGGGTCACAGTACGCAGTAGTTGGTTGACTGTTAAGATTAAGTATTGATAAGGGAAATGGAACTCGGGACAACCTGGATCCCCGACCCCGGATTTGGGGGTGTTACATTCATGGTCTTGAAGTTTAAATGAGATAGCTTCTTGTGCCATAGCCATTTTGACTTGCTTTACTGAGAAGACAAGTTACAGATTCTGCATTAGAAGAGTTGAAATCAGCTAGGTACACATTTCCTTTTCTCACACCAGTGAGTACCACTTTGTTGCTTCTTTTATTAGTCACAACACAGGCTTCTGAGCTGAAGGTTACTGAATTGCCTTTGTCACAAAGCTGGCTGATACTCAACGGATTGTGTTTGAGACCATCCACTAAGGCAACCTCCTCAATGATGACATTGTCCTTAGAAATCAAGCCATATCCCACAGTATAACCCTTGCTGTCATCTCCAAAAGTAATACTTGGGCTAGCTCTCTCCTTAAACTCTGTGAGCAGGGTAGAATCGCCAGTCATGTGTCTTGAACAACCACTATCCAAGTACCAAAGATTCCTTCTGTTTCCCTGTACACATCAAAATTAAATCAAGTTGATTTTGGTACCCAAGTTTCCTTGGGTCCTGCCTTGTTAGCCTTCTTTTTCTGTTTCTTAGGCTTTATCTCATTTGACTCAGAAATTTCAGATTCATTCTTAGTCATTTGAGTTGAGCCTTTGAAACCATTCATTGCAACAGAATTATCATGCATATTATGACTAACAGGAAATGGCATGCTATGAGGAAACATGTTATTCCAGTAAGGCATGCTAAATGACATTTGTGGCATACTATATGCCGGATAATAAGGATTAGGTGCAAATGACATATTAGCAAACTGTGCATTCATGTTCTGTATAGGCATAGCATTAACAGGCATGGGAGGCATAGCATTCATGTTAGGAAATTGAGACTGAACAGACATGGGAGTAGGCCTAGCATATTTGCAATTAACAGATAAATGATTTACACTACCACACTTGACACAGATTTTTCTAGGAGCATATTTATCAGGTGTGTAGTTATTGTGTTTGTTAATCCCTACATTACCATTCCTATTGTTTTTCCTTTTAGTCTCTGTTTTTACCTCAATTTTCTCAAGTCTGTCACTTAACTGTTTGACAGTCATGTGACCAACATTAGCCTTTTTCCCTTTCTTAACTTGACTTGACTCTCCTGAAACAAAGTTCTTGGAAACAGACCCATACTTCTCATTTAGCTAAACTAATTTGGCTTTGCTAATGGGCTTGCTCACAGCCGACGGATGAGGATTTTCATCATTCGATGGATAACACTTTTTGTTATCCGACGGATAGTCCTCATCATCCGTCGAGTCTACATCTGTTAGCAGTCCATCTACCAAATTAGGTTCTAGTTTCTCTTTATTCTTTTTCCAGGCTTCAACACAGAAAGACTCGATTCCTTGAACTTTGGTGATTTGAGCATGGACATCCTGAATGTTTTCCAAGCTTTAATCACCTCTTGCTCGAGCTGCTTCTTTAAAATTTCTTCCTTTTTCAAGGACTCAGTTAATTCCTCCTTAGCAATCTTACACTCAATTCTTAATTTCTCAAAATCAATAAACTGAGACTCAAGCACATTATTCCTCTCACTTAAAAATAGATTATTTTCTTTGATTTTAGCATTTTCTTTAGTAAGAGACTTAAGTGTAACACGCAAGTGATATAACTCTGTAGACATGTCATTTATAGCATCATTACACTCATCTTTAGATAAATGTGCAAGGTTTGTGGTAATTACCTGATTGCTTGAGGAACTTGTCTCTGTCTCATCAGACTTGGCCATTAGGGTTAGATTGACATAGCTGACATCTTCATCTTCATCCAGACCATCTGCTGCCCAGTCATTTTCTTGTGTAATAAAAGCCCTTTCCTTTTGTTTGAGTAGATCAAAGTATTTTTGCTTATAATCTATAGACTCAAACTTTTTCTTACTGGAATCTGACTTTCTACACTCATTGGCAAAAATGCCCTGCCAAGCCACATTTGAAACATTTGAATTTTGACTTATCCACCATGTTTCTATTTGGCTTGGCTGCTCCAAAGTTCTTCTTGAACTTGAGCTTGGCAAATCTCCTGGAAAGAAATGCTAGGTGCTCATCAATGTCCTCCATGTCATCTTGGCTCAATGAATCTTCACTTTCTACTGCAAGCCCCTTGCCCTTGTTCTCACAGACCTTTGAAGTTGATTCAATAGCTTCCATCTTCACTTCCTTCTCCTTTTCCAACTCAGCAACTAGTGCAATGGATCCTCCTTTTTTCTTTCCTCTCTCCATCCTTTCATCCTGCTCTATTTCAAGCTCATAGGTTTTCAGGATGCCATATAGTCTCTTTAAAGTAAACTCCTTATAATCTTGTGAGTTTCTTAAAGAGACTGTCATTGATTTCCATTCCTTTGGAAGAGATCTAAGGAATTTCAGATTAGAGTCTTTAGTCTGATAGACTCTCCCATGCAACTTAAGAGCATTTAATAGTTTTTGAAATCTACTAAAAGTGTCAGTGAGAGACTCACTTTCCTCATTGTGAAAATGCTCATATTGCTGAATCAAGAGCTACATTTTATTTTCTCTAACTTACTCAGTGCCATCACAGATTATCTGTATAGTATCCCAGACTTCCTTGGCAGTTTTACAGTTGATGATGTTGTCAAACATGTCTACATCAACTCCATTAAACTGAATATTCATGGCCTTTTTATCCTTCCTGACTTGTTCAATGTCAGGATCAGACCATTCATGCCTTGGCTTGGGAACTGATGGCTCGTTTCCTGTTGCGGCTCTCATTGGAACATGAGGGCCTCTTTCTATGCAGTCCACATAGGCCTCATCTTGAGAAAGCATATGAAGATGCATCTTTACCTTCCACTGATGGTAATTATCTTTATCTAGAAAAGGAATCTTGACTCCAACATCCTTCTTGTTCATCTTGCTGAATTGTTTTGATCTTTAAACTCTTTGTTGATTAAGAGCTTGCTCTGATACCAATTGTTAGTCCCTTAACAATATAGCAAGAATTACAGAAGGGGGGTTGAATGGAATTCTTGAACCTTTTTCTTAAAATAAAAATGTTCAAACTCGAATACAAATATAAGTGTTTTGATTAGCAAAATGCGGAATAAAAACTTAAGTGAATCAAAACATAAGTAATTAAAAACAAGAGTCTTTAAAAACTTTCTGGTGGATTTAAACAATTCCACCAGAGATATATATTATAATTCTGCTTACAAGTGTTTCTCACTTTTTGTATTTCAGATCTTCGTTTCTATTTGCTACTTCTTGGTTTATATATTACCAAGATTACAAAGTCAAAAAATAGAATCATTAAAAAATCTATCGGGTCTAATGCTTTGTTAATTTGTTCTCTATTACCCGGTTAATAGGCTTCCTCATTCCATTTGCATACATCCTGATGCCTGTGACCAGTTGTCACTGTCAACTGATGTTTGAATTCTTTATCCGTTGAATACATGATTATCCGTCGACTTTATGATCATCCGTTGATGGCTTCATTGATCATCCGTCGATTGCTATACAAAACATCCGTTGATAGCCATTTGATCATCCGTCGATGGCTTTGTTAATCATCCGTCAGTAGCTATTTTGGCACTTGACTTCAATTCATTTATGCAGAATTACAAGACATCATCTATGTACAATTAATCAACCTATTCAGCATATCTAGTTAAAGTCAACATGACTTATATACTACTACAGAATTTATACAAAGGTGTATGCAGAAATGTGCTACAGACTCATTATTACATAAGCTACTCACTCGATGGATAATAAGTCATGATCCGTCGGGACTATAATGAGTTATTCGTCGGGACTATAATTCTTATCCGTCGAGTGCTACATTATTTCACTAAGTAAAATCTACTTAGGTATTTTGTTTATGAAATCATCAAGTACACAACATATGCACAACACAATATATCACAAAATTTTCTAATAACAATCATGCACTTATCACAAGATAATGCATATACATATATTTACATCACAACAACAGTATAACGGGTAGAAAACTTTCCTGAGTGTTCCCGGATAGACTTAAGCTTAGAGTGGGTCCGATAACCTATGAACAACAACATAAGTCAGAATTAAACCCCGGTCGCTTAAGAAACTAGACTTTAACCAATTGAACCTTAATGTTCGCTTATGGTCACTTCTACGCTTAACGAATCACATAAGTCGTTCGAGTACCTTCGGCTCCACCATTTTTAATAAATTAACCGTTAAGAATTTTACGGCGATTCTTTTGGGAGTACACTACCCAAAGCCTAATCCACTTTACATAATTGTTTCATACTCCAATTAGTCATTTAAGGGCCTTAACCAAGGTTTCAAAGTAAGACGAGGGGTAATGGTTCGTTCGCAAAACACCGTTACTTAAAACGGTCGTTTCTCCTAAACCGTACATCGGATTCAAGCGAACCACATATCAAAACGAAGCTCTTAACATGAACTATCTAAACATGGAAATGGTCAGACTCTTACAGTGAGTTCACGGGTCCTTAAGTTAAGAACTAAAACAGTCTAAGATAAATCGGGCATTACGACGACTATGTTTACGCGATTACCAAAGTTTTAAACCATTCCAAACAATCCACAAATCAACCCACAGTCATCATTACAAACAAACTCCATCCATACTTTACTACAACAGCCCCAACATCTCAAGATTTTCCAATTTATCCTATCCCCAAACATGAACTAAAGGCTATACTTAAGTTCATTAACCAATAATCCAAGATTTACAACTTCAAACTCATTACAAATCCAACCACACTCTAAGTATACAAGAATCATGCTTCTCATGAACCATACCAAACATAAAAACTCTAAATATTGAAAAGTAGGGCTAGGGTATGAGATTATACCTTCCTTGGTGAGTAGAAGTAACTCAGGAGCTTGAAACCACCCATGAAAATTCTTGCAAAAGCTATATCTAAACAAAAACATAAGATAAAAAATTTCAAGATCTCGAAAACACTATTCACCCTCTTCTTCCATGAATTATTGGAAGAGATTGTGAAGGAAATGGAAGCTTAGATTTATAGGATAGCTATATCTATGTATAATGAACCTTGGACAATTACCTCATAATTTAACAATACTTGGATCTTGGATTTTGATTTTCTTCTCCTTGAAGAAATGAAGAAGCCGAGAGCTTCTTTCTTCAAAATGAAAGTCAACTTGTGTTTTTGTGTTATGATTTGTTTTGGCTTGGTTGATATCCTTTTGTTGTTAATTAACTTTTTACCATGGTAAGAAATGAATCGCTCACAATCAACCAACTAATCCCTCCATTTATCATGCTTAAGTCACCATGCTTATGTCATCCTTCTCATGTCATCTTCTTAAAATTGTCTTCTTTTTGTTGGTGTGATGACATCATCATCCACTAACCTCTTTGATTAACTCCTAATTACTTGGCTAATGATCGCTTATCTGTTATACGGTTCGCTTAAATTTCGTTCTCGTTTATCGTTTGAGGGATCATACCCGGGATCTTATTACTTGGGTTCCCCTAAACCTTTCTCAATATTTTATATTCCTTTTATGATCCTCTCTTATAATCCTTGAATTTAAATCCTTTTCATCATGTTATTTTATACTCAATTCTTTCTGTATATGGTGGGTTTTCGGGAAAAATCGAAGTGTTCGAATTTGGATTCTGACAATCTTTACATACACTTATTTACCATATAGAGTACTAATAAGATCTCAGAATATCAATAAAAGAACCCCTACATAGTGTGGCATGAAAAGTTTTCTTATTCAGCATAATCAGCAAAATCACTATTCATAAGGGTTACAAAAAGTCCACAATTTTTGGGGTTATTACATTAGGCGTCAAATGGCTAGTAGCCAGCTCTTAATTTATGAGTAGTCTAGGGTTGAATGAGATGGAACGAAACACACTCATTTAGAAATTGTTGAAAAAAAAAGAAAAAAAGAAAAAAAAAGAAAAGAAAAAAAAGTATATGTTTATGCATAATTGATCAAGAGTGAGCTCTATAATACTCGAGTTATTAAGTTCTAGGGGACTTTGCGCCTAGTGACCTAAGGTTTTGATAGTCTGGGATCCGCTAACCTAACGCTCGCTACATGGGTATTATTGTATAAGTCTTTTGGGACCTCATTCATTGCATGGTCAAATAAGCATCTTTGTTATGTGTTTAATAATAGCGTGAATCCTTGTATATAGTAGAAAGGAGGTGTTATGAGTCATAATGCGTTTATCGTCTATTCTGTTTATAAACTTGTGAATGTTTGGATGAAAGATAAATTATGGTTATTGATCTAGTATCGAGAATATATCTGTTAAGCATCCACACACGCACGTTTCTGGTTTGTGAGTTGATTTGTGAGATTTATTCGAACTCTGTTTAGAGTAATTGCATTCTTAGAGGCATTAGCTTGGTTGGTTTTAGTTATTCTGAGGGGATCGATTGCATTATCATTTAGTTGCATTCATGTAGTCGTATTCATGCATTAGTTTGTTTTGTAGTTTTTGAGTCTGTTTATGCTTGAGGACAAACATCGATTCAAGTTTGGGGGTGTGATAAGTGGATTTTATTTTTACTTGGAACACTTCATTACAAGCTTAAGTTGGTGTTTTGGACTCAAGCTATTGGTATTTTTGATGTGTTTTTGTGTTATTGCATTACATGCATTAGTTGGATGAATAAATGAGCTTTTCAAGGAAATATGCTGAAAAGAGGTTAGATTCTGAAGTCAAGACCATTCTCAAGTTGTAGAGAATATCAATAGCTTGGCGTGATAATAAGGAGCCAATGGAGAGCAATACGAAGACCTAGAGAGCACAAGACGAATACGAAGAAGACTTTCGTATTCTTCAATATAGTTGATACTTTGGATGCTTATTTTCGTTTTGTCTTTAAACCCTAGTACTCTTATATTGTTTGTTATCATGTTTTTATTGGAACCCATGGTGACGATGAGTTCGATTATGAACTAATCGTTGTCATGGGGTTCTAGCGGATTTTTTATGGATTTCAATAGTTAATTGTTCTAGATCTTTAGTGTGTGGTGATTTATGGTTTCCTAGTTTGATTGTGCTTATTCGTCTTTGATGCGTAGCTAACATCTAAGATTGTTTGTTAATCTCTATTGAAGCGACAGTGAATGTAGAGGTTTCGATATTGCCATGCTAGCATAGGTTTATGTATGAATTGACATGCATAATTCATGGGTAATTTTAACCATCTTATTCACCCTATATAATCAAGATAGATAACTTGCTCTTCAACCGTTATGTTTTCAAATCTTATAGACATATAAGGTCTAAGCATAATTGGTGTCTGCTATCTTCTATCTTAATTGTGGATGCTTATTAGTAGGGTATACGTACAACAAAAGTTGGCATATAATAATTTTGTGTTATATGATTAGTTGTCATCACCATCACATGCAAAGGTTAAAGACATAGACTTTGAATGAAGTATTTAATGAAGTTAGAATCCCATGTTTATTCTCATATAAGTAAATCACTTTTAATTCTCTTAGTTAATGTTTGATAGTATAATCTCTTAGTTAATCAAAATTCAATTTCTTATTGTCTTGGCATTGAACGATAAACATACATTGTTGCATAAGTGCAGAATCTAAAATTAACCTAAACCAGTCCCTGTGGGAACGAACTTGATTTATATCTTATACTACTTATGATCGTGTATGCTTGCATGTATTTTTGCATTAAAATTACAGCGAACACCAGACATCCACATTCCCATCCCTTTCAGCTTCATCCACAATTTTATCCTACTATTTCTCCACTTCCTCCCTGTAGTTGAGAATGATAGCTTGGTAGTCTTGATTTTACATATCTGAGGTAAGAAGTTGATGAGCAATATTTGAAAAACTGTAACACCCCCAGATCCGGGGTCGGGGATCCGGGTCGTTACGGTCTTTCTTTCCACAATTTCACTTAACTTAATTAATAATAAATAACCTCATACTGTGACCCCACACTAACACACACCACAACCCGTTATAGTCTCAGAGATGAAATTGAAATAAGTACAAGTCCTTGAATCCTCAATTTAAAAGTTATTACAACCCAAAATGATTACTTGATAAGTTTACAGTTAATTGCCATCATCTGCCATAAGTTATAATTATACATAATTGGTTCCCAAAAGTAGATGCCTGATCTACCAATAGATCTACCTCTGCAGCTATAGCAGCTACAACATCAATGGGAAGACGCGTGACGCTTCCCACGCGCTTGCGCTGGGTCTGCTTGAGTCTGGCCATCTTTCCTAACTGTTGTTGTGTGATGAAGAAATGAAGCAAGAGTGAGCATTACAGCTCGCAAGATAATATATAGTGTAAACAATAATGCAAGTATCTAAATGGATAACTTGCTGGAAACCTTTATCAAGTGTAAGGAAATTACTTACTGGATATAAGCTTAATGGAAGATGAAGTTACCAATTACTTCACTATACTTATACCATTTTTTAAAGCTACTTGAACTACCACTGTTCAAAGTATTATAGGTTTCAAAAGGGTCATCCCATAGATGAGACCACAAGTTAGGACTTGAATAGATTCAATCTTTGATATATTATTGAATGAAATGAAGTTATGAGACACTTTATTTAGTCTCGATATATATATCCACATATATATCTCTTATACATTTCCTGGAAACCTCTGTTATGTAAAGTATGAACAGAGTTTGTAATATCCAATGAATTTTGGAAAGGAAAAGAATTTTGGCATAAACCCGATATCTTGCTGATCAGGCAAAGATACCAATAAGTAACCTTTTCTACTAGTAGATGGATGAATTCCCCACTGGTCATCACCCTGGCCGCAATAGGACCTTATGTTGGACTGACACTCAGCCACTTACGCATTTCATGGACTCCCACTGAGACACTTACACTTTCATGGACGCCCACTGAGCCCATGTTGCTTATGCCGACTCAATAGATGGACTTACTTCCCGAACGTTGGGTAAGTAATCAATTCATTTATCAAAACAGCAACCTCGTTGCAAATATAAAATACACCACAGAGCCGGATCCCTCAGGTTTTAAGCGAGTAATTAAATCCCCTTTGAAAGGAAGATCTTAATATAAAAATGAGTTTTGGGATCCGCTCTAACTTTAAAGATCATTTTGAAGACTCGAAAACATTTTTAAGAATGTTTGGAGTAATGCTGATTTAATGAAATAAATTAGTCCCGATATCTTAGAAAATATCTGAATATTATTATTTAAATAATATTCCCATAAGGATAATCGCTATATAACTAATTTGAAGTAGAATTGTTAAACTCATACTTGAAATGAATATTAAATAACCAAAGATATACTTATACGAAAGTACTATCTTTATTTGAATAATCGAAAATAAGTTTGATTATATTATTCTTTAATAAAATAAAGAATATTATTTAGTAAATAATCGGAGTCATAAGTCCTCAAATTAATATTCAAATAATATTCATTAAATAATATAAACTGAGTCATAAGTCCTCGAATGAATATTCAAGTAATATTCATTAAATAATATAAACTGAGTCATAAGTCCTCGAATGAATATTCAAAGTAATATTCATTAAATAATATAAACTTATCGAATAAACCTTATTCAATTAATAGTTTTGAAAACTATATCTCTATATATATATATAAATATATATAATATACTCAGGAACATCGACTCTCGGTTTTAGAAAATGTTCACCTTTGGGTCCCCTATACTAAGGGTATACGCAACTACTGCTTATCTCTAGCATAGTTATTATGCAACTATAAGCATTGAAATCAACAGATAGATAACCAGATTGTGAAACAGACATGCATATATATACCATATCAGCATGCTTCAATATATCGCAAAATTTGCTAATTAACCAACATGCATCTATCACAAGATAATGCATATACATATATACATCACAACAACAGTATAACGGGTAGAAAACTTGCCTGAGCGACTGGGGGTGGTAAAAGTCCTGGGATGAGTCTGGTAACCTATAAACCACATATAAGTTGGAATTAAACCAAAGTCGCTTAAGAATCTATACTTTAACCAATTAGACTCTAACACTCGCTTTGCGCTTAATGATTCTCTGAAGTCGCTCGAGTACCCTCGGCTCCACCATTTTTAATAAATTAACCATTAAGAGTTTTAAGGCGATTCTTTCGCGAGTGCCTTACCAACTGCCTAATACAGTTTACATAAATGTTTCATACTCCAATTAGTCATTTAAGGTCTTTAACCAATGTTTCAAAGTAAGGCGAGGGGTAATGGTTCGTTCGCGAAATACCGTTACTTAAAACGGTCGTTTCTCCTAAACCGTACATCGGATTCAAACGAACCACATATCAAAACGAAGCTCGTAACATGAACTATCTAATCATGGCAGTGGTCAAAACATAACCGTGAGTTCTCGGGTCCTGATGTTAAGAACAAAATAGTCTAAAGTAAATCGGATATTACGACGACTATGTTTACGCGATTATCAATTTTTATCCTACTCCAAATCAACCACCAATCAACAACAATTCAACCATACAACCAAACTCCATACATACAATGCTACAACAGCCCCTACAACTCAATATTTCCAAATTTATACTACTTCCCAACATGAACTAAAAGCTTACTTAAGCTCTTTAACTAATCAACAAGATTTACAACTCCAAACACATCAGAAAACCAACACATCTCTAAATACACAATAATCAAGCTTCTCATGAACCATTCCAAACACAAAAACTCTAAATATACAAAAGTAGGGCTAGGGTATGAGATTATACCTTCCTTGGTGAGTAAAAGTAACTAAGGAGCTTGGAATCACCCTTGAAAGTCCTTACCAAAGCTTAATCTAAACAAAAACTCAAGAATAAAATTTTAAGTTCTTGAAAAACACTATTCACCCTCTTCTTCCATGAATTTTAGGAAAAGATTGTAAAGAAATTTGAAGCTTAAACTTATAGGATAGCTATATCTATTCATAAGGAACCTTAGATAATTACCTCACTAATTAATGAAGCTTGAAACTTGGATTTGGGTTTTTTCTTCTTGAAAATGGAAAAGGGCCGAGAGCCTCTCTTGGAAAAATGAAGTCAAGATGTGTTTTTGTGTTTGTGATTTGTTTTTCTTGGTTGCTAGGTTTTTGTTTTGTTTAATTAACCTTTTAACCATGTAAAATTGTGTGGTTAATAATCAACCACACTTCCTTCCTTTTTGGTCATGCTTAGGTCATCAATCTTATGTCTTCTTCCCATGCTTGTCCTCTTCTTATTGGTTTGATGACATCATCCCCACTAACCTCTTTGATTAGCTTCTAATTACTTGGCTAATGACCGCTGATCTGTTATACGGTTCGCTTAACTTTCGTTTTCGTTTATCGTTTGAGGGATCATACCCGGGATCTTATTACTTGGGTTTCCTTAACCTTTCTCAATACATTATATTCCTTTTATGATCCTCTCTTATAATCCTTGAATTTAAATCCTTTTTATCCTGTCACCTTATACTCAATTCTTTCGGTATCTGGTGGATTTTCGGGAAAAAATCAAAGTGTTCGAATTTGGATTCTGACGATCTTTACATACACTTATATATCATATAGAGTACTAATACGATCTCAGAATAACAATAAAAGAACCCCTACATTGTGTGGCATGAAAAGTTTTCTTATTCAGCATAATCAGCAAAAACACTATTCATAAGGGTTACAAAAAGTTCAAAATTTTGGGGTTATTACAGTCTCCCCTTCTTAAAAGGATTCCGTCCCGGAATCAAATAGAAAACAAATGGGGATACTTTTCTAGCATTGCGCTCTCTAGTTCCCATGTTGATTCTTCAACATTATGATTCTGCCATAGCACTCTGACTAGCTTGATTACTTTGTTCCGAAGCACCTGCTCCTTCTTATCCATAATCTCTACTGGTCTCTCCACGTAAGTCAGATCTGGTTGCATATCCACCTGCTCGTACTCCACTATGTGTCTGGCATCCCGATGATACTTCCGTAGCATTGACACATGAAACACATTATGAACTTGTTGTAGGTTCGGGGGTAAGGCTAGCTCGAAAGCCAGCTTCCCAATCCATCTTAATATCTCAAAAGGTCCAATGTATCTTGGGCTTAGTTTCCCTTTCTTTTCGAACCTCATTAATCCCTTCCAAGGGGATACTTTTAGCAGTACTAAGTCCCCTACTTCATACTCCTTGTCCTTTCGGGCTAGGTTTGCATATTTTTTCTGTCTGTCTTGGGCTGCTACCAGCCGTCCTCTGATGAGATCCACTATGTCTTCGGTCCTTTGGACCACTTCGGGTCCGAGCATCTTCCGCTCTCCTACTTCATCCCAGTATAAGGGAGATCGACACCTTCTTCCGTACAGGGCCTCATAAGGTGGCATTCCGATGCTAGCATGAAAGTTATTGTTATAAGAAAACTCAATCAACGGCAAGTGATCATCCCAACTTCCTTTAAAGTCTATTGCACAGACTCTCAACATATCCTCTAGTGTCTGGATGGTCCTTTCACTCTGCCCATCCGTCTAGGGATGGTAAGCGGTACTCATATTTAACTTGGTCCCCGCACATTCTTGAAAGCTCCTCCAAAATCTGGAGTTGAACCTGGGGTCTCGGTCTGAGACAATGGACGCTGGGACTCCATGTCGCGTCACTATTTCCTTAAGGTAAATGTCCACCAGTCTATCGACTGCGTATCTCTCATTGATAGGAATGAAATGAGCTGACTTTGTCAGTCGGTCTATAATCACCCATATGGCATCATGGTTGGCTTTCGTCCTTGGTAAGCCGATAACAAAATCCATGGCTATCCGTTCCCATTTCCATTCGGGAATCTCCAGGGGTCGTAAAAGTCCACTGGGTCTCTGGTGCTCTGCCTTCACTCTTTGGCAAGTCAAACATTTGCTTACCCATTCTGCTACATCCCTCTTCATGTTGGGCCACCGGTAATACTCCTTCAAATCCCTATACATCTTGGTGCTTCTCGGGTGAATGGAATACCTTGAACTATGGCTTTCATCCAAAATCTCGTTTTTAAGCTCTTGAACGTTCGGAACCCAAATCTGGTAGGAGTACCTCATTATCCCTTTATCATCTCTCACGGTATGGATCTCTTCTCCAGTCATTGACTCTCTGCCTTCATTCATTACTTTCTCTTGGCACAATCTAATCTTTTTTCCAATAACTCTGGCTGCATCGAGATCTCAAACAGCTTTTCAGTTTCGGCTCCGGTTACCTTTACTTCTATTTCCATTCTCTCGAAATCCCTTATCAATTCCTCCGAAGTCATTATCATTTTGAGTCTTTCCTTCCGGCTAAGGGCGTCAGCCACCACATTGGCTTTCCCTGGATGATAGAGAATCTCACAATCATAGTCCTTGATTAGTTCTAACCATCTCCTCTGGCGCATGTTGAGCTCTTTCTGCGTAAATATGTACTTGAGGTTCTTATGGTCTATGAAAATCTCGCACTTCTCTCCATACAAGTAGTGCCTCCAAATTTTTAAGGCAAAAACTATTGTCGTGAGCTCAAGGTCATGAGTACGATATCTAATCTCGTATTCCTTCAGTTGTCTCGACGCATACGCAATCACCTTACCGTGCTGCATAAGCACACACCCTAATCCTTTGTGTGATGCATCACTATATATCACAAAATCTCCTTTTCCGTCTGGCAATGCCAACACCGGGGCCGTTACCAACCTTTTCTTTAATTCCTGAAAACTGTTCTCGCATTTTTCCGTCCATTCAAACTTCTCTGTCTTACGAGTAAGTCATGTCAAAGGGGCTGCGATCTTCGCAAAGTCTTGTACAAATCTACGATAGTAGCCGGCCAATTCTATGAAACTTCTTACCTCTGTGGGTGTGGTTGGCCTTTCCAAATTTGAGACCGCCTCTATCTTGGAGGGGTCGACCAATACTCCTTTATTGATCACATGTCCTAAAAACTGTACTTCATTCCGCCAGAATTCACACTTCGAGAATTTGGCAAATAACTGTTCCTCTCTGAGTATTCCTAGAGCTATCCTCAAATGCTCTGCATGTTCTGCCTCAGTTCTTGAGTAGATTAAAATATCATCGATAAAAACTATCATACACTTGTCCAAGTACTTCTTAAATACTCTGTTCATTAAATCCATGAAAGCCGCTGGGGCGTTGGTTAATCCAAAGGACATTACCAAGAACTCATAGTGCCCATACCTAGTACGGAACGCAGTCTTGGGAATATCTTCGGGTTTAATCTTTAGTTGGTGATATCCAGTTCTCAGGTCAATCTTGGAAAAATAAACAGCATCCTTTAGCTGGTCCAACAGATCGTCTACTCTAGGTAACGGGTACCTGTTCTTTATGGTTAGCTTGTTCAACTCTTGGTAGTCGATGCACAGCCTCATGCTCCCATCTTTCTTCTTAACAAATAACACTGGTGCTCCCCACGGAGACATACTGGGTCTTATCATACCCTTATCCAAAAGTTCCTGCAATTGGGTAGCTAATTCCTTCATTTCTAATGGGGCTAACCGGTAAGGTGCTTTTGAAACTTGCGCCGTCCCTGGGGCCAACTCAATAGCAAATTCAATCACTCTATCGGGTGGTAATCCTGGAAGGTCTTGTGGGAATACATCTTCAAATTCGTTGACTACCGGAATATCTTGTAAGTTGGGCACCTCCTTCTGAGTGTCCACCACATAGGCTAGGTAAGCCTCATTTCCTTTTCGTAGCATCCTTTTGGCCTGGGCCATAGTCAAAAATTTATGCGTCTGCCTCTTTCCTCTAAATATAACTTCTTTCTTTCCTGGGATATTCAACTTAACTTTCTTCCCCTTACAGTCTATCTGAGCATCATTGCTAGATAGCCAGTCCATTCCCAAAATTACATCAAACTCCCCTAATTTAAAAGGAATCAGATCAACACTAAAAGATTGTTCCCCTATGCCTAACTCACAGGCGGGGTGAATCTGGTTAACAGGAATAACTTCATGATTGGCTATTTCTACTTGTAAGGGTTCTATCAAGGGTTCAGCCTTAAGTCTTAATTTACGCGCAAAGTCTCTTGATATAAAAGATTTAGTTGCTCCCGAATCAAATAAAACGTTTGCACTGACTGAATTTAGAGAAAGGGTACCTGCTATCACATCTGAGTCTTTCATAGCATCTTGGACTGTCATGTTGAAAGTCCTCGCAGTATGTGGCTTATTGGAGGCAGCCCTGCTGGCTCCTGAAGCTGCTGGTTTGTTCATTGGGCATTCCCTCTTCCAATGACCCGGGCGTCCACACTGATGACAAGTGGTGGTTGGAATGACAGCAGGGGTTGATGAAGGGCACTTAGTTGAATAGTGACCCTCTCGACCGCACTTAAAGTAGGTTACTGGCTTTCTTTTACACTCCCCAGTATGCATCCTTTCACAAGTGTTACAGGCTGGCAATGGGGGTCGAGATTGGTTGGAATAGGACATTCTTGACTTCTGGCCGCTCTGGCTCACATTCACACTCATTGGCCGCTTAAACCCAGTGTTCTTTTCCGGTAGGGACACTGCTCCTCGATTAAATCTAGTTGGGAAGCTCCCTCATGCGGAACCTCCACCCATGCTCATACTTTTCCTCTTTATTCCCTTCTTTTCTCTTTCCTTCTGCATCTGTTCACTTCCAGCTTCAAAAATTGTTACCTTTTGTACCAGAGTGGCATAATCCGTAAGCTCAAGGATTGCCACCCTATTCTGAATCCACGGTTTCAGTCCCTGCTGAAACCTTCTAGCTTTCTTTTCATCGGTGCTCACAAATTCCAGCATAAACCTTGATAACTCAGTAAATTTTGTTTCGTACTCTGCTACGGATAAGTTATTCTGCTTTAGCTCCAAGAACTTGAGCTCCATCTGGTTCTCCAAAAACCTTGGGAAATACTTTCCCAAAAACAACTGACTGAACCTCTCCCAGGTTATAATAGAATCTGTCTCCATGTTTTTCTTTGCCTCCCACCAGTAGTTGGCCTCTCTTTTCAGAAGGTAGGTAGCAAATACAGTCTTCTGTGTTTCATCGGTACTCAGAATCTCAAAGGATTTCTCCATTTCCTTTAGCCATACCCTTGCCTCAACTGGGTCTGCTGATCCGTGGAACTCAGGGGGCTTAAGGGACTTGAAAGCCCTGAAAGAGTTTGCCACAACATTGTTATGTCCTTGAGGGGGTGGGTTGGGTTGACATTCCAAGTTCTGCCTTAGTAGTTGCATGAACTGTCCCATGGGATCTATGCCTGGGTTTGGTACTGGTTGCTCAACCTCAGTTTCTCCTTCTTCAGCCTCTATCTCAAATCCTTCAACATCATATGTTTCCTCCTCCTCTTCATACAGGGAGTCATCCTGTTCAACATAATCCTCGTCTTCCTCTTCACTGTGTTCTTGGTTCCTACCATCCTGGTTATGGCTTCCTTGGTCCTCAGATCCAGGGTTCACCCTAGTTCCAATCTTTCTTGGCGGCATGATACTGATAAATTTTTTTTTGGGAAATTCAATGTTAGGTCAGAATCATACACAACATTGTGCCTTGCACAGTTCTATACTGGGGAGAATGTATCTCGCAATTCTATTATTTTTATGACAGTTCTAATAAGAAGTGCAGTAATAACAATGATAAAAATAGTGATCTCGTCACTAAGGAACTGAACTGAAAGGAAACAAATATATACATAATGCGAGAAATACATAGTTTGATCTGGTCAAAAGTACACCAGTGCTACAGCCATCTGCCAAAAAGTGATACACAAGAGTCTATCTGTCTAGTCAGAGAAAGGGATTCTATATACAAGTCAACTATCCCGGAAAATTGGCTCTTACTATAGCCTCGACTAACTAGACAACTAGACTATCCCATCACCGGTCCTAAATCACACACCGGAGCGGGTCAGCTCCCATACTCTTTCCATCGCACGATGGAAGATGTAGTCGTCCTGCCGCCTGGAGATCCTACCATGCCTGTCCCCTTGGAGCGATCGGAGTCTCACTCGGGTCGTGAGCTCTATCCCCGTCAGCTCCCTCCTCAAGGATCGGGGTATAGTAGCCCTAGTCTCATAAGCTCGGGCACGCCTACCCGCCCTCTCCGCATCCAACTCCCTCCTGACCTCATCTAGTCGGGCCTCAGCAACGGCCACTCGGGTCCTCAGTACATCCTGAACATAGCCGTGAGCTAACAAAGACTGCCTATGGGCAGAGTTGAGAGGTGGTGAATCTGGAGCCGCTGGGGGTGCCTCCTCGGTCTGCCTAGGCTCGGGAGTATGGGTCTATGAGCTGTCATCATAGGGGTTCCAAGATAGTGGTGGAGGGGTAGGAGCTCTGACCACCGGGAGTGAGGGTAAAGGGGTACCAGTGTACTCTACCATAGCTCCGACATGCTCCTCAGCTACTAGGACCTCATCCGGGTCCTCCTCATCTGAAATCGCCACAACCTCCGTCTCTGACTCCTCTGAGGGGTCCTCCTCCTCCATCTCAGGATCCTCCTGATCCTCGGCATCTAGCAGTGCCTCATCATGCTCACGCGCGAACATCTCTGGGTCCTTTATCTCATGAGCCTACACATTAAATGAGCTAAGTTACTATCATGATACTTATAAGGGTTCCCGTAAGGGTTTTAACTGTCAGTGCTACTTTAAGTAGTCCGACTATGAACTTGGCAAGAGTTCTTATTATCTTTGTGAGTTTATTATTATATCGTCGCATCATCTCTGAGATTTATAACACTTGGCTCTGATACCGTTTCTGTAACACCCCCAGATCCGGGGTCGGGGATCCGGGTCGTTACGGTCTTTCTTTCCACAATATCACTTAACTTATTTAATAATAAATAACCTCATGCTGTGACCCCATATTAACACACACCACAACCCGTTATAGTCTCAGAGATGAAATTGAAATAAGTACAAGTCCTTGAATCCTCAATTTAAAAGTTATTACAACCCAAAATGATTACTTGATAAGTTTACAGTTAATTGCCATTATCTGCTACAAGTCATAATTATACATAATTGGTTCCCAAAAGTAGAATGTCTGATCTACCAATAGATCTACCTCTGTAGCTATAGCAGCTACAACATCAACAGGAAGACGCGGGACGCTTCCCACGCGCTTGCGCTGGGTCTGCTTGAGTCTGGCCATCTTTCCTAACTGTTGTTGTGTGATGAAGAAATGAAGCAAGAGTGAGCATTACAGCTCGCAAGATAATATATAGTGTAAACAATAATGCAAGTATCTAAATGGATAACTTGCTGGAAACCTTTATCAAGTGTAAGGAAATTACTTACTGGATATAAGCTTAAAGGAAGATGAAGTTACCAATTACTTCACTATACTTATACCATTTTATAAAGCTACTTGAACTACTACTGTTCAAAGTATTATAGGTTTCAAAAGGGTCATCCCATAGATGAGACCACAAGTTAAGACTTGAATAGATTCAATCTTTGATATATTATTGAATGAAATGAAGTTACGAGATACTTTATTTAGTCCCGATATATATATCCACATATATATCTCTCATACATTTCCTGGAAACCTCTGTTATGTAAAGTATGAACAGAGTTTGTAACATCCAATAAATTTTGGAAAGGAAAAGAATTTTGGCATAAACCCGATATCTTGCTGATCAGGCAAAGATACCAATAAGTAACCTTTTCTACTAGTAGATGGACGAATTCCCCACTGGTCATCACCCTGGCCGCAATAGGACCTTATGCTGGACTGCCACTCAGCCACTTACGCATTTGATGGACTCCCAGTGAGCCACTTACACTTTCATGGACGCCCACTGAGCCCATGTTGCTTATGCCGACTCAATAGATGGACTTACTTCCCGAACGTTGGGTAAGTAATCAATTCATTTATCAAAACCGCAACCTCGTTGCGAATATAAAATACACCACATAGCCGGATCCCTCAGGTTTTGAGCGAGTATTTAAATCCCCTTTGAAAGAAAGATCTTATTATAAAAATGAGTTTTGAGATCCGCTCTAACTTTTAAGATCATTTTGAAGACTCGAAAACATTTTTAAGAATGTTTGGAGTAATGCTGATTTAATGAAATAAATCAGTCCCGATATATTAGAAAATATCTTAATATTATTATTTAAATAATATTCCCATAAGGATAATCTCTATATAAATAATTTGAAGTAGAAGTTTTAAACTCATACTTGAAATGAATATTAAATAACCAAAGATATACTTATACGAAAGTACTATCTTTATTTGAATAATCGAAAATAAGTTTGATTATCGAAACATTATTCTTTAATAAAATAAAGAATATTATTTAGTAAATAATCGGAGTCATAAGTCCTCAAATGAATATTCAAATAATATTCATTAAATAATATAAATTGAGTCATAAGTCCTCGAATGAATATTCAAGTAATATTCATTAAATAATATAAACTGAGTCATAAGTCCTCGAATGAATATTCAAAGTAATATTCATTAAATAATATAAACTTATCGTATAAACCTTATTCAATTAATAGTTTTGAAAACTATATCTATATATATATAATATACTCGGGAACATCGACTCCCGGTTTTAGAAAATGTTCACCTTTGGGTCCCCTATACTAAGGGTATACGCAACTACTGCTTATCTCTAGCATAGGTATTATGCAACTATAAGCATTGAAATCAACAGATAGATAACCAGATTACGAAACAGACATGCATATATATACCATATCAGAATGCTTCAATATATCGCAAAATTTGCTAATTAACCAACATGCATCTATCACAAGATAATGTATATACATATATACATCACAATAACAGTATAACGGGTAGAAAACTTGCCTGAGCGACTGGGGGTGGTAAAAGTCCTGGGATGAGTCTGGTAACCTATAAACCACATATAAGTTGGAATTAAACCAAAGTCGCTTAAGAATCTATACTTTAACCAATTAGACTCTAACGCTCGCTTTGCGCTTAATGATTCTCTTAAGTCGCTCAAGTACCCTCGGCTCCACCACTTTTAATAAATTAACCATTAAGAGTTTTAAGGCGATTCTTTCGCGAGTGCCTTATCAACTGCCTAATACACTTTACATAAATGTTTCATACTCCAATTAGTCATTTAAGGTCTTTAACCAATGTTTCAAATTAAGGCGAGGGGTAATGGTTCGTTCGCGAAATGCCGTTACTTAAAAATGGTCGTTTCTCCTAAACCGTACATCGGATTCAAACGAACCACATATCAAAACGAAGCTCGTAACATGAACTATCTAATCATGGCAGTGGTCAAAACCTAACAGTGAGTTCTCGGGTCCTGATGTTATGAACAGAACAGTCTAAAGTAAATCGGACATGACGATGACTATGTTTACGCGATTACCAATTTTATCCTTCTCCAAATCAACCACCAATCAACCACAATTGAACCATACAACCAAACTCCATACATACAATGATACAACAGCCCCTACAACTCAATATTTCCAAATTTATACTACTTCCCAACATGAACTAAAAGCTTACTTAAGTTCTTTAACTAATCAACAAGATTTACAACTCCAAACAGATCACAAAACCAACACATCTCTAAATACACAATAACCAAGCTTCTCATGAACCATTCCAAACACAAAAACTCTAAATATACAAAAATAGGGCTAGGGTATGAGATTATACCTTCCTTGGTGAGTAAAAGTAACTAAGGAGCTTGGAATCACCCTTGAAAGTCCTTACCAAAGCTTAATATAAACAAAAACTCAAGAACAAAATTTTAAGTTCTTGAAAAACACTATTCACCCTCTTCTTCCATGAATTTTAGGAAGATATTGTGAAGGAATTTGAAGCTTAAACTTATAGGATAGGTATATCTATGCATAAGGAACCTTAGATAATTACCTCACTAATTAATGAAGCTTGGAACTTGGATTTGGGTTTTTTTCTTCTTGGAAATGGAAAAGGGCCAAGAGCTTTTCTTGGAAAAATGAAGTCAAGATGTGTTTTTTTGTTTGTGATTTGTTTTGCTTGGTTGCTAGGTTTTTGTTTTGTTTAATTACCCTTTTAACCATGTAAAATTGTGTGGTTAATAATCAACCACACTTCCTTCCTTTTTGGTCATGCCTAGGTCATCAATCTTATGTCATCTTCCTATGCTTGTCCTCTTCTTATTGGTTTGATGACATCATCCTCACTAACCTCTTTGATTAGCTTCTAATTACTTGGCTAATGACCGCTGATCTGTTATACGGTTCGCTTAACTTTCGTTTTCGTTTATCGTTTGAGGGATCATACCCGGGATCTTATTACTTGGGTTTCCTTAACCTTCCTTAATACATTATATTCCTTTTATGATCCTCTCTTATAATCCTTGAATTTAAATCATTTTTATCCTGTTACTTTATACTCAATTCTTTCGGTATCTGGTGGATTTTTGAGAAAAAATCAAAGTGTTCGAATTTGGATTCTGACGATCTTTACATACACTTATATATCATATAGAGTACTAATACGATCTCAGAATAACAATAAAAGAACCCCTACATAGTGTGACATGAAAAGTTTTCTTATTCAGCATAATCAGTAAAAACAATATTCATAAGGGTTACAAGAAGTTCAAAATTTTGGGGTTATTACAAAAACCTTCAATTTGATCTACTAGCATCTCATCCACTGTTTGGGATGGTGTTGAGTATCTTGCAGCCATTGGGATAATAGGTGTGGTGATTGTGTATAAGTTGAGGGTTGGTTGAGGTTGATGGTATGGAGGGTGAACTTGTACCTGTGACATGAGTCATAGTTCAACTCACAGTGAGAGCTATTGTTACGATAGTGTGTTGTTCACTAAATGAGTGAACCTCCATTTAAATTGGAGGGGATTTTACCAGGTTACTATCATGTACCATGGCCTCAAACCTTTGTTCCTCTATCATGGAACTAGCACTTGAATGTGCTTGTGTACTTGTCTCCCCAATAGATGGATCATTGGCAATTGAACTCTCCAATTGAATTGGAGAGGATTTAAGTAAATCCCTCTCAAGAGTACTACATTTAAACCTATCAGTATGTGAAGACTATTGAGCACATGAAGGTGCATTGGAAACTTGTATAAGGTCTTCAGTAAAAACTGATGAAAACCCTTGTGTTTGTAATAATGTCACCAAGGTCTACCTCAGCATGTAGCCTCTCACCATCTAAAGATTGCTACCTTAGTGGTGATCAAAGTTTCTTGAACTGTGTCACTTGATTTTGGCAGGGCTTGAGAAGATGATTCAAGCCTTTCATTAAAAGTTGAAGAAATTTTAGAAATAAGATTTGTGAGCTCAGACATGAGTGTTGGCCACTCCCCCTGAATAGATGAGGGAGTTTCAATAGATGTGCTCTCTAAGTGTGTGCCAACCATTTGACTTCTTTCACCCCCTTGAGAGTGCCGAGGAGGGGGTGCAGACAGTACAAGGTGTACTGGGTAGAATGCTTGTTTCAATAGTGACACCTTGTGAGAAGGTTCCACTAGAGTCTGTTTGTACCGCTGTATTACAACTGCATCTTTTTGAGAAGATGCAGAGTGATGGAATTTACGGATGAGCGGAAGCGTGAAATAACATTTATTCCGTAAAAACCATATATCGCACATATAGAGTTCCTCAGTGTGTGAAGCTTTATAAAATTGGAGTGCTAGCAGTTGCTCCTCAGTGTGTGAAGCACTCTACCGGTATCCACCAAGAACGATCCTCTTCGATGAACCTTTTTATAAAACTGAGCTTTTATAAAAATGGAGTTTTTGGGAGAGAGAGAGAGAAGAAGAAGATGGAGGCTAGGGTTTTCACAAAACCAAAAATTATGTAAATAGAATGAGCCATCTCATTCTATTTATAGGGCTCTCCTAGGGTTTTATAATATATCTTTATATATATTAACCCCCACATTTTATCTTCATAAAATGGTTTAATAATAATTAAAACTATTTTAATCATTATTTCTTTTTCTTAACTATTTAGAAAATAATTCTCTCTCTCATTATTTCATCAAAGAAAATATTCTTTTATGGTGTGACCCTGTAGGTTCAATATTATGCCGGTAGTAGAAATAAATAATAATAAGCTTTTATTAATTATTTACATGAATACTAAAATTCACTAAATATAATTAACTGATTAATTATATTTATTCTACATCGTGAGTGATGCTTCTCAACATATCGCGACTATCCGGATAATATGAATTCACTGCTTTGAATATCAAGAACCTGTCAGTGACTAGTTACCGTACAATGAATTCCTTCTACCCTTATAATATCCCGAATAAATACAAGGCATGGATCTCGTGTCAGGCCTATCAAATTTAATCATATGATTTCTTATTCATAATGCAAAGTTCATATTAATGCAAATTAGAAACTCCTTTCTAATTTCATACACTCTGGCCAGAGATTCCAGAACTCGCATACTAAGAATAACATAGGATATTCTCTTCCTATACTGGAAGGGGTAGATCCTCTATTGACGTTAACTATCTCTATACACAAATCCCTATGCCCAGAATAGACCTAATGGATGTCCTTGAGACTAAGGACTAAACGAAAGCACAGTTCATTATATATAAGATACCTTTAACGATCTCAAGTCTAAGGACACTTGTACAACTATCACTCAGTGAATAACTATTGACACGTGAGTAATCTCCATTAGTTGTTCAACTTATCGAGTCATGTTCAGTGAACTTATTCCCTAATAAGCACCTACATACCAGCTATAGTGTCACCACACAAATGACTATGAGAACAGACATCCTCCTGAAGGGAGCAAGCATAGTATGTACCAATCTTTACGGATCCACTAACATCCGATTAGTTATCCTATGATCAGGAACTGTTTTAAGTCCAGAGTTGTCATCTTCTAGATCTCACTATTATAATCTCATTATAATTCTAGAAGCTTTACTCTAAACTATGGAACATCTTATTTAATACACTTTAAATAGATAAAGCCCATAAAAATATAACAAGTCTTTTATTAATTTAAATGAAATCAGATAGGAATACAAGAAAGTTCTTCCTAACTCATCATACATGATTGGATTTAGGACAAACACTTTCACAGAGGTGGTTACTTGAGTGGTCAGCTCAGATTTCTTTTGCTTATTTGGCTTTTTAACCAATGGTGACTTAGTTTCTGGTTGTTCCTCACCACTCTAACTAACAACTACTAGGGTTTGCTATTTTATCTTATTTTTAATAAGTCCATCCTTTTGAAAGGATGAAGCGGTTGGTTTAGTACCATATAATGTTTGTGAAGAAAGGGTTGCAGCTATGGTAAGCACATGTGGGTGTTCCTGCATTTGTGCTACTGCAGGACCATGTGCCATAGCTGAACTAGGAGTTGCAGTGCTTCTCATGTTAGGCATGGGGTAAGGATATGTTCTAAATTTTTCCAACATAAAGTCAATGATACTTAGCCTAACCTTAACCAGATTTTTGTATTAAGTGATCCACATAAAATTTTGGACATTTGTTTACAAATGCCTATTTCATTTCTATCTATACCATCTGGCATATTGATAAGTGGATTTTATATCTACTTGGAACGCTTCATTACAAGCTTAAGTTGGTGTTTTGGACTCAAGTTATTGGTATTTTTGATATATTTTTGTGTTATTACATTATAGGCATTAGTTGGATGAATAATTGAGCTTTTCAAGGAAATATGCTAAAAAGAGGTTAGATTCTAAAGTCAATACCATTCTCAAGTTATAGAGAATCTCGATAGTTTCGCGTAGACTATTGAATTGTCGAATTCTTACGAACGGAACTCAAACTGCAGCCAAAACAAGAATTGAAGTCAAAGTGCAAGAAGGCGGCGCGCCCGCGCAGAAAGTGGGGTGGTCGCGCTAGAGATGCAGAAAGTGCGTGCGCCCGCATGGAGAGAGGGGCGGTAGCACGGGGTCCCTATGCCAGAATCTTATTTTGTGTTGAAATTGGAGATTTTGAGAGCCCAGGTCCACTAGAAGCCTATATATACCCATAATAATTCATTTTTAATAACAAGGAGCCAAGGGAGAGCAATACGAAGACCTAGAGAGAACAAGACGGCTACGGAGAAGAAGACTTTTATATTCTTCAATATAGTTGATACTTTGATGCTTGTTTTTGATTTATCTTTTAAACCTAGTACTCTTATATTGTTTATTATCATGTTTTCATTGGAATCCATGGTGATGATGAGTTCGATTATGAGCTAATCATTTTCATGGGGTTCTAACGGATTTATCTATGGATTTAAATAGTTAATTGTTTTATAATCTTTAGTGTGTGGTGATTTATGATGTCCTAGTTTGGTTGTGCTTATTCGTCTTTGATGCGTAGCTAACATCTAAGATTGTTTGTTAATCTCTATTAAAGCGACAATGAATATAGAAGTTTAGAACTTGCCATGCTAGCATAGGTTTATGTATGAATTGACATGCATAATTCGTGGGTAATTTTTACCATCTTATTCACCCTATGTAATCAAGATAGATAACTTGATCTTCAACCATTATATTTTCAAATCTTATAGACATATAGGGTCTAAGCATAATTGGTGTCTGTTATCTTCTATCTTAATTGTGGATGCTTAGTAGTAGTGTATACATACAACGAAAGTTGGCGTATACTAATTTCGTGTTATCTGATTAGTTCTCATCAGCATCACATGCTAAAGTTAAATACATAGACTTTGAATGAAATATTTGAAGTTAGACTCCCATGTTTATTCTCATTTAAGTAAATTACTTTTAATTCTCTTAGTTAATGTTTGATATTATAATCTCTTAGTTAATCAAAATTCAATTTCTTATTGTCTTAGCATTGAACGATAACCATACATTGTTGCATAAGTACATAATCTAAAACTAACCTAAACCAGTCCCTATGGGAATGAACTTCATTTATATCTTATACTACTTGTGATCGCGTACGCTTGCGTGTATTTTGGTGTTAGAATTATTGCGAACACATATATGTCATCAACTTTATGATTTGAAGTAGACATAATCAGTCTAGGAAAGAAAATCTCTTTACCTCTACTTACCGAAGGCATTGTGAGCCTTGTGCTTAGCTCTTCCAGTATTAGGCTTCCAACATTGAGGTGTCTGTTGTAGGCCATTAAGTATTCCGGATTTTGCACCATACTTGAAATGTTGTCATAGACAATTTTCCTAGAGGTGAATGCCTGATTATGGAGTAAAAAACAAATGGCCATTCCCTCCTCTGGTTCTTCTTGTTCAGCCTGGCCATGTCAATCTTTTCACTATAGTTGATGAAGTTCATGAATTCAGACAAATCCTGAGTTATGGGAGCTTCAACAAAGTTATCTGTGGGAATACCCAAATCCTTTTTGATGTCATCAGCATTGAACTCTACAGCCACACCCCTAATTATGCAGTTAACCACCATGGAAACTGCTTGATTTTCATGAACAATGGTGTTGATGACTGTATAGTTCCATAATTGATTTAGAACATCCAAGTACAACATTGGATTTACAGTTAAGCCTCCTGAAAGGTAAGAATCAGAAATAAACTTGACAAAGCACTTGAAGTTCTTAGGTGCTTGGGATGGATCAACAAAATCCAGATAATTGGTTCCATCCTTAGGGATGACAACCCTGACGTTTTTAGTAGCCATTGAAGAGTTTGGGTATTATTGAGTAAGTGATTTGAGAGAGAGAGAAAGGTTGAAACGATTGATAATGGTGAAATGATTAGAATTGATTTTATACCAAAAGTATTTTACTGAAATGATTTATTGAATTAAATTGTTTCAGTTTTGAGTTATTAATAAGTCTAAAATTTGAATTGGTAGAGAACTCCATATCGATAAGTATATCGAGATCTCTACAATGCTTGTCGAGAAGTCATAAAATGACTTATCGAGATGCCATCAAGAAGTCACAAAATAGACTTATCGAGAAGTCACATAATGACTTATCGACAAGTCATTTAGACTTACCGAGAACTCAGTTCTCTACATACTTTTGATATGCCTTATGTTTGTCTTATATTTATTTCACATATTAATGCTGTGAACTAACATTTGGACAGTTTTACTTAGAATCGGTAAGATTCCAAGTTGGATTTTATTTTAAAAAATAAATATACAGAGAATTCTGAAATATTTATAGATCATATTTCAGTTAATTTCTAATTAAATTAATTTTGATTTATTAGGAACTAATATGCTGCAACTAGTTAGCTGAGTTCTTGCCTTTAGGATGAAGAGTTTAACATACCCGTTTCACTTACAAGTCTAGTGAAAGTTGCTTCATCCAAAGGTTTAGTGAAAATGTCAGCTAACTGTTTTTCTGTTGGAATAAAAACAAGCTCAATAGTACCATTTGCAGCATGTTCTCTAATAAAATAGTACTTGACATCAATGTGCTTAGTTCTAGAATGATTAACTGGATTAGCAACAATGGATATTACACTAGTATTGTCACACATGATTGGAATCTTTTATAACACTAGGCCATGATCCACCAGTTGGTTTCTAATCCAAAGTACTTGAGCACAACAACACTCAACAACTATATTTTTAGCTTCAACTGTGGAAGTTGATATATATTGCTATTTCTTACTATACCACGATTCAAGCCTTTGACCAAGGAATTGACAGATTCCACTTATACTTTTCTATCTACCCTGCATCCAGCAAAATCCACATCTGTGTATCCAACAACTTCAAAACCAGTTAATTTAGGATACCATAATCATAAGTTTGGTGTTCCCTTCAAATATTTGAAAATCCTCTTGACAGCCATTAAGTGTGATTCTTTAGGATTTGCTTGAAATCTAGCACACAGACATATGGCAAATATGATGTTTGGTCTACTTGTAGTTAAGTAAAGGAAAGATCCAATCATTCCTCTATAACTTTATATGTCTACACTTTTTCCTTTTTTATCTTCATCCAACTTGATTGCTGTATACATAAGAGTTGATGTAGGTGAGCAGTCCACCATTCCATATTTCTTCAAAAGATCTTTGACATACTTGGTTTGACTGATAAAGACTCCATCACTTCTTTGACACAGGTTTTCATTAGTAGAACCAAAAATGATATCATCTACATAAATTGGAACTAGGATGATGTCATAACCATGTTGCTTGTAGAATAGAGTCTTGTCAATTGTGCCTATAGTGAATCCATGTTTGAGTAGAAATTCTGATAGTATGTCATACCATAATCTAGATGCTTGCTTCAATCCATATAGAGCCTTTATAAGTTTGTAGACAAAGTTTGGAAATTCTGGATCTTCAAAGCCGGGTGGATGTTGCACATTGAAATTTTCTTCCAGCTTACCATCAAGGAATGCACTTTTCACATCTATTTAATACACCTTGAAATTATGATGTGCAGAAAATGCAAATAATATTCTTATTGCTTCAAGCCTTGCAATTGGAGCAAAAGTTTCGTCATAATCAATTCCTTCTTCATGTGAGTAGCCTTTGAAAACCAGTCTTGCTTTGTTCCTAGTCACAATTCCATTTTCATCCATTTTGTTCATGTGCACTCATTTTGTTCTAATAATGTTTCTATTTCTTAGTGCAGGAACCAATCCCCAAACTTTATTTCTTTCAAACTGATTTAGCTCTTCTTTCATAGGAGTTATCCAATCAGGGCCTGATAGAGCTTTTTTAGTTTTCTTACGCTTAATTTGAGACAGAAACCATGCATGCATGCATTCATTTACAGTGGTACTTCTAGTCCTCACTCCAGCACTAGGATCATCCATTATAGTGTCTCTAGTGTTACTTTTATCATATCCCCGTGTGATGATATTGGTGACTAAAATTGGCTTTATTTTCTTCATTGTTGGCATGACTTGCAAAACTATCATCTCTTTCTCCCCCTTAGTTTGTGCCACCAAATTCAGGTGTGCTTCTTTCTTGAGATGAATTCTCATTTTTAGATTTCACTGATTAACTTATTCTTCCTGCATTCTATTGTTTGTGTTGATCTCAGCTTCATCTTCAAAATCACTGTCAATATTGAGATTTTCAAAATTCAAAGCTTTAGTTTCACTTGTATCAAGGCATTCCAAACCTGGATACTTGTAACATCCCCAAATCCGGGGTCGGGGATCCAGGTTGTCACGAGTTCCATTTTCCTTAATAACACTTAATCTTAATAAACAACCAACTATTGCGCACGGTGACCCCACAATATACACACACTCCACAAGTTATATTCTCAGAGATGAATACCAAAAATAACACAAGTCATTTTATTCCACAATTATAAACCATTACACCTTAAAAGGGTTTCTGAATAAATTTACATATTCTTTGCCATTATTACAATTCATAAATATACATAAGTCTGGTACATCAAAAGTTGAAAGCCTAGCCTATTGGTAGTTCCTACCTTAACTATAACGGCATCAACGCTTACAGGAAACTGCGGAACATTTCCTATCCGCTCACGAATTGGGAGCTTGGTCTTGTTCATCTTGTCTATCTGTTGAGGTAGGATGAAAGAAGAAAGCAAGGGTGAGCAACAAGCCCACCAAAATAATATGTATAATAATTTACAATATATGAGCATTCTCATAGTACTCATGAAAGTCTTGGTCAAGAAGAAATGAACCAAGTTTGATATCATAACACGACCATATCGAAAAATATTTAGTATATATGTATATATATATACTTTTTAAAATCTTTGAAATTCTCTTCCATGCATAATATACATAGAGTTCCAGTTTATAACTGTATACAAATATCAATGCAAGGTGATCTCATATATCTAACCTTGTCTCAACGTTTTTCTGAAAATCTTTGTCATGCATAAGATAATCATTAACCAGATATAAGTTGAAAAGATGAAGTTACGTGACATTCCAATATACTTATATCTTTTCTGAATACTACTTGAACTACCACCGTTCAAGGTATAATCAGTTTCAAAAGTTCATCACATGATGAGACTACAAGATAAGACTTGAATAGATTCAATATTTGAAATATCATTTGAAAGAATGATGTTACGAGATAATTCATTAAGTCCCGATATATATATACACCTATATATATATATACATTTCAGACACCCTTCTTCTATGGAAGTATAAGCAAATTTGTCATTCCCAAGAATTTTGGAAAGAAGACACTTTGGCATAAACCTGATATCTTGCTGATCAGGAAAAGATACCAATTAAGTAACCTTTTCTACTGTAGATGGATGAATTCCTCGCCGGTCATCACCCTGGCCGCATTAGGACCTCGTGCTAGACCGTTACCCGGCCACTCACGCGTGGATGGACTGTCACCCAGCCTCTTACACCTTCATAGACCGTACCCCGGCCTGTCGCTTATGCCGACTCAATTAGATGGACTTACTTCCCGAACGTTGGGCAAGTAATCAAATTGTTTTCTCAAAACAGCAACCTCCTTGCGAATATAAAATACACCATAGAGCCGGATCCCTTAGATTTTTGAGCGAGTATTCAAATCCCCTTCGAAAGGAAGATCTTAAATCTGAAAACAAGTTTTGGGATCCGCTCTAACTTTTAAAATCATTTTGAAGACTCGAAAACATTATTAAGAATGTTTGGAGTAATGCTAATTTAATGAAATAAATCAGTCCCGATATATTAGAAAATATCTGAATATTATTATTTAAATAATATTCCCATAAAGGATAATCTCTATAAAAATAATTGAAGTAGAAGTTTTAAAACTCATACTTGAAATGAATAATAAATAACAAAAGATATACTTATACAAAAGTACGATCCTTATTTGAATAATCGAAAATAAGTTTGATTATTATTCAAAACAATCGAATATACCTTATTCGATTAATAGTTATAGAAAACTATATATATATATATAAATATATATATATAATACTCGGGAACATCGACTTCCGGTTTAGAAAAATATTCACCTTCGGGTCCCCTATACTAAGGGTATACGTAACTACTACTTATATCTAACATAGGTATTATGCAGCTTATAAGCATTTGAATCAATAATGAGATATCAAGATTACGAAACAGGCATGCATATATACCATATCAACATGCTCCAATATATTGCAAGATTTGCTAATAACAATCATGCACTTATCACAATATAATGCATATACATATATACATCACATCAACAGTTATACGGGTAGAAAACTTGCTTGAGCGTTCTGGGGTAGACTTAAGCTTAGAGTGGGTTTGGTAACCTATGAACAACAACATAAGCCGGAATTAGACCACGGTCGCTTAAGAAAGTATATGGTCGCTTATACGCTTAACGATTTGCGTTAATCGCTCGCGTACCCTCGGCTCCACTAATTTCAATAAATTAACCGTTATGAATTTTAAGGCGACTCTTTCGCGAATACTCTACCAACTGCCTAACCCACCTTACATAATTGTTTCATACTCCAATTAGTCATTTAAGGACTTTAACCAAGGTTTCAAAGTAAAGCGAGGGGTAATGGTAAGTTCGCGAAACACCGCTACTTAAAACGGTCGTTTCTCCTAAACCGTACGAACCAAGCGAACCACATATCAAAACGAAGCTTACGACATGCTCTAGCTAAAAATGGCAAAGTTACAGATTGGTTATTGGGCTTTCTGTCCTGAACACTAAGAACAAGAAGTTGAATAAAAACGGGCATTATAACGGCTATGTTTACGCGATTACCAAGTTTTAAACCACTCCAAACAATCACAATTCAACTCACAACCACCAATACAACCAAATTTCACCCAAACCTTACTACATCAGTCCTAAACCTCAAGATTTTCTAATTCATTCAACCACAAACATGAACTACTAACTATACATAAGTTTCATTAACTATAAACAAGATTCCACCATCCAAATCACTACAAATCCAATCCAAACTTTAAACACAGAAGCATCATGCTTCTCATTTACTATAAAAATCAAAACCATTCCTAATAATCAAAACTAAAACTAGGGTATGATGTTTTATACCTTCTTGAAGCTTTTAATCAATGAAAGATCCTTGGAATGCCCATGGAAGCCTTGATCTTTGCTTAAGCTACCTTGTCCTTACAATTAAAATCAAGAATCAAAAGTTTGTTCTTCAAAGTTACTATTCACCCTAAACTAAAATGATTTATTAGAGCTAACAAACCTTGGATTCAAGCACTCAAACTACTTGCTCTTCTTAGTTATGAACTATAGGAGCTATAGAGACTAACCTCTTGATTTATGATGGAGTGAAGCTTGAGTTTTGATTTTCATCTTCTTAAAATGGGGGGGGGAGACCGAGAGCTTCTTGCTCTTGAAATAAAAAGTCAACTTGCTATTTTGTGAAATGAATTAGTTGGTTTATTCTTTTTATGGCTTGGCTACTTTTTAGATTTACCATGGTAAGTTTTACTTGGCCAAGAATCATCCAACAAAACAATCTCACTTGTCATGCTTATGTCACTATTGTTGTGTCATCTTTTTACACTTGTCTTTCCTTTATGGTGTGATGCCATCATCATCCATTAACCTCTTTGATTAACCCTTAATTACTTGGCTAATGACCGCTTATCTGTTATACGGTTCTCTTAACTTTCGTTCTCGTTCGTCATTTGAGGGATCATATCCAGGATTCTTATTACTTGGGTTCCCCTAACCTTTCTCAATATTTTATAATCCTTTTATGATCCTCTCTTATAATCCTTGAATTAAAATCCTTTTAATCATGTTACCTTATACTCAATTCTGTCGGTATCTGGTGGATTTTTGGGAAAAATCAAAGTGTTCGGATTTGGATTCAGACGATCTTTACATACATTTATATACTTTATGGAATACTAATACGATCTTAGAATTTCCATAACAGTACTCCTATATAGCATGGTCTGATAATTTTCCTTAATCAGCATCATCAGCAAAAGTTACTATTCATCAAGGTTTCAAAAATTCCAAAAATTGGGGTTATTACAATACTTGTCATCATCAAATGTCACATATGTGCTTTCCATTATTTTCTTTTGCTCTAGAAAATAAAATCTGTAGGCAGTCCTTTCCAATGAAAATCCAAGAAAAATAGCCTCAAATACTTTAGAGTCAAATTTTCCAACATACTCAAAGTTGTCTTTTAGCATAAAGAACTTGCTTCCAAACACATGAAAATGCTTAACAGTGGGATTTCTTTTTCACAAAAGGGTGACTTTCCAATGTTTTTGTTAAGTGGATGTCCATTCTGAGTGTAACATGTTGTGTTAACAGCTTCTTCCCAAAAATTTATTGGCAGGTTGGCATCTTGTCGCATTGTTCTAGTAGCTTCAACTAGAGTTCTATTTTTTCTTTCAACCACACCATTTTGTTGAGGTGTTCTTGTATCTGAGAACTCTTGAACAATGCATTTGTCCTTGCAAAATTCACTTAGAATTGCATTCCTAAATTCCGTGCCATTGTCACTCCTCAATCTTTTGACACATTCTTGATCTTCAGCCTTCTTCTCAATTTTCTTTATCTGTTCAATGATGATGTGTGGATTTTCATATTTTGAATGCATAAGTTTGACCTAAGTTTATCTTGAGTAGTCATCCACCATCACCAAAGAATATTTTTATCTAGATATAGACGTGACATTTACGGGGTCCAAACAATCCATGTGAATAAAATGTAGTGGATCATTAATAGAATTCACAGCTTTGGTCTTGTGACTGAACGTCTTCATTTTTCCCTTTTGACAAGCTTCGCAAACTTCAATTTGAGCAACTTCCAAAGCTGGCATATCTCTCACCAATTCCCTTTTCACCAGTATATTGATTGCTTTGTAGTTCAAGTGAGAGAGCTTTTTGTGCTATAGTTTGCTTTTCTCAATAGATGCCTTGGTTTAGAACCGACATATTCTATATTTGTTTCCTAAATTTAAATCTATAACAAACAGGCTTCCCTTCCTTACTCCTTTCAGAGCAACTTCACCAGTTTTCTTGCTTGTGATTGAGCAATCTTCTTTTTCAAATAGAACTCTAAAAACTTTTTCTGTAAATTGGCTGACACTGAGAATATTCACTTCAAGACCTGCAACTAGTGCTACATTTTCAATGATAACATTTCCAGAAACCAACTTGCCATATCCCATTATGAATCCTTTTTTGTTGTCTCCAAAGGTCACCAAAGGGCCAACCATCTCCTCAAACTGTAATAGCAGGGCTTTATCACCTATCATATGTCTGGAACATCCATTGTCAATGATCCATATGACTTTATTCTTCTTGCCCTGCACATAATGAGTTTTAAGTGTGTTTAGCTACCCAAGCAGTGTTGGGCACTTTCTTCTATTTCGCAGAATTTGCAGAAGTAGAACTTGAAAATTCAAAAGAAACAACATTCTTAGTTTGATTAGCATTTTTATCTTTAATCACAGTTCTAAAATTAGCTTCTTTAAGATCTTTCCTTAGCTTATTACAACTGTCATAACTTTCATATTGCATGGAATGCAGTCAAACTTGTCACATAAAGAATAGGGGTCATCCGCCTGTGCCTCATTATATTTGCAGGCTCCATACTTTGGCTCACTAACAGCCTTTTTACAAAGGTGAGTTAGATGATTTATTGAGCCACATTTTTGACCCTGCTTTCTTGGAGTATCTGTAACATAGGCATAGTTGTTGTTTTTGTTGACACATATCTTTCCATTTATATTCTTCTTTTTCTTTCCAGTGTTTTCATTCTTGATCTCTTCAGTTGGTGTCTTTGCAGTTGGACTCACTGTATTCAGTGTTGAGAGTGGACTTTGCATCATTCTTTTCTTTGTCTTCATGTGCAATTTCCTGCTTGATGACAAGCCCCACGTCACTGAAGTTTATCTCACATGCTTTAAATAAGGGTGCATTCACATTTTTAAGCATCATAGGAACATCTTGGTTCTTACCGTCCTTCCCTTTGTCAACTTCATTTTTATTGTGAGAATTCAAAGCCTCATAGTCCAAGCCAATGGCTATGTTAGCACAAGGTTTATTTTTCTCATGATACTGATCAATTAATTGAGATGCATTTTTGAATGATTTAAGTTTCAAATCATTTTTTCAAATCTTTCACTTAACACTGCTTCCACTTATCCAGCACACTTAAGCTTGTTCTTGATGTACTCATTTTCTTGTTTAACTGCTTCAAGACCAACAAAATGCAGTTCTAGCTTCTATTTCTCCATCTCAAGTTTTTCATTAATTTTTGACAGCCTACTCACTTCCTTAGTAGCTGCCACCATGCTTGTATGAATGTGAAATATTTTTACACTCATCTTCTCAACATTTTCCTTATATTGTGCAACATTTAAATCAATGGTAGTTAGGATAGGTACCTCAGACTTAGATACAGATGACTTTTCTTGCTCCAAAGCCATGAGAGCATAGTTTCCAAATTCCTCACTATAAACTTCATCATCTGTATCATCACAACTTTTACCCTCGGAAATATAAGCTTTTCCCTGTTGCTTTCTCAGAAGTGCTTCATACATAGCTTCTAGTTCCAAATAAGCTTTGTCCTTCTTCAATTTCTTTGGATTCCTTCATTCTGTGGGAAAGTGACCAAGTTCATCATAGTTGTAATACCTTATCTTTGATCTGTCGACGGATCCTGACTTATAGCCACCTTTTCCAGTTACATTTAACTGAGTTTTTTTCTTTCCAGTTGCTGTTGTAGGATGTTTAGCCTTTACCCTTGAAATATCTTGGCTTCTTGACTCTGATGTTTGAAAATTTTCTTGCTAGATAAGCCATAATTTGGTCCATTTCATCGAACTCATCAAGAGTATAGAACTCATCCTCTTCCAGCTCTAAAATGACTTGTTTTTGAGGTTCCTTGTTTTTCTGCTCAACAACTTGAATAACTTGAGTCTGGGGTTCTATTTCATCTTCAGTCATTTTGTTGTCATTTTCTACAAAGGTACTTGACACATCTACAACATGCCCTTAACTAGCTTTTAATGACTTTCTCTGCATCATATCCAACTTACAGGTTTTGAGAATACCATACAAAACCTCCAAAATTATTCTCCCTAAATCTCTTCCTTTTCTTATTACAGAGATCTTTTGTTCCAAGTGGTCAGGAAGAATGATCAAGAATTTTAGATTAACTTCTTCAGCTTCATAGTACTTGTTATGAAGATGCAAATCATTTATTAGTTTGTTGAATCTCTCAAAAACCTCAGTTATGCCTTCTTTTGGTTTATCCATAAAACCCTCATACTGTGACACCAAGATCCTTCTCCGGTTAGATCTCACCTCTTCTGTTCCTTCACACAAGATCTCTATCGTCTCCCAAATTTGTTTAGCCGACTCACAATTGATAATGTTGTTGCACATTACATTATCAAGGGACTCAATGAGTATAAGTTCTAAACCACTGTCAAGTGCAACCTTCTCTTTTTCTGGTTCTGTGTAGGTAAATGGATCTTTAGCACCAAAGTATGCAGGTATGATCATGTCTCCTTCTGTTGACTCAGGAATCCTTTCCATAGGAATAAAGGGTCCATGTATAAGAATTTCAATGTACATTGGACTGGCCATCCTGATGAAAAACATCATTTTCTTTTTCCACAGACTGTAGTTAATTTTGTCAAAGACAGGAACCTTGATCCTGGTAATTTTCTGTGCACTCATACTTCCAAGATCTTTTTCTGTATACTTTCAGATTTTGCTCTGGTACCACTTGTTAGGTATGAAATGCAACACATAGGAGGTGAATGTGTTTTCTTGAATTTTAATTAACCGTGAAAGTATTTGTCTGTTTGGAACAAAGTAGATATATGAACTTGTAGTGATACAATGCTAAAATGTAAACACACAGGCAGTTTATCAAAAACTCACTTGATTCATTTAAAATAAAATTTATTTTATTATAAATCTGTGTTCTTAAAGATAAGAATTCATCTATAATTCTTGAGAGAGAATACTAGATTTTTCATAGATCTATTTGTTATATTCAAATAAAGGACTCATGACATGCTTCATAGATGAACATGCACGAGATTACAAAACTTGCACTAAAATGGACTCACACAATTTTTAAAGCTACTTTATATATTTTCCATTTCAAGTGTTACAAAATTTGTGCAAAATCTAATAGTTCTGTGACCCTCCTTTGTCCAGTGAATCTTGGCCCTTGATCTTATATTCTTTAAGCTGCTTTTGTAATCTTTCTAATTCTGTGATATAATTATTTGTTGCTGATAATCTTGAATCTTCAAGTTTTCTCATTCTGAATTATGAGGTTGTTTGTCGAGATCTATTTTGTTCAGTAGAGATGTCATATATTGATAAGTAAAGTGACTTATCGATATCTTGAGTTCTCTACATGTGTTAATAATTTGTCGAGGTCTCTAGTTCTCTGCAAGTAGAATGACTTGTTGATATCTCTAGTTCTCTACATAGGCTTTTGAATTGTGATTTCTCTAGTTCTCTACACGAAGATTTGGCTTATCGATATCTCCAGATCTCTACATGAAGAAATGACTTGTCGATATCTCCCGTTCTCTACATGGACTTTTTGACTTATCGATATCTGAGATCTGTACATGCATATTGACTTATTGGTATCTCTTGGGACTTCTCTACAAATCCTTTTGGACTTCTCGACATACTTCTCCATATTCCTTGATCCGTGACTCAATATTATTCAAATCCAAGCTGCTACACTTCTATCTGATGCATGATCATGAGTTGATTTTCTTCCAGAGTTTATTCCTTAGCTTGATGGTTGTTCACAGAAAAATCCTCTAGTCTAATCTACTTAACATTTTTACAGACTCAGGTAAAGTAATTACAAAATACAAAATTAGATTATCATACAACTTATCCTTAGGGTTGTCAAGATGACTTAGTCTTGTTATGTATATGCATGTCTTGCATAACAGCCCGAAACACTGATTATTTATTATTTTCATAATTATTAGATAGGGTGAATTAACAGCTCATTAAATGTGTTCAAGAAATGATATAATTTTCTGAAGAGTATCCTTTAAGGTACCTAAACCAACAAAGAATCTGCTTCCTACATCTTAGGACTTCAATGTTCATTCAAAGACAAATATTTTCTCACCAAGTTGCCTAGTTCAATTCTTGGACACCCAACATCTATATAAATGGTCTTACCCCATCATTCAGAATAACATTTTTGGCTTGATTCTATAAAAGCACAGAGATACGTAGGCATCTTGTGAAGGCAGATTTAAGCTAAGAAACACAAGCGCAACCATTAAAGACCTTGAGCTCTCGAACCCTAGCATTAAATATCATAATAATTATAACCTAATTTTTTACCCATAATATTTGGTTCCGTCTGTGGGAAAACAAAATCAATCATGGTAACTACACGAAGCAGAAACAACGCTCGTGAAGGAGCATCAGCTAGAACTACTCAAACAATCTCATCCACTATTGAGATATTTTCTCACTCAAGGTACTCTCAAGGGATGGCAAATCCTATCATTCCCTAATCCAGATCTCAGTCAATTTCGACTTTAGGGGCGAACCCTCAGTACTCGAGTCTGAACTCTCCTTTGGGGGCATAATCTGTGAGTTTTGAAATGTCAACTGTGGTACACCATATGCCAATAAACCCCATCTATGGGATGCCATTGTACTCTGAGGCTGGAGGAAGTACACCGCCCCCACCACCGTAACCGTGGAATGACCCTAATTACATTAGAGGTATGTGACTAATCAATAATGAACGAGATGTCTCTAAACCCAATACAAACAAGAAAAACAGAGAGTCAATTGACGATGATGCTCATCATAGGAGGAGACGTAGGGAGAAGGAGCCTATTGGAAGCAAGCGCCTCGAGCCCGCTAGACTTCTGAGAAACTCAAGGGATGGCATCCCAGACTTCTGAGAAACGGATACATGCCCATGAAGCAGAAATCATAAGGCTTAAGAGGGATATGGACATTAGTCAAGCTAAGCAGCCATTAAGAACCAACTGAGCTAGAGGAACTAGAGGAGCTACTCAAGTCATCACCTTCGAGGAGACTCCCAAAAGGAAAATGATGGATGTCCCTCGGGGAAACCCGTTTGAGTTGTTTCCCCTCGAAGATCCTGATGATCCAACCCCACCTTTCACAATGAAGATTATAAATACTCATATCACAAGGAAGTTCAAGATACCCACCATAAAGGCCTATGATGGGACTGGGGATCTGGATAATCATGTCAGGACTTTCTTTAATGTACTACTATTGCAACCCTTGAATGATGCTATTAAATATCAGGATTTTCCTCAAACCCTGTCGGGAATGGCTCAAAGGTGGTATAACCGTCTACCCTCGAACTCGATTGGGTCTTACAGAGAGTTAAGTCAGGCTTCCATCAAACAGTTCATCAGCGGAAAAGTACATGAAAGAACTCAGCTTCCCTCATGAGCATTATACAAGGAGCAAATGAGTCTTTCAGGGATTACCTGAATTGTTTCACAAAGGAAGCCTTGAAGGTCTTGGACCTTGATGATAAGGTGGCCATGATTGCTTTAAAACAGGGAACCAAGGACGAGTTCTTTATATGTCTCTAGGAAAATGACCACTAGAGAAAATGCTACAGCTCCAAAGTAGGGCAAGAAAGTATATCCTAGTTGAGGAAAGTATGAAGAAGATAGTGTTAAACAGCGAACCCATCAGGGGAAAGAAGTGGAAAGCAGATCAAGAGTATGATGTGAAGGACAAGTATCCTTGGGTTAACAAAGATGCCTATTCACCCCCAAAAAAGAAAGGACCAGGATAAAAGTTCACTGAGTATGCTAGGCTGAATGGTTCTAGGAGTCAAATCTTGATGGAGATTGAAAGGGATAGAGATATTTGATGGCCAAAGCTATTGAAGGCCGATCCTACCAAGTTGGATAAAAGCAAGTATTGTCAATTTCATAAGGATGCTAGCCATGACACCGATGAGTGCTGTCAGTTGAAAGACGATATTGAGTTCATTATTCAAAAAGGAAGACTGAGTAAGTACACCGAAGATGGCGAGAGAGGAGGAAGGAACAATAATGGGAGAAGGAATTTTGATGTCCGAAGAAGGGATCAACATGATCAGGGACGAAATCCCCAACAATGAGGCCCAGTGGTTAATATGATCTTTGGGGGGACAACTGCGGCCGGCTCTTCTAAGAACTCAAGAAAGGCTTATGCACGAGAGGTCATGCACATAGTTGGAGAAGCCCCGAAAAAGGCCAAGACTGGATTGTCAATGGCATTTGATGACTTAGATTTGGAAGGTGTTAAGTTTCCCCATGACGATCCACTAGTCATAATACCTATCATAGGGAACAACCTTGTAAAGAGAGTCCTTGTATAAAATGGAGAATTATTTATCATTTTGCTTTATGATACCTTTATAAAGATGGGGTACAATGATTCTCAATTAACCCTGACTGATATGCCAATATATGGGTTCACTAGAGTCGAATGTTCCGTTGAAGGGATAATTAATCTACTTCTGACAATGGGCCATGAACTAAGGCAAGCTACACAAATATTTAATTTTATGGAGGTTAAGGCTGGATCAATATATAATACAATCATGGGGAGGACTGGTATACATGCCTTTGTGGTAGTCCCCTCGTCGTACCATTCGGTAATTAAATTTCCAACTAGGAATAGGGTAGGAGAAGAAATAGGAGATAAGAACATAGCAAGAAGTTGTTATGTAGCCTCGTTGAGGGTATATGGAGTTGGGGGGAAAGTTGTACCTATTGAAGACATGGACATCCGTGAAAATAATGAAAAGCGAGGGAAACCAGCGGAAGATTTAATCCTAATTCCCTTGACTCTCAACGATCCATAAAATATGACTTTCATTGGATCTTCTTTAGAGTAACCCCTTAAAGGGAAGTTGATAAAGTTCTTGTAAGAGAAGATTAATGTTTTTGCATGGTCAGCCGGAATTGACCCTGAATTGATAACTCATAAACTAAATGTCGACCCTAATTGAAGCAGAAGAAGATGAGTTTTTTTCCGGATAGGTAAGAGGTCTTAAAGTAGGAGGTAGAAAAGCTCTTGGAGGCTGGGTTCATTGAGGAAATACAGTTCCCTGAGTGGTTGGCTAATCCAGTGATGGTAAAGAAGGCTAATGGAAAGTGGAGGATGTGTGTTTTCACTGATCTGAACAATGCATGTCGAAAGGATTGTTTTCCTGTACCAAGGATGGATACTTTGATAGATACCACTGTAGGGCATGAGATTCTGAGTTTCATGGACGGATTTAGCGGCTATAATCAGATCAAAATGCATAAAGATGACATCCTAAAGGTATCATTTATAATCAACTTTGGTGTTTTTGTTATCTTGTTATGGCATTTGGTCTCAAGAAAGCAGAAGCCACATACCAAAGATCGGTGAATAAGAATTTTAAGGATCTTATAGGAAAGACCATGGAGGTCTATGTAGAGGACATGTTAGTCAAGAGCCTTGTGAAGGAAGATCATATTACCCATTTGAGGGAGGCTTTTGAGGTCTTGAGATATTCCAAGATGATGTTAAATCCCACCAAGTGTGCTTTTGGTATGGGATCTGGGAAGTTTTTAGGATTTATGGTCTCTAAGAAGGGAATTGAGGCCAATCTTGATAAGATAAAGGCCATCTTGAATATAGAATCTTCACGATCCATAAAGGACGTTTAGAAACTCACTGGAAGAATTGCTGCTTTAGGAAGGTTCATTTCCAAGTCTAGACACAAGTACCTACCATTTTTTAAAATTTAAAGGAAGGTAAAAGATTTTTCTTAGACTGATGAAATTCAGACGATGTTCGAGGAATTGAAAAAGTATATGGTCCAAGACCCTTTGTTGGCCAAACCGGTTTTGAATGAAACTCTGTACTTATACTTGGTTGTTTTTGAAAAAGCCTTGAACGTTGTATTGGTGAAGGAGGAAGCCAAAGTCTAGAAACCTATATATTATGTCAGCAAGATTCTACACGGAGTTGAGTTGAAGTATTCAACTATAGAGTATCGAGGAAGTTGCATCCCTACTTCCAAGCACATAAAATTGAAGTGCTAACAAATCAGCCTTTGAGAAACATCATTTACAGTCCTAAGTCTAGTGGAAGGCTAATTAAGTGAGCCATAGAGATTGGAGAGTTTGATATCAAATATAAGGCTAAGGAAGCAATTAAATCTTAAACATTAGATCACTTCGTGATTGAATGCACCATTGACACAATAAAAAAGTCGGGGGCCGGAAGATACACCCCAAAAAAACAAGGGTGAAAAATAAGGGTGGTTGGGTGCTCTATTTTAATGGGGCATCAAAAAACAAATTCGAGTAGAGTGGGGCTTGTTCTACAGAGCCCCGACAGTTTCCTGATTGAATATGCTATGAATTTATATTTCCCTACCAAAAAAAATGAGGCAGAATATGAAGCACTTATAGCTGAACTTGGTTTGGCATGTACTTTGAGGGTTAGAAACTTGAAAGTCTGTGGAACCTCGAAGCTTGTGGTATCCCATGTCAATGGAGAATTTGAAGTAAGGGATGAAACCATGGCTAGATACGTATGCCTAGTGAGAGCTGTGATAACTCAATTCAATGAATGTCATATCGAGCATATTCTGAGGGAAGAAAATGCTAAGGCCGTGTTGTCCAAATTTACCTCCTCAAAAGTAGAAGAAATTTCTGGAAGCGTATACTTTCGTGTTTTAAAATACGATGCATTGATTTCAAACTAGTTGCCCCATAGGGCTTGGAGGATTATGGATAGATCCAATTAAGGCCCATATTCAAATTGTAGGCTATCAAATGATGTGACAGAAGCATGAAGGCTGGATGTGCGAGCACTGAGATACTCTTTGATTGATGGAATCCTATATAAGAGATCTTATGTGGTTCCTTTCCTTAGGTGCCTTGGGCCTGATGTGGTATGATTGGTCCTTGAAGAAGTGCATGAAGTCATTTGTGGCCAAAACTTGGGAGTAGGGCCCTTGTATACCAGATAACTCGTTTAGGCTTCTATTGTCCAGAGATGATGGCCGATTCCAAAGACTATGTAAAGAAATGTGATGGCTGTCATAAGCATGCACCGGTTTTCCGACAACCTCCCGAGATGTAGATTTCCTTATACTCTCCCATCCCCTTTGCAATGTGGTGAATGGATAATATCAGGACTTAACCGATGGTCACAACACAAAGAATGTTTTTGATTGTGGTAATTGATTACTTCACTAAGTGGATCAAAAACAAGCCGTTGGTAGAAATCACTAACAAGCAAGTTGCTCAATATTTATGAGAGAATGTAATGTATAGATACAGGATTTCCTGTATCCTAGTAACTATTAATGGGACACAATTCAACAATGAGGACTTCAAGAAGTATTGCAGGGAAAATGAAATCGAATTGCGGTTCACTTCTGTTGCTCATCCTCAGGTCAATGGGCAAGTAGCGGTGGCAAACTGAATTATCCTTGACGAACTAAAGAATAGGATTGAGAAGTCCAGAAGCAACTGGGTGGATGAAATACTTTCATTACTTTGGGCATATATAACCGCTTATAGGGTAACTACGGGAGCAACCCCCTTTCTGTTGGCCTATGGAGATGAGACGGTCGTCCCCGCCCGTGGAAATATCTTATTCTTCTCTAAGAATTCAAGCTTATGATGCTGAAGAAAATGAAGAGGGGAAAAGGTTAGCTCTAGATTTGATAGATGAAGTTCGAGATGAGGAACATGCTAAGATTGTAAAGTATTAGAAGAAATCTTCTTTCCATTACAACTTGAGAGTGAAGAAAGGTTCTTTAAACACGGATACCTGGTCTCGAGAAAGATTGAAGTGTTCGGAGTAGGGCAAAAGGGAAAGTTAGCTACGAATTAGGAAGGCCTGTATAAAATCAAAAGCGTCCAAGAAAGAGGATCCTACAAGCTAGAGAGAATGGAAGGAGAAAAAGTGTCAAAGACTTGCATGTGCAGAACTTGAAGACTTACTATACATAGCTCCCTTTCCGAAAAAGGGGTAATAAACTGTTAGGACTGTCAAGTAGCAATAAGGTTCGTTGAAACCATGAGCTTTGGCTCTTTGGGATTTATACTCCAATTTATTAGGATTTCCATTCCAGTTTATAAGAATTTCATTTCTGATATGTAAGGGTGGAACCCATTTTATCAATATTCAGACTATTTGTTTATTATTCTTTTTCCTTGCTAATTTTCCTTATGATTTTGTTATCTTGAAATAAAAAATAAAGCATGTGGTAAGCTAGAATGTTCAAATCTAAGTACAAGGGAAAAATATGAAGAAAATAGATGCATAAATTAATAAGTCACCAAACAAAATTTTGACCAAGTACAAAAGAGCCACAATGGGGTTACAAAAGCTGAAAAAGTTATTGTAAAGCATAATGTAACGCAATATGTAACCGAGAAAATATAACTAAACATGAAACAAAAACAGATAAATAATATTAACTATGAAGCACATAACCCTAAAGATGAAGACTAGATAAATACAAAGAATCAAAACATGGAATTAATGCTCCAAGTCCGTAACCAGGTAATGGAATGAAGTTCAATAATATGTTCAAGCCTCTGTGAAGAATAAAATGTCAAAGGACTTCTAATGACAATGAAATTTATTGATTTGAAGTATTGGAGATCGAGAGTTTCAGTGATTGAAGAAATGACAGAGCAACAGGTTGTATCAGCTCGGAATTATAAAGAGATCGAGTGAATTCTATTCAGTGTTAGTTGTTGTGAACCAGACCAGTGCACTTAGCATCAGCAAATCAAAAAAAAGGATCAACTTAATCATTCAAAAGATATCAAGCTGGTACAATATAGAGATAATTAAAGACTGCAATAAATTGAGCTATATTAGGAAAGAAATCAGAAAAAGTTCTAAGTGTTGAAGAACACTCTCTTGTAGCAAGTGGAGAGAAAATATTTTAAATATAAGAATTTTCTCTCCTTTAGCGCAACTGGAAGAATTTTCCATGGTAAAAGCAGTTGACTCCCTCATGATGCAAGTAGAGGTAATCTAAGGGTTGGAAACTCTTCATGGTGCAATTGGAGAATAATTCTAAGTGAGAATTATTTCTTGGCCCAAGTAACAACTCTAGGGAAGGCTCCAGGTGCAACTGAGTGATATTCTAAGGCATGGGGGTTTCTTTCTTGTTGTAGCAACTAAGGGAAAAGAACTTCCTCCCTTGGCGAAAGTTAATTTATTCTCCAAGTATTATGCACAGTCTAGACGCAACTAAAGACGTGGTCAATTCATTTGATTTTAGAAGAAATTAAAATTAAGTGGTTGTAATAAGGCCACGTAATTTGGACAATTGAAAGTCTACACAAAAGAAGCAGAATGAATTGAATTTAATAAGTTATCTTCTTCATCTCCCAACTGTATTTTACAAAGCTCCATTGAAGGCCAAATTTATTAAGCTTGTAAACATACTGTTATGCTGTTGAATTTATTGTAGCTAATCATTTGATTGATTAGCATGTAGAAACCTCAAGATTTATATTAATAAAATAATATATTCCGTGAATTATTTTGTGTTTATTTTAATTTTGTACATTTAACGAATAACTTGAAAATAATGAAAAGATTGTAGGTGATGTATTCAACCCCCTTTCTACGATACTTTGGGACTAACAATTGGTATCAAAACTTGTTGATTGACATACAAATCAACATCCGGAGAAAGGAACCAAATCAAAAAAGTTTTTGAAATATATCGCCAAGATGATGAACAACCAAAAAATTGGAAGTATAAAGGTTCCCCCATTTGATTGAGAAAATTAAAACCTATGGAAGAAAAAGATGATGTTGTTCATTTAAGCTTCGAATCCATTAAATATTAGGATATTACTGAATAGTCCTTATGTTATGATGGAAGTGGCTGCCAAATTGACTACCAGTACCGGTATAAGAATTCCTTCTACATCTATTCCCAAAGATTCGTTAAAATATACGGAGACCGACAAGGAGCTGATAAATCTGGACACAAGCCTTCAACTCATAATAGTGGAATCGACTGATAAAGATATGAGTCATCAACTCTTAGGAGCTAATAGCGCAAAGGAAATATGGGAAGCTATTGAGTTGTTAATGGAAGGTATTGATGAAGTCAAAGAAAATAGAATGGATATCCTGACTACTTAATATGAAGCATTTAAACTGCAACCGGGAGAAACACTCTCTTCTCTCTTTGAAAGATATGCAAGATTGCTGAGCAAACAGAAGTTACAAGGGAAAGTTTATCCAATACGTGAGTCTAACAGGAAGTTTATGCTGATTCTACCAGTTTACATGGAACAGAAGTACAAAATCATTATAGAAAGGCTTGAGTTTATCACTATGCCCCTTGATGTGATTATGGAAAATTGAGAATCCATGAATCAGAACAAGAGTAGAGAGTTATAATCTATGGACCTGGTTCTATTGACAACAAGAGTACGACACTTCCAAAAACCACTGCACTTGTTGCCCGTGAACCTGAAACTTTGAAAGCTAAGGTTGTACCCTCCTCGACAATCAAGGAAATTATTATAGCTCAAATTGCTCAAGATGAGCCGAAAGATGAAACTGAGTTCTATAATCATGAGGGACTTAAAGAGTTATAAGATAAATTAATGGCTTACATGGCTTCAAAATTCAGTCATGTTCGATTAGAAGAAAGCCTAACTACAAGTCAAGGGGTTCATCTGGAAGATATCAGAAAGGAAGGTACTCATTAGGGTCAAGCTCCATAGGAGGATACAAGTCAAGATGGGTAGATAAAAGCAAAATAGGATGTTACAACTGCAATGAATTGGGGAACTTGGCATCTTAATGCATAAATTCCAAGGCAGCAAAAGGAAAGGATTTCTGTGAAAAGAAAGAAACTTATGAAGATCTGAAGAGACATAATGAGAAGCCGAAATAAAAGCTGAATGCACATGTGGTTAAGGAAAAAGAAAGATCATACATTGCTGAAGGAAAAAGATGGGATGGTACTAATTCAGATGAAGAGGAAGAGTATGTAAATCTAGCTCTTATGGCAGACTCTATAGATGAATCACCACAATCATATCAGGTTCCTGAACTTACCACTATTGGTATGTCTGAATCTGAATATAAATCTAGTGTACATGAACTTACTTTAGAATTGTATAATGTTCATACAAGCAAGCTTGCATATAAACTTGAAAATGATAATTTAGTTCTTAAACTTGAGAGTCTAACCTCTAGCAATGAAGAACTAGAATTTCTTGTAGTTGCCTTAGAAGACCTTAAGCAGAAAAATGAGTACCTAGAGAATAAGGTTAAGTGCAACGCAAACATAGAATCCATTCTTAGAATCCAAATTATTGATTTAGAAAAGAAGTAACAGGACTTTAAGAATGTAGCTTTGGCTCAGAAGGAGATAATAGATAGTCAGAGGTTTAAGTCTAAGACATTTATAGAACTTGACTATTCTAAGATAGCAGGTAAGAAATATGTTGGTACATTAGACACAAATGTGTTTGTCCCTGAGAAAATACCATATGTTATTAAGGATGATATATCTTCGATTTTCACTGAACCTGTTTCAAAACCTTTAGATGAGGTAATTTTGTTAATCAATGAGGAATTTATTGCTGAGGATAAGGAAAAAGAGGAGGTAGAGGTATCCCCTAAGATTCCTAAGGTTTCAGTTACTAAGATGAATCCCACAACTGACGAAGGTAACAAGGTGGATGAACAAGGACTAGACACACTTAAAAAATCAGACACCATAGATGACTCTAAGACTAATAAGAGTTTTAAGGTTAAGTCTAAGAAGAACAGGAATGGCAGGGTAGGTGTGAATAACAAGTCTAATTTTGTATCTTCCTCACCTGCATCTAGATAATTGTGTAATAAATATAATTCTGTTACACACCTTACACATGCATGCACTAAGGTTAAAGTAGAATCTGTTGCATCCTCTAGTATGTCATCCATGCTTAACATGCCTAGTTTTCATGAGCTTTATGGCGTAGATGGTTGTATGCCATGTGCATTTGTTACCATGTCTGAGTATTTTAAAGCTTTTCATGCAACTGCTAGCACTTGCACTGACACTAAGAAAAGCATGAGTAATGAGCACACACATGCAAAGACTGTAGTACCTCCTGTCTCTAAGTCTGACAATAAATATGTTAAGAATGGAACTGAGAAGGAAACAGTCAAAATAAAAGCTAAGCATGTTAAGATTACATCAAATATTGATCATGTTTCTACTCATAAACCTTCAAAACCCAAGCAAGATTGGGTACCAAAGTTTTCTTAATCAATTCGTGTTTGTAGTGTAAGGTACGAAAGGAAAAGATCATGTGGATTCCGGACAACGGGTGTTCTAGACACATGACAGGTAAAACACCCTTGCTCACTCGTGTGGTTGAGAAAGTTGGCCCTATAGTTACTTTTGGAGATGACAATAAAGGATTTACTACGGGATATGGCAATTTAGAAATTAGGAATGTCATCATTGAAAACATCTGTCTTGTGGAAGGAGTAAAGCATGATCTTCTGAGCGTTATGAAGGGTTTTTAGCACATAAACGCAGCGAAAGCATAAATTTAATCTTAAAAAAACCGAAACCCTCCGCAGGATCCATGTGAAAAATAATATTTAATTCGTAGTTCAGTATATTTACCTTAAGAAGCGTTACGTTAATGGAAAGATGGAGGTCTTTAATAGCTATTATGGATGAAAAACTAATATATATAATTGCTGTATTTAGTATTAAGGAACGTGAGCTTCAGGGCTCGATTTGACTGCTCTTGTATTTCGTGACTCAATCTGCCTTACAAGATGCCTACGTACCTTGCTTTATGTCAAGGATCAAGTCAAAAAATGTAGTTCTGATTTGTGGGGTGAGGCCCCTTATATAGATGTGGGAGTCCTTGAATTGGACTTGGTATAGGAGACTTGGTGGGCAAGTCTCTGACTTAGGATAGACTTGGGAGTCCTAGGAAGTAGGAAGCTGATTCCTTACACCATGAGGTTCCTTGGAGGCCAATCTACAAGGATTTATATCCCCACTAGGACTTATCTTAATAGCTGTTTTTCTCCCTTATTTATTAATTATGAAATTAATAAATAATCAGTGCTTTGGGGCCTTCTGTGTTCCATCAGGCCTGATCTGGTCCATCAGGCCTGATCAACGTGTTAACCTTTCAGGTCTGAATATCATACATCTTCTTATTGGGCTTCACAGCCCAATCTTGTATAATTAATATAACATCAGGATTTATTTATCCCTATCATTTGCCCCCCAAGTTTTAGGAAACATTGACTAGGTTTCGCAGAAGTTAAGTCCATTCGTTCCCTTACAGGGTTTTATTTTTGCGTAAAGTGTGGAGCGACCTACATGTTTACCACGATTTACATTTATTCCTTTTATTCAGGAATTATCTTAATTTCCAGGGATCTTTCCCTTAATTCTAGGATTTTTCCTTAATTTCCAGGATTTTTTCCCTTTATTCTGGGATTTTTCCTTAATTTCCTGGACTTTTCCCTTTATTCTTAGATTTTTCCTTAATTTCCCTTAATTTCTGGGATTTATCTTTAATTTTATGGATTTTTCCCTTAATTTCTGGGATTTATCCTTAATTTTCTGAATTTTTCCCTTAATTTCTGGGATTTATCCTTAATTTTCTGGATTTTTCCCTTAATTTCTGAGATTTATCCTTAATTTTCTGGATTTATTCCTTATTTCTGAAAATATTAATATTTTTCAGAAAATATTTCAAGGAATTTCCTTATTTTCTGTAATTTTCCAGGAATTTTCTCTTTTTCTTCCCATTTTTTTCTTTTTTTCTTTCCTTTTTTTTTGATACAGATTTTGACCAGGAATCCCATTCGACCAGGATCCTGGTCGAATTATCCGCCTTAGTGTCCTGGTCGACAGCATTTTGAGGAGATTCCATTCGAGCAAGAATCCTGGTCGAATTTCGGCCAGGATTTCTTCCCCCCCCCCTTTTTTTTAAAATATTTCGACCATGAATTTTTTCTATTTCGGTTAAGATTTTCGGTCAGGATCTCCATTTTTTGACCGAATTAACCATCATCTCTTGCCTTGGTCGAAGCTATTTCGAGGAAGATCGGTTCGACCAGGATTTTATCTTGTTTCCTGGTTGACAGGGTCAAGGAACAAGGTCAAACACTATTCTGGCATTTTGGTCGAAGAACAACCATTTTCGACCAAGAATTTTGGTCAGAATTCCTTTCTTGACCGAATTAGCTCCTTTTATCAGCCCTAGTTAAGGGAAATTCGACCTCAGACCATTCGACCAGGATTTCTCTGTGTTTTCTGGTCGACAGGGTCAAGAATATATACATATATAATTTTTTGTACATACTTGGATTTAGGCCCTTAATGTTGGGCTAAAACTTGGGCCCATTTTAACTGGGCTTATTTTCTTATTTGGCCTACCCTTAATTCTGGGCTTCAATAGAAAAACCTTGGGCCCATTTTTCTTGGTCCAGCTAGGTTTTGCAATTGGCCCATTGTTTTAACTGGGCTCCTTTTCCACCCTTTTTTTCTTAAACATCATTTGGGCCTCAAATAGGGCTTTTTAAACACTTGGGCCCTTAACTAGGCTTGATTTTTTCTAAAATTGGGCCCTTTTTCTGAGCTGGGCTTTTATTTTCTAAGCCCAAATTCCAAATTCTTCTAGGGTTTTTCTGGATTCTTCCAGATTCTTCAAAAACTCAAGTTTTTTCTCTTGAATTTTCCAGGAATTTCCTGGATAATTCCAGAACCTTCTAACTTTTGGGCCTAAATGGGCTTTTTAAGGCCCATTATCCCCCTTCCTTGGCTATATAAAGGTGGGGTGAGAGTTTGATTTCTCCACACCTCTCATTTCACCTCTCTACTCATTCTACAACTTCTCCTCATCCTTCCTCCAACTTTCTAACCTTTCCTCTCTCAAATCCCCTCCCTTAGTTTTCCAACCTCTCCTTCAGGCTTTTTCCAGCTTACTAATGGCTGACAAGAATTCCGAGAGGGCGGCAAAGATAGCCTCGGCTTCAAAACGAGGTAAGGATATTGAGATCCGTTCTTCGTATATGCCTTTAATCGATATGATTAACACTAGGGGGATGAATATCCCTCTATTGCACATATTGATTCTTTTAATCATTGTAATACTTGGCACAACATAGATTTCGATAAACTAAATGCACGTTATAATGTCCTTCCTCCTCTTAGATTAGTTCCAGTCTCTAGTGGTGACCGTACTTGCCACTGGAGACCCGACACTCTCTTTATTTATACAGATGCCCTTAATGCTGGGCTTAGGTTTCCTTTCCACCCTTTTATTCCTCATCTTTTAGCTGATTTACAAATCAACCCGTGTCAGCTTCCTCCAAATGCTTGGAGGAACATTTTATGTTTTATGGTCTGCTGCCTTAGGGAGGGTTTTCCCCTTTCTGTAGCTGTTTTTAGGAAGGTCTTTCAGTGCTATAATAGCTCTTCCAGTATTTGTGGTTGGGTCTATGTTAAGCAAAGGCCCAAAAGTAAACATATCTTTAATAGCGCCTCCATTCCCGATAACAACCAAAATTGGAGAAATAGTTTCGTTGGGTTACGTTGGGAGAATGGTGACTGGGGCACACTCTTCCGATCTTCCTTCGGGAAGGTCAGTGTTAGTCCCTTAACAATATAGCAAGAATTACAGAAGGGGGTTGAATGGAATTCTTGAACCTTTTTATCGAAATAAAAATGTTCAACTCGATTATAAATATATTTGTTTTGATTAGCACAATGCGGAATGTGAACTTAATTGAATCAAAACATAAGTAATTAAAAATAAGAGTCTTTAAAAACTTTCTGGTGGATTTAAACAATTCCACTAGAGATATATATATATATAATATATCGAGAGGGCTCTGTGTGCAGAAATGCTCACAGCTGCTTACAAATGGAACTACTGAGAATACAGGTAATGCTAAAGATTCTGCTTACAAAGATTTCTCTGTTTTTGTGTTTTTCAGCTATCTCAGTTATTTTTCTATTTGCTACTCTCTTGGTTTATATAATACCAAGATTACAAAGTTAAAAAGACCGAACAAATATAAAATCTAACAGTCTTAAGCTTTGCTGCTTTTCATCCTCTATTACCCAGTTAATGGGCTTCCACGGTGTGTTTGTATACATCTCGACGACTGTCACTGTTCAACTGCTATTTGAATTCTTCATATGATCATCCGTCGACTTTCAGAACATCCGTTGATGATTTAATTGATCATCCGTCGACTGCTATATTAAATATCCGTTGATAGTCATTTGATCATCCGTCGATGGCTTTGTTAATCATCCGTCGGTAGCTATTTTGGCACTTGACTCTATTTCACTTATGCAGAATTACAAGACATCATTTATGTATAATTAATCAACCTATTCTGCATATCTAGTTAAAGTTAACATGACTTATATGCTACTACAGATTCTATATAAAGGTGCATACATAACTATGCTACAAACTTATTATTACATAAGCTACTCACTCGATGGATAATAAGTTAATTATCCGTCGGGACTATAATGAGTTATCCGTCGGGACTATAATTCTTATCCGTCGAGCGCTACATCATTTCACTAAGTAAAATCTACTTAGATGGTTTGTTTGTGAAATCATCAAGTACATAACATATGCACACCAATCTCCCCCAATTTATGTCTACTGGAATTGTAGCCATAAATTAAGAGATACTTGATGATAACAAAACATCCTGAACATATATTTTTAAGGATAAGTAGATAAAACTGAAAGTGCTTCAATTAATTAAAATGTGCAAGGTTTGGCTCACAGTCAATTCAAGATGCTCCTCTAGCCTGAGCAGATTTTTCTAGTTCCTTGAAAGTCTGGATCTTCTTCCAAGCTTTCTGTTATTTTCTTCAATTTGATTCTGGAGCTGCCTGTGGAATTCTAGTTCATCAAATTCTGAGAGATCTAGCTTTTCTTGCATTTCCAAGAGAGTCTCATTGCTAGAAATACTCAATTGGTCTTCTAATCTGAAGAATCTTCTTACACCCTTGTCATCCATGAATTCCATCAGCCAGTAGGGCCTTAGATGCACTCTTCTCCCTGTGTATGGGATGATTAGAGTCTTTGGGAGTGCATCTTTAGCTCTAACACTCCTCAGCTCTTCAATCTTCTTCAATACTAGTCTTCTTGCAGTTACATTGAACCCAAAGTTTTTCTTGAAGGATGAATAGACTTTAATCAGCACAGCTTGGCTTTCTTGAAGAATCCTGTGAAGTGGCCACTGAATCTCCCTTCCTCCTTTGTACTTGAACACCAACCTTTCAGGTAGGTTTCTGTATGCATCAATTGCCCTTACTTCATCCAGTTCATCCAGATAAAGATTTAGATCTGAAAATTCTTTGATGTCACACAAGTACAAGTAGTCTCCCATGTTGACCTTGGGTTGAGCTTTAACTACTGACTTATATTTGAGAGGTGACAACTTCACTTTCTTGACTGCCCTTGACTTTGTCCTTTTTGGCTTGCTAAGGATTGGTAAGTTGAAGTCAGGAATTGGTATTTTATCCCACTCTATTGGCTTGTCCTTTGGCACAATAGGTTCACGATGTATGTTCCTGTAGGGATCCACCACCCTTATGTCTTCAAATACCACAGAGGGCTTTGATGCTTGAGTTGTATCTTGAGTGGATTCCTTAGGAAATTGATCTTCCAATTCCTTGTCAACAACATCCAGTTTCCTTTTTGTTCTTCTAGCCAATTCTTTCTTTCTTGGGGATTTCTTCTGTTCTTCAATCTTCTTCTTTGATTCAGCAGCTTCAGATGGTTGAGAGGGAATTTGTTGAGAAGAATTCACAGCCTGAAGCTTGGCCAAGATAGCAATATGTTCTTTCTTTTGTTTAGACTTCTTTGCATCTAAAGCAACTTGCCTCTTTTCCTGCTTTAATCTGGATTTTTCTTCTTTCTTTGCTTGAGCAAATTATGGATGTCTAGCCACCACACAAATTTCCTTTCCATTTCTGAATATCTTAGCAATTCTCCTTTTTGAAGCTGAATCAGCTGGATCTTTATAGAAGATAATAGATCTTGACAGAAGCTTCTTTTCATCAGGCTTGGGTGTCTCATACACAGTGTCCATAGGGTTCTTCCAAGATGATTTTGGATAATTTGCCCTTGGTTTAAGAATTGTTTCAGCCTTTATAGATTTGATGCAGGAAGATTGTCCTTTTTCCAGATAGTTCATGCTCATCTCATTCACACTGATTGGCTTGACATGAGAGTGATGGATAGCTGACTGAACTGGCTCCTTGACTGGTTCAAACTTTTTCTGTATCTCCTCATCAATCTTATTCCAGTTGATCAAACTCAACTTTCCTTTTTCAGCAACTTTCAAATTTGCTGCTGCTACTTTAATTAGATCTATACCATCTGCAACTGTTGGCTTGGAGACTGTAATTGAAGGTACAATTACTTTGCTGATTTGTACTTGAAGTTTCTCCCCCTCAGTTTGTCCTTTCTCCCCCTTACTTGATTCTCTCTCCCCCTTTTTGTTATCATCAAGTTGAGGAGTTAGGCCTTGTGCTTTAGCCAGTTGCATGAGAAGATTTGTCTGAATCTGTTGATTTTGAAGAAGGACAGCCACTGAATTCTCAATAACTTGAACTCTGTTTTCCAGCTTGGCTAGCTTCTTTTCAGAATCTGATTCTCTCCTCAATCTTAGTAGTAGATCTTGCATGGTACCATATGGCATTACTGAATCCAGCTTCTCAGAATTGTATGTCTTCAAGTCAGCTATATCTCTTTTTAGTTCATCCACACTCATATTCTGTCTTAAGTGCTGGATCTTCATGAGATGTAGAGAGTCTAGGTGAGCTTGAAGAATAGCCTTGGTACCAGCATCTGAAGTTTCCTGAAGGGCCTTTTGAATAGCCATCACTTTCTTGACCAAAGACATATCATATTATCCTGGTATAAATTCCTTTATCCATGCCCATCCAGGTAAATTTAAAAAAGAACTTGGGCCTTCATCTCCCCCTAAGTTCATGCTTCCATCCAAAGAAACAGAGTCATCATCATTAGAATTTACTCCAAATTCTTTAGATGGCTCACCAGCTTGAGAAGGCATCCTATTGACAGCAGCTTTATCTCTTTGAAGAGATTCTGAGGTGTGTACTAGATTCAAGGTCTGTTCTGCCTCCACATTGCCCTGAGCAGCCAATAATTGATAGGCTGACACAGGATGAGTAAAAGTGTCAGCATCCAAGGAAATGTTATCAATTTCAGCTTTGTAATGTTGCAGAAATTGTCTTCCCTTTTCAGCATCATCCACAATCATTGACTCACTAGCAATGGCTGGATCCATCCTTATTTCTCATGTACCTGCCTTTCTCTCATAATCTCTCTTTTGTTGCATCAGGGTCTCACCCTGGCTCCCCACCCTCACACCCTCACCTTCACCTACTAAGGTGGGACTCCTCTCACTCACTTTTGCCAATCCTGAATAAATGGATTGCTGAGATTCACTCTTTTCCTCTCCTTTTTCCTGGGAGCAACCCAGCCTCTCACTCAATGCACTCTCCTCTCTCAGTCCTAAGAGTGACTGTATTACCATTAAATCTTCTGCACTAGAAATAATTGAAGTTTGAAGTTGTGCAGAGACACTCGACGGATAAGTGATATCCATCGGGTGAGTGGTAAAGCTATCCGACGGATAACTGCTGTTAAGCTTATCCGTCGGGATACAATCACTACTCGACAGATGAGCAATATCCATCGAGAGAGTAGAAATGAATGAGGTGGGAAGAGAAACTATTGTTTACTCTGTGTTGATTGAAGTTATTTGAGGCACAGAAAGAATTGGCAAGTGAGCCAACAAATCATTTAAAAGATGATGCTCACTTGTACTAGATTTTGGCTTCCCCAACAGAGTTAAAGAAGGGGAATCAGGAATTGAAGTGTTTATCATATCCACTTCCAGAGAGTTTGTTAGTGAGTATGGTGTTTTAGAGGCTTCTATTATAAGAGATTTTGGATGTGACTCCACATTTATTGGAGCCACATCAATCTGAATTTGAGAAAGTGTAGGGACTGTGTCTTTAGCACCAGTTTGCACTGTGTGTGTGCCCTGTGCATCCCCAGTTATTTTGGATTTCTTCTTTCATGTGTAAGTTTGGGGTGAGCTTGTGTCCCTAACCATTTTGGCCTGTGCTCTTGGCTGAGAGCTTTGTTCAATAGCCACATCCTTTTGGGAGGATGCAGCTAGAAGTGAGCTTTTGTCCTTTTTAAGCACTACAGTTTGTTGGGAAACTGCAGTGTAGCTAGGCTGGGATTCACTCAACTCTCCAACCTTATCCTTGGGGTTTCTTTGATGTTCACCCCTTCCCTCACCTAACTGACCCTCCTTCACACTCCCCTCTTTGGCTTTGGTAGATTTTTCAACTGGTACCTTTTGAGAGATACCAGAGGGGTTTTCTTTGACTTGGATTTAGAAATTATAATTGATTTGGCAGCTTTGGTAGGCAACTGTTTGGTCATTGACACAGTTGTCATAGCTACTCCTGAACTCAAAGAAATTGAGGAGATTGTAATAGTTGAGGGTATGGATGAACTTACCTCACTTACCTGAGGTGTCTGCATTACAGGAAAGTAGAATATTGGCACATCCCTATGATGGTTGGCTCTGTTCAAATCTGCAATGATTCTTCTCTCTTGAACCCAACAAGCTAATTTGTTGTTTGGATTCTCAAGTACAATCTCTTGACAAAGATGGTTAGCCAATATCATGAAAAATCTAGCATAATATACATTCTTTCCCCTTTTGGCTAACTCACCTAGTTTAAAACCTAGCTCATACAAGACAAGGTCACTGAAATTGTAAAATTTATCTGTAACTAGCATGTATAGCATGTTAAGCATGAAAATGTTCACAGAATCAAAATTACTGACTTTTCCAGAGAAAACTTTAGTCACAACATCACACTTGAAACTCCATTCCTTCCTAAGACCTAATCTTCTAATCTCACTTAGCTTAGTAGTAGGAAGTGCATAATGCATGGAATTAAGCATATTGATAATATCAGTGTCAGTGTGTGGTGAAGTTACATTATCATCAGGAATTTTGAAACATGTTTTATCACATCACTATTGATATAGAACTCATTACCTTTGATAGTTAGAGTGATGGTTTTGTCAGTAGAGTTTTAGATTGCAGTGGTCCACATCTCTTCAACAACTTCACGGTAAATTGTGGGTGATTCAAGCATGGCATAACTTAACTTGCAGTTCTTCACGAAGTCCATCATCTTGTGATAGTCTTCTGATTGCTGAATACCCTTACTGACCAAAGCAGTGAAGTTTTTCTTCTCATAAATGAACCCAGTCTGAGACATGATCTTTACTACAGGTGCCATTGTTAGAGAATGAAAGCTTGAAGAGAAAGAGGATATTTGCTTGAGAGAGAATAAAATAAAAGCAGTTGAATTTGAGAATGATAAAAGAAAATTATTGGAATGAAATAAGCTTTTATACTATCTCAAACACAACGGATGAAAATAATAAAGAAAAGTAAATTACCCAATAGATATTGCCTAAAATAGCCGTTAAATAAAATAAACTGTAAAAATTCCACCCATTATCCGTCGTGTAATACTTACAAACTGTAAGTATACTCGATGGATAATGTTCAGGGAATTAACGGTTAAGATTTAGACAATTCGACGGATGAGGATAAACTGTTATCCGTCGAGTTTTAAAAGATTCTAGAAAAGTAATTGATTTTTATTTGCACATAGTATATCGACGGATGACTCAACTCGATGGATAATGGTCATCCGTCGAGATGCAAATTTTGACTTAGCCAAAATTCCATCCATTACTAAAAATCAGCTAAATTTCTGGCTACTTTTCAACTTGCAAAATAACTCAGATAAATTCAAGAGTAATTAAGCATACCTAACTCACTTACCAACCTGGAAAAGGTGGATTCATCCAGTGGCTTGGTAAAGATATCTGCAAGTTGCTTCTCACTTGGAACAAAATGTAACTCTACAGTACCATTCATTACATGTTCCCTTATGAAATGGTACTTGATGTCTATGTGCTTTGTCCTTGAATGTTGCACTAGATTTTCAGTGATGGCAATTGCACTTTTGTTATCAAAGAAAATAGGAATCCTTTCAACTTGCAAACCATAGTCTAGCAATTGATTTTTCATCCATAAAATCTGTGCACAGCAACTGCCAGCAGCAATATATTCAGCTTCAGCTGTGGAAGTAGAAACTGAATTTTGCTTTTTACTGAACCAGGACACAAGCTTGTCTCCTAAAAATTGACAAGTTCCTGTTGTGCTCTTTCTATCAATTCTGCACCCTGTATAATCTGCATCTGAATAACCAGTTAGATCAAAACCAGAATCTCTAGGGTACCAAATGCCAAGTTTTGGTGTTCCCTTGAGATATCTGAAAATTCTCTTAATAGCTATCAAGTGAGATTCTCTAGGATCAGCCTGAAATCTAGCACATAAACATGTAGCAAACATTATATCTGGCCTACTAGCTGTTAAGTACAGAAGTGAGCCAACCATGCCTCTATAGCTTGAATTATCCACAGACTTTTCAGTAGTGTTTAATTCAAGCTTAGTTGCAGTGGCCATGGGAGTTTTTACAAATGTAAAATCCATTAGATCAAACTTCTTTAAAAGATCAAGAATATATTTAGTTTGACTAATGAATATTCCATCACTAACTTGCTTAACTTGTAAACCAAGAAAGTAAGTTAGTTCTCCCATCATACTCATTTCATACTTACTCTGAATCAGTTTGGCAAACTTTTTACAAAGTTTCTCATCTGTAGGGCCAAAAATAATATCATCTACATAAATTTGAACAAGTATGCTAGAGCCATTAACATTTCTGAAAAATAAATTTTTATCTACAGTACCTCTTGTAAAGTGATTTTCCAAAAGGAACTTTGATAAAGTGTCATACCAAGCTCTAGGTGCTTGTTTCAGTCCATAAAGTGCTTTTAATAGATAATAGACATACTATGGAAATTTTGGATCTTCAAAGCCAGGAGGTTGACTAACATACACTTCTTCCTCCAAATCTCCATTCAGAAAGGCACTTTTAACATCCATTTGATAGACCTTGAAATTGGCATGGGCTGCATCGGCTAAGAAGATTCTGATGGCTTCAAGTCTTGCAACAGGAGCAAAATTTTCATCAAAATCTATTCCTTCTTGCTGGCAATAGCCTTTAGAAACCAATCTGGCTTTGTTCCTTACTACTATGCCATTTTCATCCATCTTGTTTCTGAATACCCATTTGGTGTCTATTGGATTCTTTCCTTTAGGCTTGGGTACCAGCTTCCAAACTTTATTCCTTTCAAATTGGTTTAGCTCCTCCTGCATAGCTAAAATCCAATCAGGATCTAACAATGCTTCTTCTACCTTCTTTGGTTCTTCCTTTGACAGAAAGCTGCTGTATAGACATTCTTCCTGAGTTGCTCTTCTTGTTTGAACTCTAGAAGAACATCACCAATAATCAGTTCAAAGGGGTGATCTTTTGTCCATTTCCTTGGTTGAGGTAGATTAGCTCTAGATGAAGAGACCTCAATGTTATCTTGATGTGTGATTGAGTTTTGATTGCTAGAAACTCCCCCTGAGTTTGTGGATCTTTGATTTGAGAAAGGGGTACTTTCTATGGGTGATCTACCTTGACTTCCTGCTCCTTTTGATAACCCGACGGATGAGGCAGGTTGTTTACCGACGGATAACACAGATTGCCTTCCGATGGATGAAGCATTTTGTAACTCAACGGATGTTGAGTTTTGTGCTTCATTGGTGGTAGATTTGTCTGCATTATCCTTAGACACTGTTTCTTGATCACTCTCATCATCACTTCCATCACTGACCATCTCAACATTATCGAATTTGAGGCTCTCATGGTAATCTCCATCTTTCAGTCCTTCAATCTTTTTATCATCAAACACAACATGTATAGATTCCACAACAATGTTGGTTCTTAGATTGTAGACTCTATATGCTTTACCAACAGCATATCTAACAAAAATTCCTTCATCTGCTTTAGCATCAAACTTCCCATTTTGATCAGTTTGATTTCTCAGAATATAGCATTTACAACCAAAGACATGAAGAAAGTTTAGAGTTGGCTTCTTGTTCTTGAACAATTGATAAGGAGTCATGCATCTTGCTTGTTTAATCAGAGAGATGTTCTGAGTGTAGCATGCAGTGTTTACAGCTTCAGCCCAGAAATATGTTAGTAATTTTGATTCTTCAAGCATTGTCCTTGCAACTTCAATAAGAGATCTGTTCTTTCTTTCCACTACTCCATTCTGTTGTGGAGTCCTTGCTGCTGAAAACTCATAAAAGATCCCATTTTCCTCACAAAATGCTCTCATGACATAGTTCTTGAACTCAGTTCCATTGTCACTCCTGATTCTTCTAACTTTGAAATCAGGATGATTGTTAACTTGCCTTATGTGATTGATAATGATTTCACTAGCCTCATCTTTAGACTTTAGGAAATATGTCCAAGAGAACTTTGAGAAATCTTCTACAATTACTAGGAAAAATCTTTTCTTTGAAATTGACAATACATTGATTGGTCCAAACAAATTCATGTGAAGCAGTTGCAGAGGCTCTTCAATTACTGAATCAAGTTTCTTCCTGAATGATGCTTTGATCTGCTTCCCTTTTTGGAAGGCATCACACAGTCCATCCTTTGTAAACTCCACTAGAGGAATGCCTCTTACTAGTTCTTTCTTTACCAGCTCATTCATGGTCTTGAAGTTTAAATGGGATAGCTTCTTGTGCCATAGCCAACTTTCATCTTGACTTGCTTTACTGAGAAGACAAGTTACAGATTCTGCTTTAGTTGAGTTGAAGTCAGCTAGGTACACATTTCCTCTTCTCACACCAGTGAGAACCACTTTGTTGTTTTGATTGTTAGTCACAACACAGGCTTCTTTGTTGAAGCTTACTGAGTTGCCTTTGTCACAAAGCTAGCTGATACTCAACAGATTGTGTTTGAGACCATCCACTAAGGCAACCTCTTCAATGATGACATTGTCCTTTGAAATCAAGCCATATCCCACAGTATAACCTTTGCTGTCATCTCCAAAAGTAATACTTGGGCCAGCTTTCTCCTTAAACTCTGTGAGCAGGGTAGAATCACCAGTCATATGTCTTGAACAACCACTATCCAAGTACCAAAGATTCTTTCTGTTTCCCTGCACACATCAAAATCAAATCAAGTTGATTTTGGTACCCAAGTTTCCTTAGGTCCTGCCTTGTTAGCTTTCTTCTTCTGTTTCTTAGGTCTTAACTCATTTGACTTAGAAATTTCAGATTCTTCCTTAGTCATTTGGGTTGGGCCTTTGAAACCATTTAATGCAACAGATTTATCATGCATATTATGGCTAACAGGAAATGACATGCTTGGTGCAAACATGTTATTCCAGCAAGGCATGCTAAATGGCATTTGAGGCATATTGTATGCAGCATAATATGGATTAGGTGCAAATGACATATTAGCAAACTGTGCATTCATGTTCTGTGTAGGCATAGCATTAACAGGCATGGGAGGCATGACATTCATGTTAGGAAATTGAAGCTGAACAAACATGGGAGTAGGCATGGCAGATTTGCAATTAACAGACAAATGATTTACACTACGACACTTGACACATACTTTTCTAGGGGCATATTTATCAGGTGTGTAGTTATTGTGTTTGTTAATCCCTACTTTACCATTCCTATTGTTTTTCTTTTTAGTATCTGTTTTTACCTCTATTTTCTCAAGTCTGTCACTTAACTGTTTGACAGTCATGTGACCAACATTAGCCTTTTTCCCTTTCTTAGCTTGACTTGACTCTCCTGAAACAAAGTTCTTGGAAACAGACCCATACTTATCATTTAGCTTAATTAATTTGGCTTCGCTAATGGGTTTGCTTACAGCCGACGGATGAGGATTTTTATCATTCGACGGATAACACTTTTTGTTATCCGACGGATAGTCCTCATCATCCGTCGAGTCTACATCTGTCAACAACCCATCTACCAAAATAGGTTCTAGTTTCTCTTTATTCTTTTTCCAGGCTTCATCACAAAAAGACTCAATTCCTTGAACTTTAGTGATTTGAGCATGAACATCCCTGGATGTTTTCCATGCTTTAATCACCTCTTGTTCACGCTCGAGCTGCTTCTTCAAAATTTCTTCCTTTTTCAAGGACTCAGATAATTCCTCCTTGGCAATCTTACACTCAATTTTTAGTTTCTCAAACTCAACAAACTGAGACTCAAGCACATTATTCCTCTCACTTAAAAACAAGTTGTTTTCTTTGATTTTAGCATTGTCTTTAGTGAGAGACTTAAGTGTAACACACAAATGATACAATTCTGTAGACATGTCATTTATTGCATCATTACACTCAGCTTTAGATAAATGTGCAAGGTTTGTAGTGATTACCTGATTGCTTGAGGAACTTGTCTCTGTTTCATCAGACTTGGCCATTAGGGCTAGATTGACATAGCTGACATCTTCATCTTCATCCAAACCATCAGCTGCCTAGTCATTCTCTTGTGTAATAAAAGCCCTTTCCTTTTGATTGAGTAGATCAAAGTATTTTTTATTATAATCCACAGACTCAAACCTTTTCTTACTGGAATCTGACTTTCTACACTCATTTGCAAAATGCCCTGCCAAGCCACATTTGAAACATTTGAATTTTGACTTATCTACCATGTTTCTATTTGGCTTGGATGCTCCAAAGTTCTTCTTAAACTTGAGCTTGGCAAATCTTCTTGAAAGAAATGCTAAGTGCTCATCAATGTCTTCCATGTCATCTTGGCTCAATGAATCTTCACTTTCTGGACCTAGCCCCTTGCCCTTATTCTCACAGACCTTTGAAGTTGATTCTACAGCTTCCATCTTCACTTCCTTCTCCTTTTCAAGATCAGCAACTAGTGCCATGGATCCTCATTTCTTCTTTCCTCTCTTCATTCTTTCATCCTGCTCTATCTCAAGCTCATAGGTCTTCAGAATGCCATACAGTCTCTCCAAAGTAAACTCCTTATAATCTTGTGAGTTTCTCAATGAGACTGTCATTGGTTTCCATTTCTTTGGAAGAGATCTGAGAAATTTCAGATTGGAGTCTTTAGTCTGATAGACTCTTCCATGTAACTTAAGAGCATTTAGTAGTTTTTGGAATCTACTAAAAATGTCAGTGAGTGACTCACTTTCTTCATTGTGAAAATGCTCATATTGCTGAATCAGGAGCTGCATTTTATTTTCTCTTACTTGCTCAGTGCCATCACAAATTATCTGTATTGTGTCCCAAACTTCCTTGGCAGTTTTGCAGTTGACGATGTTAACAATATAGCAAGAATTACAGAAGGGGGGTTGAATGGAATTCTTGAACCTTTTTCTCGAAATAAAAATGTTCAACTCGATAATAAATATATTTGTTTTGATTAGCACAATACGGAATGTGAACTTAATTGAATCAAAATATAAGTAATTAAAAACAAGAGTCTTTAAAAACTTTCTGGTGGATTTAAACAATTCCACCAGAGATATATATATATAATATATCGAGAGGGCTCTGTGTGCAGAAATGCTCACAGCTGCTTACAAATGGAACTACTGAGAATACAGGAAATGCTAAAGATTCTGCTTACAAAGATTTCTCTGTTTTTGTGTTTCTCAGCTATCTCAGTTATTTTTCTATTTGCTACTCTCTTGGTTTATATAATACCAAGATCACAAAGTCAAAAAGACTGAACAAATATAAAATCTAACAGTCTTAAGCTTTGCTGCTTTTCGTCCTCTATTACCCAGTTAATGGGCTTCCACAGTGTGTTTGTATACATCTCGACGGCTGTGTGTCAGCTTTCACTGTTCAACTTACTCGTTGGTACTATATCCAATAGTCCAGCAGGAACTCGATATGAGCTCAAACGTCCTCACATAGCTATACACACTCCTACACACTCTCGTTTCTAGTTTACTATAACCTCAGCTCTGATACCAACCTGTAACGCCCCCAAATCCGGGGTCAGAGGATTTGGTCGTCACTATAAAACTTCAATCCAAATTAACCTGTTATATCAATAAATAAATGCCAGCGGAAGATAATTATCATAAATGACCCCAAACTACTCCAAGATCTTTTAAGGTTACAGTTCTAGAAACAAGAATTCCAAATTCCACAAATAATTTTTTTCACTTTCTTTTGACACTCTTTTCAATAAATTCCAACTCACAATTAAACCCACTAGTATAACTTCAAAATGAAGTATACTAGGCCCAAATAAAATACACAACTATAATATAATATAATATAAATAACTTTATACAATAGAACTTACACTAGCCCGCAAACCCTGGATCAACCACCTTCCAAAAGCTTCTTCTTTGCTTCCTCGAATTACGCAGCTAAACAGCGCAAGCTAATCCTCACTAGAGGTCAAATTTAAAAACAGGCAAGTATGAGCGGAAGAAATGCTCAGCAAGATCGTTATAGCATATATCGGGTCTTTTGATATAAAACCGACATCTACATTAGAGCAAAACATTTAAAATCATAATTGCTGAACCAGAAAACTCTTCTTAATATTTTCAAGCGACAGGCTTCAGCAATACTTTGAATCTTGATAAGAATAAAACTCGTAAAACAGTGGTTACGGAAATATCGTAAACAATGCTAACATGAAACAATGATTATAGAGTGGATCATAAACTCAGTCAAAACCGAACTCTTCAAATTAATACTTACTTTGCTATCATATCAAATTAGATATCAATACGAACTCTGATGCTCACAACACCCATACTGAAGTCAACATCAGTCATCTATACTAATACCACCTTTGATATTTAACAACAAACTAAGTATTCTCAAAATCAGAAACTGAATCAAAGCCACAATTCACTTTTAATCCAAAACAGAATCAATACTTTTAATCCAAAACAGAATCAGTTGATAAATCATTATTCTGTGAATATCAGAAATGATATGATAATTTAGATTAGGATCATTCTTCGACGGATGTACTATCACATGCTGATCAGCCCGTGTGATAGCACAAGGTCATGATTCATAGAAACATGACCCCAAAAACACGAGTACTCAAATAAAAAGGCATAACTAGCCTATGGCAAAATGGTGTCATAATATTTCATATGGCACTTAGAAATAGCCCTCCGCTGGACCGTCCGTCCCGGTCACTTACGCAATTATGATCCAATCTTAAAACCTTTTATTGAAATGGGGTCATAATAATCGACACCCGAAATAATTTTATTCCCCCAATACTTGGATAGGAATATCCGCAGCCAAATCACTTTTCTCAAAATCCAAAACATTTATAAATCCGATAATTGGATAAGTAAAATCACTTGCCTATTCTGAACATAGAATATCAGAGGGTACTTGCGTACACAGAATCATTTAATTCAGCGATATGTAAAACATTTATCGATTCTAAACTGAGAATAGGGAAATCAATACTTGCATGATACGATTCAAAATAAATATCACTTGAATAATAAGTGATGATAGAAATACTTGCCTTTGGGTTTTAGCAGTTAGTCACACTCGTATAAACGCAATGATCACATTCTGGCATTCCGTCTTAAAACATCATCGTCCTTCTTTTTAACACTCCAACAATATGTTGCTCCTGCGATTGCTAGAAGCCAGATATCCAATGCCATTCCATCTTATTCTTTATCCAACGTCTTGTCCCGATCAACTCGAACGATCCGCATCTATAATTAAAAGATATAGCTTTAATTGTCTAAACGATAATCACTCGACGAACTGCGCGTCAAAATCTTATTGTCTACCCATACGATAGCCCTCACATAATTATATCAGCCAAACACAGGAATCTTGAGCCATATATGCACATAATTCACATAGCACGTAAGCACATAATCCACATATCATATAATTCATATCATATATGACTCAGTTAATCAAAAGGGTCGACTCGATATGTTTAAAACTAAAATCGGGTCAAAATATGATTTATCGATCAATAATCGACTCAAAATGACTTGTAAAACAAGTAACCTTTCGAAACAAAATGATTTGGGTATCAAAAGAATTTTTAATGAAAGCGGAATATTTTTCTGAGTCTGTACGAATTCGTTTCGTATTAAACGGATAAACGGTTTATTTATTATGAATTTTTGAACATTTTTTGGAATAAAAACAATCTCTGAATCATTTAATAATTAAATAATAAGGCTCGAACACTCGAAAATAATTTTATAAAAATTATCGAGCTTGGAAAATAATTTAAAATAATATTTTAAAGCCCGAAACTATTTTTCGGAATCTTTAAATCAATTTAAAATAATTAAATCTAATTATTAGATCAATTAAAATTAATTAATAACTAATTAAATTAATTAATCAATTAATATTTAAATTAATTGACCAATTAAATAATTAATTATCAAATAAAATTAATTAATTAAATAATTAAGATTTATTTTTGAATTAAAATAAATTTTCAGAATTTAAAATAATGATTTTGAAAATAAAAAATGAATTTTCAGAATAAAAGAAACTAAATTTTGATTTAAATTAAAATAGAAATTGCAGAAACAGGTTTTTGGAAAACAGATTGGATAATTTAGGATCGAACCCGGGTTAGAAATAAAACCCACGGGTCATAATTCGGGTCAAACCGGGTTGCCAAGAACACGAAGAACTCGCCGGACCAAACGCAGAATCCGGCGAGCTTCATCGTTTCCGGCGAACCGCGGTGAAGTCCAGGCAAAGCTCAGGCAACCTCCAATCCTCTCTGATTCCTTCGATTTTTCAGTGCAACCTCTTCCAAATCACTTTTTAACCATGAATCAAACAACAACAACCTCAAACGATCACCAAACACTCGATTCCGGCGAGTATAATACCAAAAACCGGCGACACAGTCGGAAAATTGCAATACGCGTATTTGACAACCAAATTCAACAAACAATATCTCAAAACAATGCTGAGAATCATACAAACACATTCCTATATTCAAAATCAACAGCAAATACACGAATCATAAAGCCCTAATTTTCGAATAAAAACCCTAAAATCGATTTTGAATTTTACCAACTGTTGAAACGATTTGATGATATAAAATGATAGAGAATGGTCTGTGATTCATTTTGGTTATTCATAATTGTGATTTGGTGTTCAATAACACCTTCAAAACTGACTTTGATTTTTAGAACTCTTCAAGAACACCAAGAACACATAATCAAGAAATTTTCAGAAAATCAAACCTTAATTTATATATGATACTGAACTCTATTTTTGAAGTATAATATACCAAATCGACCAGAAAAACATGCTCTACAACATGGAAGCATCAAATCACATCAACAACATCAAGAACAAATTTTCATAATTTAATTACTAAATAATTCGAATATAAATAATTAAATAAGAAAATTACCATGATTTCTGGGCAGAAACTGATGATTGATTCAGAAAAAAGATTTCGAGAGCTTCGTTTCGATATACTGCATGCCCGAATCGGAGTTCGATAACGCCTTCGTTCGTGTGTTTGATTATCGGGAACGTTTCGGTTTCTCGGGTTTTTCTCTGTATTTACGGTGTTTTAACTGGTTGCAAATGAATAAACGGAATAAACGAAATAAGAAATAGGCTATTTATATTTATGGAATATTGGATCGTTCTGGATCGTTTTGGATCGTTAAATTAGTTACTTAGCCACTAAGTAACTATAAAAACGATACAATTAAATACCAGAATTGGATAATTATCAAAACCGAGCTTTTTATAAAACACTATATACGAAAATAACGTAAAAATATCCCGTCTCTCGAGAATACGGGTTTTATTGATTACCGAAATAACTATCGTATCGAAAATATTGCGCCGGGCCGCGCACGGGTCAAACCGTAATCCGGATCGAAAAAGTCAAAACACGGAAAATGTCCGGAATTACCAGATTAGGTTAGGAAGGAGTTTTCGGAAGAGTTTCGGGTTGTAAAAATGCAAAAACAATTGAAGTTGGACGAATCCCGGCTTTATAAAATAAGTTTGGTAATTATTTAGAAAATAATTAATAATTCATAAATTAATATAAAATCATCTAACAGTCCAAAAATTACCAGAATAATACCACAATTATTTATATTTTATTCTGGACATATAAAAATTCAAATACTCAAATAATATCACATCTAAACACCCAAACATCAATTCCACTTATCAGATAATTCACTAAAATTCACCTAAAATCACATAAATAATTCCAAATAATTATAATAATAATATTTGAAAATATGGGATATTACAATCTACCCTCCTTATAAGGATTCCGTCCTCGGAATCAGCAGAAGAAGGCACTAAGGGATCTTCTAACCAAGTTTCCATTTCCAAATAACCTCAATTTTCCAAAATCTCGAATAAATCTTGTATTCCTTGTATAATAAAACTTTTACAGGAGCTTCGCTGTGCACCACTGTTCCATTCACCTCCTTTGACCAATTCTTCAATAGAATCACTTTTACTGATCGCGAGAAAGAAGAACAGAGAGAAAAATAAAGAGAAGAAAAGAAAGAAAGATAGAGAGGGAGAAATAAAAGAACAGATTGACTTCGCTATATGCCACTGATATTCTAATCGCATTGCAATCCACTGTCGTCCTTCGTAATTCCATCACATCGCCTTACTTTGACTTGACCAGGATACTCATCTTAACTTAATTGGCATACCTTCGAATGTTTGGGATGATAAAATCATGGAATTTCAAAAAGAAAAGAATTTGATACCATAACGGAACCAAAATCTGAATTTGAAAAAAAATATTATTGAAATAAAAGAATAACTGAGAGATCAATATGATCAAATGAACTTGGTATTGCGTGCCCAAATTAAGACACTACTAAAGGTTGTTAACCTTCATGTATTCACAATACACACAAGTGATGGCGTCCCATCCAACTCCTATCACACAGACAGGTATACCTTGTGTCCCCTATAGTTAGGGTTGTTCATCTCAGTCAGAATAAAAGAATATAAATGAATTCAAAATCAAATGAATAGAACTGATAAGATTTCAAAGATGATATTTCTGAAGGAAATGAAGTTCAGAGAACAAAATTCTGGCACAAAATGAATAAACGGGTGTTAGGGAATATGTCTTCTAACTGATATTTCTTTTTGAGAGAAGTCAAAAGAATTTATAAAAAAAGAAGGTATTGCCAAAGTCTTAATACTTATCTTCTGTCTGAACTCTTCTGTTGACTTGTCGTCCAATTCTAGACACTTCTTCACGTTCCAAAGATATCGATAATCTTCATCGTCGTCGAATCGTAGTAGTCTCGAAAGATTCCACCATAGAAGTTTGCAACTGCCAGGAGTTCCATCCAGCTCAGCACAACCATCTCAAACGAATACGCCTTATCTTAACTTACTCGTTGGTATTATATCCAATAGTCCAGCAGGAACTCGATATGAGCTCAAACGTCCTCACATAGCTATACACACTCCTACACACTCTCGTTTCTAGTTTACTATAACCTCAGCTCTGATACCAACCTGTAACGCCCCCAAATCCGGGGTCAGAGGATTTGGTCGTCACTATAAAACTTCAATCCAAATTAACCTGTTATATCAATAAATAAATGCCAGCGGAAGATAATTATCATAAATGACCCCAAACTACTCCAAGATCTTTTAAGGTTACAGTTCTATAAACAAGAATTCCAAATTCCACAAATAATTTTTTTCACTTTCTTTTGACACTCTTTTCAATAAATTCCAACTCACAATTAAACCCACTAGTATAACTTCGAAATGAAGTATACTAGGCCCAAATAAAATACACAACTATAATATAATATAATATAAACAACTTTATACAATAGAACTTACACTAGCCCGCAAACCCTGGATCAACCACCTTCCAAAAGCTTCTTCTTTGCTTCCTCGAATTACGCAGCTAAACAACGCAAGCTAATCCTCACTAGAGGTCAAATTTAAAAACAGGCAAGTATGAGCGGAAGAAATGCTCAGCAAGATCGTTATAGCATATATCGGGTCTTTTGATATAAAACCGACATCTACATTAGAGCAAAACATTTAAAATCATAATTGCTGAACCAGAAAACTCTTCTTAATATTTTTAAGCGACAGGCTTCAGCAATACTTTGAATCTTAATAAGAATAAAACTCGTAAAACAGTGGTTACGGAAATATCGTAAACAATGCTAACATGAAACAATGATTATAGAGTGGATCATAAACTCAGTCAAAACCGAACTCTTCAAATTAATACTTACTTTGCTATCATATCAAATTAGATATCAATACGAACTCTGATGCTCACAACACCCATACTGAAGTCAACATCAGTCATCTATACTAATACCACCTTTGATATTTAACAACAAACTAAGTATTCTCAAAATCAGAAACTGAATCAAAGCCACAATTCACTTTTAATCCAAAACAGAATCAATACTTTTAATCCAAAACAAAATCAGTTGATAAATTGTTATTCTATGAATATCAGAAATGATATGATAATTTAGATTAGGATCATTCTCCGACGGACGTACTATCACATGCTGATCAGCCCGTGTGATAGCACAAGGTCATGATTCATAGAAACGTGACCCCAAAAACACGAGTACTCAAATAAAAAGGCATAACTAGCCGGTGGCAAAATGGTGTCATAATATTTCATATGGCACTTAGAAATAGCCCTCCGCTGGACCGTCCGTCCCGGTCACTTACGCAATTATGATCCAATCTTAAAACCTTTTATTGAAATGGGGTCATAATAATCGACACCCGAAATAATTTTATTCCCCCAATACTTGGGTAGGAATATCCGCAGCCAAATCACTTTTCTCAAAATCCAAAACATTTATAAATCCGATAATTGGATAAGTAAAATCACTTGCCTATTCTGAACATAGAATATCAGAGGGTACTTGCGTACACAGAATCATTTAATTCAACGATATGTAAAACATTTATCGATTCTAAACTGAGAATAGGGAAATCAATACTTGCATGATATGATTCAAAATAAATATCACTTGAACAATAAGTGATGATAGAAATACTTGCCTTTGGGTTTTAGCAGTTAGTCACACTCGTATAAACGCAATGATCACATTCTCGCATTCCGTCTTAAAACATCACCGTCCTTCTTTTTAACACTCCAACAATATGTTGCTCCTGCGATTGCTAGAAGCCAGATATCCAATGCCATTCCATCTTATTCTTTATCCAACGTCTTGTCCCGATCAACTCGAACGATCCGCATCTATAATTAAAAGATATAGCTTTAATTGCCTAAATGATAATCACTCGACGAACTGCGCGTCAAAATCTTATTGTCTACCCATACGATAGCCCTCACATAATTATATCAGCCAAACACAAGAATCTTGAGCCATATATGCACATAATTCACATAGCACGTAAGCACATAATCCACATATCACATAATTCATATCACATATGACTCAGTTCATCAAAACGGTCGACTCGATATGTTTAAAACTAAAACCGGGTCAAAATATTATTTATCGATCAATAATCGACTCAGAATGACTTGTAAAATAAGTAACCTTTAGAAACAAAATGATTTGGGTCTCAAAAGAATTTTTAATGAAAGCCGAATATTTTTCTGAGTCTGTACGAGTTCGTTTCGTATTAAACGGATAAACGGTTTATTTATTATGAATTTTTGAACATTTTTCGGAATAAAAACAATCTCTGAATCATTTAATAATTAAATAATAAGGCTCAAACACTCGAAAATAATTTTATAAAAATTATCGAGCTTGGAAAATAATTTAAAATAATATTTTAAAATCCGAAACTATTTTTCGGAATTTTTAAATCAATTTTAAATAATTAAATCTAATTATTAGATCAATTAAAATTAATTAATAACTAATTAAATTAATTAATCAATTAATATTTAAATTAATTGACCAATTAAATAATTAATTATCAACTAAAATTAATTAATTAAATAATTAAGATTTATTTTTGAATTAAAATAAATTTTGAGAATTTAAAATAATGATTTTGAAAATAAAAAATGAATTTTCAGAATAAAAGAAACTAAATTTTGATTTAAATTAAAATAGAAATTGCAGAAACAGGTTTTTAGAAAACATATTGGATAATTTAGGATCGAACCAGGGTCAGAAATAAAACCCACGGGTCATAATTCGGGTCAAACCGGGTTGCCAAGAACACGAGGAACTCGCCGGACCAAACGCAGAATCCGGCGAGCTTCATCATTTCCGGCGAACCGCGGTGAAATCCAGACAAAGCTCAGGCAACCTCCAATCCTCTCCGATTCCTTCGGTTTTTCAGTACAACCTCTTCCAAAACACTTTTTAACCTTGAATCAAACAACAACAACCTCAAACGATCACCAAACACTCGATTCCGGCGAGTATGATACCAAAAACCGGCGACACAGTCGGAAAATTACAATACGCGTATTTGACAACCAAATTCAACAAACAATATCTCAAAACAATACTGAGAATCATACAAACACATTCCTATATTCAAAATCAACAGCAAATACACGAATCAGAATGGTCTGTGATTCATTTTGGTTATTCATATTTGTGATTTGGTGTTCAATAACACATTCAAAACTGACTTTGATTTTCAGAACTCTTCAAGAACACCAAGAACACATAATCAAGAAATTTTCAGAAAATCAAACCTTAATTTCTATATGATACTGAACTCTATTTTTGAAGTATAATATACCAAATCGACCAGAAAAACATGCTCTACAACATGGAAACATCAAATCACATCAACAACATCAAGAACAAATTTTCATAATTTAATTACTAAATAATTCGAATATAAATAATTAAATAAGAAAATTACCATGATTTCTGGGCAGAAACTCATGATTGATTCAGAAAGAAGATTTCGAGAGCTTCGTTTTGATATGCTGCACGCCCGAATCGGAGTTCGATAACGCCTTCGTTCGTGTGTTTGATTCTCGGGAACGTTTCAGTTTCTCGGGTTTTTCTCTGTATTTACGGTGTTTTAACTGGTTGCAAATGAATAAACGGAATAAACGAAATAAGAAATAGGCTATTTATATTTATGGAATATTGGATCGTTCTAGATCGTTTTGGATCGTTAAATTAGTTACTTAGCCACTAAGTAACTATAAAAACGATACAATTAAATACCAGAATTGGATAATTATCAAAACCGAGCTTTTTATAAAACACTATATACGAAAATAACGTAAAAATATCCCGTCTCTCGAGAATACGGGTTTTATTGATTACCGAAATAACTATCGTATCGAAAATATTGCGCCGGGCCGCGCACGGGTCAAACCGTAATCCGGATCGAAAAAGTCAAAACACGGAAAATGTCCGGAATTACCAGATTAGGTTAGGAAGGAGTTTTCGGAAGAGTTTCGGGTTGTAAAAATGCAAAAACAATTGAAGTTGGACGAATCCCGGCTTTATAAAATAAGTTTGGTAATTATTCAGAAAATAATTAATAATTCATAAATTAATATAAAATCATCTAACAGTCCAAAAATTACCAGAATAATACCACAATTATTTATATTTTATTCTGGACATATAAAAATTCAAATACTCAAATAATATCACATCTAAACACCCAAACATCAATTCCACTTATCAGATAATTCACTAAAATTCACCTAAAATCACATAAATAATTCCAAATAATTATAATAATAATATTTGAAAATATGGGATATTACAATTAGGGCCTTAATTTTATTTAGGGTTATTATTTTTACTAGTATAAGTATCTAATTATTTACTAATTAATTATTAATTAATCATAAAAAATCAAAAATAAATTTGAAAATCCAAAAAAAGGGGATTAGGGTTCTTCACTGTTCTTGCGAATCAAAGCGGATTTGAATGTGATTATGTACACCAAATTGATCATGTGAGTAATCGATTTGAAGCTTTAATTCTATTATCAATTTCATGTGTACGTTAATCGATTTCAATTTCTTAATTTCGGGTTTGATCCACGAAAAACCCCAATTCGTTTTCTGATTATTGTTTTTGATTTTTATATAATTTAGTTTTATTTTTATAATAACAGAAAATTAGTTTTGTTAATTAGAAATCAAGTAAAATAATTTGATTAAAATCTGAAATATTTTGTTAATAATTTATGAATTATTTTCTAAAATCAGAAATTTGAATATTTATTTTTTTAATTATTTATCTATTTATTAATCTATTTATTTACATATTTACTTATTTATTTAATTATTTATTTATTAGTTGAAAATTTATTATTTAAACGGATTAATTATTTGATAATTAATCAGTTTAATCTAATAACTCGTAATAAATCGAGTTGATTTCTAAATTTTAGAGATTCGGAAGGTAACCATTTATTTACTTATTTACTTATTCCTGAATTACTTATTATCTATTTAATTTGATTAATTAATTATAATTAATCAATTGAACTAAATAATTTACAATAAATTATAATTAATTCCAAAAATTAGAGAGAAATTATTTTAAAAATATGATAATTCTTGGATAATTATTTAAAATATAATTAGGTTTTAATTAATTGTGAATAATTGTTTATAATTGATTAATAATTGATTTAATCTTGATTATTACGTAGTAATTAGACCGTTTATCCGTTTTTACTGAAACGAAGACCCTTGGACTCAGAAAAATGACTTGATTCCATTAAAATAGTAATAACTCATAATTTCTTTCGAGAATGAGTCGACTTATGATACTTATTCGTTTGTAGACCCTATTATTGATATGTACGAGTCCAATAAATCCCAGAAAAATAGGAATCGAATCAGATATTGTTTGTTAATACGGATATAGGTCTAGTATCGATCCTAAAAATATTTATAAGCCTAAATTAATTATGTGCCTTACATGCTAAGTGATTTACTTGACTAATTGAACTATATTTGTTAGATAATTATATACGATTCAGATAGAATCGTATGGATAGACAATCAGGGCTACGTGATTTCATTATGAGATACGAGTACTAAGTAAGTTAACCAAATAAATGTCTTTCATTGATAGAAACACCACCAGCAAGGCGAATCAAGCCAGAGATAGAGAGTTGTGAACTAACCAAAGCGAGACGTATACCAGGAAAGTTTTTCCCCTATTATAAGTTCAGAATAGTAAATCGCTTCCAACTTTCCATGACAGCTACACCTTGATAATTCTTGTTCACAAACACTGATACACTATTGTTGTTCCTTTATTCCTATTTTATTTCAATTCTTGATTTCTCCTAATTCATTGAATCCTATATTCATATTTCAATTATTACATATACACATATACATATACTCTGATATATTCCGATGTTGGGATACATCGAAAGCATACCGATTATTCCGGATGCTAAGCTATGGACCGGATGGTTACGATACGGGCCGGGTATGATCTAGACCCTTGATTATTAGGCCATAGTTCCTGGGTACCCTATATGTTGGTGGGTCTATGCAGCTGGGTATAGATCCGCACTATATCTTGACTGATCAGTAGGTTACAGTGCATATGTTGGTTTTTGTGTCTGGTCTAGTTCATTTGGTTCTCGCCAGTAATGGCTTTCATTGTTCATTACAGAAATAGTTGGTTGTTCAAACCAGCCGATTAACGGGTCATTTATCTTTCTCTCTTTACACTATATTTATAAATGCTTCAGGCTTGTTGAGAAATTATGACTCACCCCTAATATTATTATACACCTTGTTTTTTAGTTAAAGTTAAGAATGAAACTCATCTGAACCCAAGTAGTCAAGAAGCGGGTCAAGTAGCGGGACCCTTTGGCACCAAGAATGTTTATTCCAATTCCAGAAGAGAGTTTTGAGATGCCAGAGCAGGTGTAACAGGATAAGTTGTAGTTGTGGTTTGAATAAAATGAAATTTAGTTTAAAATTATGTAGATAACTGGTTTGTAATAAAGAAGATTTTTAAGACAGGTTATTTGAGTTGTTGGAATAAAGTTGGTAAGTTGTTCTTGTTTTCATACCTTAACCTGAAAGATCCTGAGTAGTAGTAGTAGTAGTAGTAGTAAGGGGTAATTATATGTTTATATTATTATTGTACAGGTACAGTAAGGTAGTTAGTGATAGTGAAACCCCAGATCTATACCCTGGATTTGGAGGGTGTTACAGTAGCTATGATAGATCGGATGTCGACCCTTTTGTATCAAGTACTAACACCTGGAGCTGGTGTTATATATATATAAAATGAACTTTTTCAACTTTTTCTTTTAATTTAAATTTCAGTCTTTATAACATTTACATTTTTTACTGTTTTACAGTTTTTCCCATATCTTAAATTATGTTTTATTTAAAACAATGTTGTACCATCTATTATTCCAAATTTTAAAATTATTTCAAAAGATTTGTTTAAGTTCTGAACTATTTCAATTTCTCATTTTGATATCTGTCAAATTGTTTTCTTTCCATTATCAATTGTTTAAATTCTCTGTTTTAATACCAGACAAGTTGTTTCTTTATTCATTATCACCTGTTTAACAAATTATTATTAAAAGAACCATTTATTTTATTATCAGAAATATGACACCAAAAAGAAAGACCAGAACTGAGTCATCCAAAGATAATACCGAAGGGCAAAACAACAATAACCACCACATGGACCAAATGTTTCACCTGATGCAACAACAAATGATGATGATGCAGCAGCAAATGCAACAACAACAGTTCCAGCAGCAGATGTTACAGCAACCACCTCATCCAGAGCCAGAAGTACCACCAGTTGTACCTGTAGTTACCTTTAAATAATTTCAGTCAGTAAAGCCTCCAGAATTTGAAGGTATAGCAGATCCCACTAAAGCTAGGGCCTGATTGAAAGAGATAGAGATGGAATTCATACAGATTAAAATGGAAGCAGATTAGAAGATTGATTTTGCTAGTTATTTCTTGAAGGGGGATGCTAACTACGAGTGGGAGTCCAAGAAAGCGCTAGAAGGCGATGGTGTCGTAACTTGGGATTGATGTACCGAGCTTTTTCTGGAAAAGTATTTTCCCCGTTATATGAAGAACCAAATGGAAATTATGTTCTTGGAATTGAACCGAGGGAATTTGTTAGTCACTGAATATGAAGCCAAGTTTACTGAGTTGGCTAGATTTGTTCCGGAATAGGTAGATACCGATGAGAAGCATGCTAAGAGATTTCAACAGGGACTGAAGCCATGGATTCGTAGCAGAGTGACAGTATTTGAACTGATGACATATACAGCAGTAGTTCAGAAGGCCATGATCATTGAAGGAGAAAGTGAGGCATCCCAAAAGGAAAAGGGACAAGAAAGTTTTCAGAGCCATTCTAACAGGAGGCCGGGATTTCAAGCCCGGACAAATGCAAATGTAGAAGAACAGAACAAGGCCATCAGAGGACGGGTAACCGACTCCAAGCCCCAAATCAACAAAGAATCATTAGACCACCACCACCTGATTGCAAGACATGTGGGAAGAAATATACAGGGATCTGTAATAAGACAAATGTCATGTGTTTCAAATACAAGAAAAAGGGACACTACTCTGGGGAATGCCCAACAGGGAAGACATAGATCACTTATTTCCAATGCGGAGAAAAGGGATATATTGTTAAAGACTGTAGTGGAGCAACAATGGCGGCCAGTATTCCAAGAGTTCTGGCATTACCACCACTACCACAGCAGAATCAGCCCAAGGCAAGGACCTTTAATATGTCAATGAAAGAAGTTGTTCAGAGTCCGAACGTGGTTGCAGATACGCTTCCTGTGAATTCTGTAGATACAAAAGTATTAATTGATTTTGGAGCCACAAGATCTTTTATTTCAGAAGAATTTATTCATAAGTTATATTGTGAAATCCAACGGTTGGACGAAATGTTAATCATAAAGTTAACAAATGACGATCAAATTACAGTAGACCGAGTGTGTCCGGGCTGCGATATTAAAATAGCGGGACATCATTTCTCAGTTGACTTGATACCTTTTAAGTTAGGAAAATCTGATGTTATTCTAGGAATGGACTGGTTAGCCGACAATAATGCCCATATTGATTGCACAAATAAGAGAGTGAATCTGCGAACTGGAGAAAATGCAACGGTAACATTCAAAGGCGAGAAACAGAAGCAAAGGTTCTTAACGATGATGCAAATAAAATGATTGTAACGTCAAGGATGTAAAGCTTATTTAGTCTATATATTAGATATAGAAAAAAAAAGTCCAAAGATTGAAGACATTCTCGTAGTGTGTGAATTTTACGATGTCTTTCCAGATGAACTCCCAAGACTACCTACGAATCGAGAAATCGAGTTTACTATTGACTTGACACCAGGTACTGAACCAGTTTAGAAAGCTCCGTATCGAATGACACCAGTTGAAATGAATGAACTGACAATGCAATTGCAAGATCTTCTAGACAGATGAATTATAAGGCCTAGTGTATCCCCATGGGATACACCGGTATTGTTTGTGAAGAAGAAAGATGGCAGTATGCGACTATGTATCGATTATCGTGAGCTAAACAAATTAACTATCAAGAATAAATATCCTTTGCTATAGATTGATGATTTATTTGATCAACTGAAGGGAGCGGCGTGTTTTTCAAAGATCGATTTAAGGTCAGGGTATCATTAGTTAAAGATCAAGGAGGAAGATATTTCTAAGACTGCTTTTCGAACGAGATACGGACACTACGAATTTCTCGTAATGGCATTTGGACTGACCAATCACCAGCGGTGTTCATGGATTTAATGAATAGAGTTGATAGGGATAAATAAATCCTGATAATGGGCTGCTGGACCCAATAAGAAGGTGTTTGATATTCAGACCAGAAAGGTTAAGCCTGATGGACCAGATCAGGTCTGGTCGAATAAAAAAGGCCCAAAAGCCCTGATTATTAATTAATTTCATAATTAATTAATAAGGGAAAAATCAGCTGTTGAGAAGAGTCCTGATAAGGATATAAATCCTTATAGATAAGCCTCAAGGGGACCTAAAAGGATAAGGAATCAGTTTCTACTATCTAGGACTCCAAAGTCCATTCTAATTATGAGACTTGCCCACCAAGTCTCCTATACCAAGTCCAATTCAAGGACCACCAACATCTATATAAGGAGTCTCACCCCACAAATTAGAACTACGTTTTTTGGCTTGATTCTCTAATTCACAGAGATACGTAGGCATCTCGTAAAGGCAGATTGAGTCACGAAACACGAGAGCAGCCATTAAAGGCCTTGAGCTCCCGAATCTTAGTAATAAATACAGTAAGTAATAACCTTAGCTTTTTATCCATAACATTTGGCGCCGTCTGTGGGAAAAACGGAACAACAACCATGGCGAGAACACGGAGAACAACCAGCACTCTGGAGGAGGGAACACCATCAGGGACAACCCAGGTGATTTCATCAACCGTGGAGGTTCCTCCCCATTCAACTTATGCATCTACTCAGGGGGAAGCCCAGACAGGGGCAACTCATCCTCAGCCACAAGGGACAACTCCCCCGACTATTCAAGGTACGAATCCTCAAGTTCAACAAATACATATACCTGTGAATTCTCGACCCGTCGGGTATGAATATTCAACTATTGTTACTACTAACCCCCTTATGGGATGCCCCTTCACCCTGAGGTTGGAGGAAGTGGATATGCTGGGCGAAGCGAAGCACGAGGGCGGTCGCCCCCCTATATACGAGGTTTGGATCCTATCCCTGAGGATCGGGAATTTTCTGGTCCATACACTGAGAGAGACTCCGAATCTTCGGATGATGAAGTGGCCCCGAGGAGGAGGCGTCCTGGAAAAGAGCCAATGGCCGATGGAAGGCAACGCCCCCAAAGCACCCCAGGGGCGAATCCCCAAGAAGTGCAGGAAAAGATCAGGGCTCATGAGGCTGAAATCTAAAGGCTGAGGCGTGATTTGGAGGCTCACCAAGCCACCAGACCCCACATACCTCCTAGGGGGAGAAATCCTCCTCCTATCATAGACCTGGATGGTCCGGTAAGAAGAAGGGCTGCTGTCCCAAGAACTGATCCAAGCAATCTCCTTCCCCTTGGAGATCCTGATGATCCAACTCCACCCTTCACAGAAGAGATAATGAATGCCCATATCTCAAGGAAATTCAAGATGCCCACTATCAAAGCCTATGATGGCACGGGAGACCCCGCTAATCATGTTAGGACATTCTCTAATGCACTGCTGCTGCAACCCGTGAATGATGCTATAAAATGTCGGGCCTTCCCTCAAACCCTGTCGGGTATGGCTCAAATATGGTACAGTCGCCTACCCCCAAATTCTATTGGATCATTCATAGAATTAAGTCAGGCTTTTATTAAGCAATTCATCAGTGGAAGAGTTCATGAGAAAAGTTCAGCATCTCTTATGAGTCTTGTGCAGGGAGCTAAAGAATCCTTAAGAGATTACCTAAATCGTTTTACAAAGGAGGCTTTAAAAGTCCCAGACCTTGATGATAAGGTAGCCATGATAGCACTGCAACAAGGAACTAGGGATGAGTTTTTCAAGATGTCTTTGGCCAAACGACCCCCTGAGAGCATGTTGCAGCTCCAAGAGAGGGCAGGGAAGTATATCAAGGTTGAAGAAAGTATGAGGAAGACCGTAGTAAGTAATGAGCCCACTGGAGGCAAGAAACGAAAAACTGATTTGGAGTATATCGCTAAGGATAAATATCCTAGAACTGAACAAAATCCTGATTCAACCCCCAAGAAGGGAGGACCTGGGCAAAAGTTCACTGAATACGCTAAGCTGAATGCTCCCAGAAGTCAGATTTTGATGGAGATTGAGAAAGACAGAGATATTCGCTGGCCTAAGCCCTTGAAGGCTGATCCCGCCAAGCTAGATAAGGGCAAGTATTGCAGGTTTCACAAAGATGTTGGCCATGACACCGATGAGTGTAGGCAGTTGAAAGATGAAATTGAGTTTTTGATTCGAAAAGGAAGATTGAACAAGTATACTGGAGATGGAGGAGACAGAAATAATAATGGAAGGAAGAACTTTGAAGATCGTAGGAGGGACCAAGATGATCAGGGGCGGAATCCCCAACCTAGAGGACCAGTTATAAACACCATTTATGGAGGGCCGAGACCTCGAGGGCCTGTGATAAACACGATCTTTGGAGGTCCAACTGCTGCTGGATTGTCCAAAAATTCCAGAAAGGCATATACTAGAGAGGTTATGCATATTGTTGGAGAAGCCCCGAAGAGGGCCAGGACAGAAGTAACATTGGCTTTTGATGATTCCGACCTAGAGGGTGTGAAGTTTCCCCATGACGACCCGCTGGTCATAACGCCGATAATAGGAAATAGCCCGGTTAAGAGGGTCCTTGTGGATAATGGTGCTTCTGTGGATATCTTGCTCCACGACACCTTTCTAAGGATGGGGTATAACGACTCCCAGTTGACACCAACCGACATGCCGATATATGGATTTGCTGGAGTAGAATGTCCTATGGAAGGGATAATTAAATTGCCAACCACCATAGGTACGGAGCCAAGGCAAGCAACGCAGATGCTGGATTTTGTGGTGGTAAAGGCTAGTTCAACTTATAATGCTATCATGGGGAGAACAGGGATACATGCCTTCAAGGCAGTCCCCTCTTCCTACCATTCAGTCATGAAGTTTCCCACCCGAAACGGGATTGGAGAAGAGAGAGGAGATCAAAAAATGGCTAGAAGCTGTTATGTGGCCTCTTTGAGGGCAGATGGAGTCGGGGGGCAGGTTCTTCCTATTGAAGATATGGATGTTCGAGAAAATGATGAGAATAGAGGAAGGCCAGCAGAAGAATTGGTTTCGGTTCCTTTAGATCCCAAGAATCTTGAGAGGATGACTTTCATTGGAGCCACATTAGAGGAGCCCCTTAGAGGGAAGTTAGTGAAATTTTTGCAAGAAAATAGTGATGTGTTTGCATGGTCAGCAGCTGATATGCCAGGCATAGACCCGGAGTTAATTACTCACAAGTTAAACGTGGATCCAAGCCGGAAGACAGTGAAACAAAAGAAAAGAAATTTTGCCCCGGAAAGACAAGAGGCTATAAAGCAGGAAGTGGAAAAGCTCTTAGAGGCTGGTTTCATTGAGGAGATTCAATTTCCGGAGTGGTTAGCAAACCCTGTAATGGTGAAGAAGGCTAATGGAAAGTGGAGGATGTGTATAGACTTCACCGATCTGAATGATGCATGCCCCAAAGACTGTTTTCCGCTGCCTAGAATTGATACTTTGATTGATGCCACCGCTGGACATGAGATGCTGAGTTTCATGGATGGGTTTAGCGGATACAACCAGATCAAAATGCATAAGGATGACATTCCAAAGGTATCATTTATCACTGACTTTGGTGTTTATTGTTATCTTGTTATGGCGTTTGGTCTCAAGAATGCAGGAGCCACCTATCAAAGGTTGGTGAATAAAATTTTTAAGGATCTTATTGGGAAGACTATGGAAGTCTATGTTGATGACAGGCTAGTCAAGAGTCTAGTAAAGACTGATCATATAACCCATTTGAGGGAAGCTTTTGAGGTCCTGAGGTACCACAAGATGATGTTGAATCCCACGAAGTGTGCTTTCGGAGTAGGATCTGGAAAATTCTTGGGATTGATGGTCTCAAAGAGGGGAATTGAGGCTAACCCCGATAAAATAAAGGCAATCCTGGACATGGAACCCCCAAAAACTGTCAAGGATGTTCAGAAACTCACAGGAAGGGTTGCTGCGCTAGGACGATTCATCTCCAAGTCAGGAGACAAGTGCTTGTCATTCTTCAAGTCATTAAAGAACATTAAAGACTTTGTATGGAGTGAGGAAAATCAGAAGGCATTTGAAGAGTTAAAGAAGTATATGGGCCAGGCCCCGTTGTTGGCCAAGCCAGTTCTGGGTGAAGTTTTATTCTTGTACTTGGCTGTTTCAGAAAGCGCCTTGAGCGCGGTGTTGGTTAAGGAGGAACTGAAAGTCCAGAAACCCGTATACTATGTCAGTAAAATTTTGCATGGTGCTGAGTTGAATTATTCAGCCATTGAGAAATTCGCTTTAGCCTTGGTAATGGCTTCAAGAAAGCTGCGTCCTTATTTTCAAGGTCACCAAATTGAAGTGCTAACAAATCAGCCACTGAGAAATATCATTCACAGTCCCAAGGCAAGTGGGAGACTGATTAAGTGGGCAATAGAGTTGGGAGAGTTCGATCTCAAGTATAAGCCACGTATGGCCATAAAAGCCCAGGCACTAGCTGACTTCGTGGTGGAATGTACCATACCCAACCAAGAAGTCGGGGGCAGGAAGATACCATACCTCAAGAGAAGGGAGTCGACAATGGGGACAAGGAGAAAGAATATTGGGTTCTCTATTTTGATGGAGCATCAAAAACAAATTCCAGTGGAGCAGGGTTGGTTTTGCAAAGCCCTGATGGATTCTTAATTGAGTATGCCATGAAGCTAGACTTCCCAACCACAAACAATGAGGCAGAGTATGAAGCCCTGATTGCTGGCCTTGGTCTAGCTGGGACACTTAGAGTCAAAAACTTAAAGGTCCGTGGAGACTCGAAGTTGATCATATCCCAGGTAAAGGGAGAATTTGAAGCAAGGGATGATACGATGGCTAAGTATGTTCGCCTAGTAAGGGCTGTGATGACCCAATTTAATGAATGCCATGTTGAACACATTCCAAGGGAAGAAAATGCTAAAGCAGATGCGCTATCAAAGTTTGCTTCATCTGAGATTGAAGAAAGTTCAGGAAGTGTGTACTTCCGTGTTTTGAAGACACGAAGCATAGATGTTAAGCTTGTGGCTCCCGTAGGCTTGGGGACGTCATGGATTGATCCCATCAAGGCTCACATTCAGACCGGTTGGTTGCCAAGTGATGCAATTGAGGCACGGAAGTTAACTGTTCGAGCACTAAGGTACTCTTTGATAGATGGGATTCTATATAAAAGATCTTTCGTGGTTCCTTACTTGAGGTGTCTCAGGCCCGATGAGGCACGCTTAGCTCTTGAGGAAGTGCATAGAGGTATTTGTGGGCAACACTTGGGGGGCAGGGCCTTGGCTCATAAGATAACTCGTTTAGGCTTCTATTGGCCAGAAATGATGGCTGATGCCAAAGAATATGTAAAGAAGTGTGATCGTTGTCAGAAGCATGCACCAGTCGCCAGACAACCCCCCGAGATGCTGACCTCTATCAACTCACCTATTCCCTTTGCTATGTGGGGGATGGATATTCTAGGGCCTTTTCCTATGGCCACAGCACAAAGGAAGTTTCTGATTGTAGCCATTGATTATTTCACCAAGTGGATCGAAGCCAAACCTTTGGCCAAAATCACAACTAAGCAGGTTGCACAATTCCTGTGGGAAAACATTATGTGCCGATATGGAATTCCCCGTATCCTCGTCACTGACAATGGAACACAATTCAACAACGAGGAATTCAAGAAGTATTGCGAAGAAAATGAAATTGAGTTACGGTTCACCTCTGTGGCTCACCCGCAAGCCAATGGGCAAGCGGAGGTAGCAAATCGGATAATCCTGGATGGACTAAAGAAGAGGATCGAAAAGTCAAGAAATAATTGGGTGGATGAGATACTTCCCATATTGTGGGCCTATAGGACTACCTGTAGAGTCACGACAAATGCAACTCCTTTCATGTTGGCATATGGGGCGGAAGCAGTAGTTCCCGTGGAGATATCACATTCTTCTCCAAGGATTCAGGCTTTTGATGAAAAAGAAAATGAGGAAGGGCAGAAGTTAGCCCTGGATTTAATCGATGAAGTGCGAGATAAAGCACACGCAAAGATAGTAGAATATCAGAAAAAGGCTTCATTCTACTACAACCTAAGGGTTAAAGAGAGGTTTTTCAAACAAGGTGACCTAGTCTTGAGAAAAATAGAGGCTTCTGGTGTCGGACAGAAAGGAAAGCTTGCCCCAAATTGGGAAGGGCCGTATAGAGTCAAGAGCGTTCAGGGTAGAGGAACCTACAAGCTGGAGACTATGGATGGTTTTGAAGTCCCGAGAACCTGGCACGCACAAAACCTGAAGGTTTACTACGTGTGAGATGGTCGAAGTATGATTCTCACTCGTCAGGATGGCGAGTAGGTTGAAAAGCACCTTGAAGCTTTGCTTGCTTAGGATTTATATGTTTTAGTTTTATTACGAAATTTATTAAGACTTGTGTAAGGGACGAATCCCAGACAATTTTATGAAATTCATAAGTTCTTCAAAGTATGTTTGTGGCCTAACAAATAAAAATCAAATGCATGGATGCAAGCATAAAAGGTGATAAATGAAATAGATCTGATAGATGTTACAAAAGTTTGATAAATAAAGTCTCGAAAATAAAAAAAGCCACGCAGGGCTGAAAAAGCTCTAAGGAGCTGAAGTACCCTCGGCATCCATATCATCGTCCTCTCCACTCTCGCTGGATGTCTCTGTCGTCTCGGAGGAGGAGGAAGAGCTGTCGTCCTCAGCAGGTCTGGAAGAAGACTCGGGAGGAGGAAGGAGTGGATCCTGAGGAACATGGTCTGAGACAACTACTCGGGTACGAAACCTCTGTAGCAAAGCCTCATCATCAGGGCAGATATAGTCCGCCGGGTTAATATCAGGACAAGGCTCGTTCACGGTCCCAAGGGCCGTGTCCCAACCAGTCCTAAAAAACTCGGGAAAGACTGAATCATCCCTAATCCTCATAGATTGGGCAAACTCCTCCGAGTCCAGATAGTTGTCTATAGCTTTATCCTTCTCCGCCCGAAGTACCACCAGCTCGGCGTTAGACTCTCCGAGTTCTTCCTCCTTGCGCTTGAGCTTCTTCTCCAGGGTAGCATACTTCTTCTGTTGCCTCCTGAGGGCATTATCGGCCTTATCAGAAGCCCGCTTCCATGATTCGGCTTGCCTCACGGCGCCTTGAAAATAGGCGTTAGACTGAAATAAAGCAACCAACGAAGTATAAGGCAAGAAAATGCTACAAGAATGAAAGATAAATTTAAAAGAGAGAAGGCATACCGAAGCCAGAGATTGGGCTCCCATGAGCTTAATCCTCTCAAGGTCAGGGGTGGCCACCACATCAGTAAAGTCCTTTGGAGTCACGCTATGGTAGGACCAATCCCAAGCATGTTTCGTGGAACCAACCACGGTGTCCCCTCGGCGGAATCCCCAGAGAGGCTGGAAGGCTCCTGTGGCAGCAGCAGTAGGGGCAGCAGCAGTAATAGGAGCACTATGGCCCCCAGCTCCTTCAGTTGAAGCCTCCCCTATAGGCTCTTTCTGCTTCTTCAAAAAGATAGGCTCCGTGGCCTTTCCCCGGGTGTCTAGGCCTGCGAGCCGAGCTTTCTTCATCCTAGCTGTTTCCTCAACCAAAGGAACATTGTCCTCGTTAATCTCCTTAGCAGCTGAAACAAAGCAAAGGACAAAATAAGTGAAGTTAATAATGCATGAAATGAAGTAAAATTGAGAAGGGAAGAAAAATACCCTGTTGAGAAACAGAGGATAGTCCCACATGAATCAGGGAAAACTCCTCTAAGAGAGTCCAGCTGGTGGTCGTGCCATCATCCTGAGTAAGCCCATTATAAATAATAGTTTCTTCAGGAGTTAAGTGAATGGATTTGAGGCTACCATCACTGACCTTCCCAAAGGAAGATCGAAAAAGTGTGCCCCAGTCACCATTCTCCCAACGTAACCCGACGAAACTATTCCTCCAATTTTGATTATTATCAGGAATAGAGGCACTGTTAAAGATATGTTTGCTTTTGGGCCTTTGCTTGACATAGACCCAGCCGCAGATGCTGGAAGAACTATTGTAACACTGAAAGACTTTCCTAAAAACAGCTACAGAAAGAGGAAAGCCCTCCCTAAGACAGCAGACCATAAAACATAGAATGTTCCTCCAGGCGTTTGGAGGAAGCTGACACGGGTTGATTTGTAAATCAGCCAAAAGATGAGGAATAAAGGGGTGAAAAGGAAACCTAAGCCCAGCATTAAGGGCATCTGTGTAAATGAAGAGAGTATCGGGTCTCCAGTGGCAAGTACGATCACCACCAGAGACTGGAACTAATCTAAGGGGAGGAAGGACGTTATAACGAGCATTTAGTTTATTGAAATCTATGTTGTGCCAAGTATTACAATGATTAAAAGAGTCGAGATGTGCAGTGGAGGGATATTCATCCCCCCTAGTGTTAATCATATCAATTAAAGACATATATGAAGAACGGATCTCGATATCCTTACCTCGTTTTGAAGCCGAGGCTATCTTGGCCGCCCTCTCAGAACTCTTGTCAGCCATTAGTAAAGCTAGGAAGGAGAGGTTGGAAAACTAAAGGAGGGGATTTGAGAGAGGAGAAGTTGTAGAATGAGTAGAGAGGTGAAATGAGAGGTGTGGAGAAATCAAACTCTCACCCCACCTTTATATAGCCAAGGAAGGGGGATAATGGGCCTTAAAAAAGCCCATTTGGGCCCAAAACTTAGAAGGTTCTGGAATTATCCAGGAAGTTCCTGGAAAATTCAAGAGAATTCTAGCAAAAATCAGAAGAAAACTTGAGTTTTTGAAGAATCTGGAAGAATCCAGAAAAACCCTAAAAGGATTTGGAATTTGGGCTTAGAAAATAAAAGCCCATCTCAGAAAAGGGCCTAATTTTAGAAAAAATCAAGCCCGGTTAAGGGCCCAAGTGTTTAAAAAGCCCTGTTTAAGGCCCAAATGATGTTTAAGAAAAAAGAGTGGAAAGGGAGCCCAGTTAAAACAATGGGCCAATTGCAAAAACCTAGTTGGATCAAGAAAAATGGGCCCAAGGTTTTTCTATTGAAGCCCAGAAAAAAGGGTAGGCCAAATAAGAAAATAGGCCCAGTTAAAATGGGCCCAAGTCTTAGCCCAGAATTAAGAGCTTATATCCAAGTATATACAAAAAAATATATGTATATATTCTTGACCCTTTCGAATAGAAAACACAGAGAAATCCTGGTCGAATGGTCTGAGGTCGAATTTCCCTCGACCAGGGCTGATAAAAGAAGCTAATTCGGTCAAGAAATTAATTCTGACCAAAAATCTTGGTCGAAAATGATTGTTTTTTGACCGAAATGCCAGAATAATGTTCGACCTTGTTCCTTGATCCTTTCGACCAGGGAACAAGATAAAATCTTGGTCGAAATGATCCAGCTCGAAATAGCTTCGACCAAGGCAAGAGATGATGGTTAATTCGGTCAAAAAATGGAGATCCTGACCGAAAATCTTAACCGAAGTTGAAAAAAAATTCCTGGTCGAAAATTCCTGGTCGAAATATTTAAAAAAAAAAAAAAAGGGGGAGAAATCCTGGCCGAAATTCGACCAGGATTCTTGCTCGAATGGAATCTCCTCGAAAATCCTTCGACCAAGGCACAGCAGGGGCTAATTCGACCAGGATCCTGGTCGAATGGATTCCTGGTTGAAAATTGTAAAAAAAAAAAAAAAAAAAAGAGAGAGAAAAAAGGAAGAAAAAGGGAAGAAAAAATCCTGGAAAATTACAAAAAAATAAGGAAATTCCTTAAATAGTTTCTGAAAAATGTTAATATTTTCAGAAATAAGGAATAAATCCAGGATAAATCCCAGAAATTAAGGGAAAAATCCAGAAATTAAGGATAAATCCCAGAAATTAAGGATAAATCCCAGAAATTAAGGGAAAAATCCAGAAATTAAGGGAAAAATCCAGAAATTAAGGATAAATCCCAGAAATTAAGGGAAAAATCCAGAAATTAAGGGAAAAATCCAGAAATTAAGGATAAATCCCAGGAAAATAAGGAAAAATCCCAGAAAAATTAGGGAAAATTCCAGAAATTAGGGAAAAATCCCGGAAATAAGGGAAAAATTCCTGGAAATCAAAATAATTCCTAAAAGGAAAAATTCGTTGTAAACGTGTAGGTCGCTCCACACTTTACGCAAGAACGAAACCCTGTAAGGGAATGAATAGACTTAACTTCTGCGAAACATAATCAATGTTTCCCAAAAGTTGGGGGGCAAATGATAGGGATAAATAAATCCTGATAATGGGCTGCTGGACCCAATAAGATGGTGTTTGATATTCAGACCAGAAAGGTTAAGCCTGATGGACCAGATCAGGTCTGGTCGAATAAAAAAGGCCCAAAAGCCCTGATTATTAATTAATTTCGTAATTAATTAATAAGGGAAAAATCAGCTGTTGAGAAGAGTCCTGATAAGGATATAAATCCTTATAGATAAGCCTCAAGGGGACCTAAAAGGATAAGGAATCAGTTTCCTACTATCTAGGACTCCAAAGTCCATTCTAATTATGAGACTTGCCCACCAAGTCTCCTATACCAAGTCCAATTCAAGGACCACCAACATCTATATAAGGGGTCTCACCCCACAAATCAGAACTATGTTTTTTGGCTTGATTCTCTAATTCACAGAGATACGTAGGCATCTCGTAAAGGCAGATTGAGTCACGAAACACGAGAGCAGCCTTTAAAGGCCTTGAGCTCCCGAATCTTAGTAATAAATACAGCAAGTAATAACCTTAGCTTTTTATCCATAACAAGAGTGTTGAAAAAGTACTTGGATAAATTTATCATTGTATTGGTTGATGACATCTTAATCTACTCGAAGACTGAGAAGAACATGTATAACATCTGAGAATCACTTTGGAAACTTTAAGGAAGGAGCAGCTTTATGCAAAGTTTTCAAAATGTGAATTCTGGTTAAAGGAAGTATAATTCCTAGGTCACATAATCAGTATGGAAGGATTTCAAGTCGACCCAGCAAAGATTGAAGCTATTTTAAATTGGGAAAGACCAAAGACCCCAGCAGAGGTTAGAAGTTTCTTAGGATTTGATGGTTATTACCGAAGATTTGTTAAAGACATTACGAAGATAGCTACGCCATTAACCAAACTGACTCGGAAGAATGAAAAGTTTGTATGGAATGAAAAATATGAAGAAAGTTTTCAAGAATTGAAGAATCGACTAGTTACCGCACCTGTACTTGTGCTACTAGATGATCAAGGAGATTTCGTCATTTACAACGACGCTTCTTATCGAGGACTTGGATGTGTACTAATGCAGCATGGCAATGTAATCGCGTATGCTTCTAGACAACTGAAACCTTATGAACAAAAATATCCGACACATGATCTGGAATTAGCCGCTATTGTGTTTGCACTAAAACTCTGGAGACATTATCTTTATGGCGAGAAATGTGAAATCTCCACGGATCATAAGAGTCTAAAGTATATTTTTACGCAAAAAGAACTCAACATGAGACAACGACATTGGTTAGAGCTAATCAAAGACTATGACGTGACAATCAACTATCATCCAGGTAAATCAAATATTGTAGCGGATGCATTGAGTCGAAAAGAAAGATTAAATATGTTGACCTCCTCAGAAGAGCTAATCAGAAAATTTGATAAATTAAAAATTGAAGGTCGTATTCCAGGAAACTCCACCGAAATGAACTATGCAATGACATTCCAGCCAGAATTATTGGAACAGATAAGAAGGTGTCTGGAGGAAGTAATGAATCATGAAATTGACAATTTGACAGGAGAAGAAATTACAAGTCAGAAAGATGACAAGGGGATCTTACGATTTGCCTCGAGAATCTGGATACCCAATGTACCGGAATTGAAGGAAGAAATTTTGTGAGACACTCATAATTCAAGATATCCACTTCATCCCGGGAGCACCAAGATGTACAGAGATTTAAAGGAAAACTTTTGGTGTCCAGATTTGAAGAAAGAAATAGCCGAATGGGTCAGTAAATGTTATACGTGCCAACAAGTCAAAGCAGAGCATCAACATCCAAGTTGATTACTACAACCAATGGATATTCCAGAATGGAAATGGGAACACCTAGCAATGGATTTCGTAGTAGGACTTCCGAGAACCAGAGCAAACCATGATACGATTTGGGTTATTATTGACAAGTTAACAAAGTTAGCACATTTTCTTCCAATCAACGAGAGGTTCTTGCTTGACAAGTTAGTGCGTTTATATCTTAAGGAGATAGTGATGCGACATGGAGTTCCTGTATCCATTATATCTGATCGAGATCCACATTTTAATTCGAGATTCTGGAGACAGCTTCAGGAATGCCTTGGCACTAAACTAAATATGAGTACAACTTATCATTCACAGATGGACGGACATAGTGAAAAGACGATTCAAATAATTGAAGATATGATATGTGTATGTGCAATAGATTTTGAAGGCAGTTGGGACGAACATTTACCGTTAGTGGAATTCTCGTACAACAACAACTATCATGCTAGCATTGGAATGCCACCTTATAAAGCCTTATATGGAAGGAAGTTTAGATCACCCACATTTTGGGATGAAGTTGGAGAATGCAAAATTCTAGGTCCAGAACTAATTCAACAGACCAAGGAAAAAGTAGAACTTATTCAAAAGCGACTCGAAGCAGCACAAAATCGACAACATAAATACGCAGATCAAATCATGAAGGATGTGGATTATCAAGAAGGAGAACATGTATTACTGAAAATATCACCATGGAAAGGATTGACTAGATTTGGCAACAAGAGCAAACTAAAGCCACAATACGTTGGTCCATTTGAAATTTTGAAGAGAGTTGGAAAAGTCGCATACGAATTAGCCTTACTGCCCCATATGCAGCATATCCATAATGTGTTTCATGTGTCAATGCTTAAGAAAATTAATCCTGATACGAGGCATGTAATAGAATATGAGCCGATAGAGCTTCAAGTTGATTTGTCATATATAGAATAGCCAATAAGGATTCTAGATCGGCAAGAGAGAGTATTGAGAAATAAGTCTGTACCATTAGTAAGAGTTTTGTGGAGAAATCCTATGGCTGAAGAGTCAACCTGGGAGCTCGAAAGTGAAATGTTAGAGAAGTATCCCCAGTTATTTTCCTAGCGAGATTCTGAGGACAGAATCCTAATAAGGGGGGAAGATGTAACGACTGAGAAATTACGCTTGTATTATATCTTAATAAAGATGATTTATGTGTTTTATTATGTTATTAAGTGTGTTGAGTTATAAAACCCTAGCTGCTATGTGCTATGTGTATTTTGTGTCGGTCAGAACGTGTTTTGGGTAATTATCGGGTATTTTATTCTAGGTTAAATGCTTTTATATCAAAAGTTGTATGGCCCAAACAGTGTTTTAATAGCTGACATTTCATATAAAATCATTGGCCTTATTTTGCCTAGTATGGCTTATATCATAGCGATATTCTAAACATCTACTCGTTTTACAAAATTTCTCGTTTCGCGAAAAATGACTTTTCCGGGCCCCTTCGGGTGTCAAAAGCCCCACAAAAATCAAAATTTTATTTTTATAGGATCATGAAATTATCAAATATTATATTACTTTGCATTTTTGTAGTATTCACAATCTTTTGGGAATTTTTAACATATATTTTATATTTATTGGATACTTAAAAATTCAAAATTAGTACCCAAAAGTTATATAATTAAGGGCCAATTAATTTTATTAGATGTATAATTAGGGCCTTAATTTTAATTAGGGGTATTTTAACCCTACTATAAATAGATGATTAGTTATTAATTAATTATTAAATGATTATTAAAAATATCAGAAAATTAGAAAATTAGTTTGGGGGTGAAGTTTTTGTTCTTGAGGAAGCTTGAGAATCAAACGGTGATTGTGGAAGATTTACTAAACCTCTGATTTTTCTCGAGTAACCAAATTAATCCTCGTAATCTGTTGATACAAAGATCATCAACTGAGTTTGGTTATTTATTAAAATTGATTTCTTGTGTTCTTGAGCTCAAATTCGGTTTTTGATTTTAAGTAATCGTTTGTTTGTTTTGATGTTAGACATAGCTTCCCCTGAGTCTGAGGAATGATTTTGTGTGTTTATATGGATTGTTATGACCCTGTTCTTGTTTTCATACCTTAACCTTAAAAGATCTTTAGTAGTAGTAGAAAATGGGTAATTATATATTTACATAATTATTGTACAGGTTTAATAATGTAATTAGTGGCAGTAATACCCCATATCTATACCCCGGATTTGGAGGGTGTTATATAAGGCAAGTTGGTTTGCTTCCTTGGAGTCGCAAGTAACTCTTGTTAATTGTTTCTTTAAGTCCTAAATGCCTCCTAATCGCAAGTAACAAAGAAAAGGGTACATGGAAGCAAGTAACTCAAATGTGCAAACTGTATTAATTCAAATGCTTGGTCCTAGTGATGCCCCATGTCCTTTTCTCTCTCTCCAACCTATCAAGTCTATATAAACAATAGATGCATATGGAATTTGAATCTCCTCTATTTTTCAACAGTGCGAAGCTCTTGCAAAAGATTTTCAGCATTTTCTTAAAAACTTGATTTGACAAGGGGAGGTCATGTCCAATTTGTTCCACACCATTTAAAGCCTTACAGACTTGTAACACTCATTATTTAAAGATCTCTTGATTGTATTTAATACATTTTGGTAGGAGCTTTTACTTTTTAGAGTGATAAGAAGAACCCTAGATTTATAGCTTATTGCTTTGGTTCTTTTTTATATTTGTTGCTTCAGATCTTTGTATTTGGAGTTGTAAGCAAACCTCCGGGTATTTATACTTTTAAATAAAAAAAATATTTACCCAGAATCTCTTTGTGTGTTTAATTTGTTTTAATTTTCATATTCCCCAGCAATTAATTTTATAAAAAAAGAACATACATTCACCACCCCCTATTTATGTACCTTTTGACCTAAAAAATTAGACATCATGTTTTCTTTACAAACTGATAATAATTTTTTTAGACATCACATTGATTACATTTGACATTGATTTTAATTTAAAAAACTGATGTTTTCCTTGTTATTTATAAAGTTTGATGTGCATGTTTACACACTAATTAGGCGCTAAAATTACCAAGACTAAATCACACCATAAAATAACTAAAATTGAATTTGTCATTGACAAAATAAATTTACTATTCTCATATCACTGATAAAACAAGAATGGCTTGCTCTATAAAATCCTATATACCAAAACAAAATTTTTATTACCTTAACCGCAAAATAAAAGAACTAAAACTAATTTCCAAAATACGCCTTTTGTAATACATCCATGAATACCTTGATCTTTTATCCTCCATTTATGAACAAAATATTGAAGTGGGTTTATCGATTGCAATAATGACCAGCTATTTCTTGAAAGGTGATAGGATGTCGGTAGAGCACTATGCAATTACCAAAAGCTACAAAACATTTTGCACTGGCCAACACCTGACAACTCAGACCTTCAGCCGAGATGAATACAACTATCAAAAACTCACATATTTTGGAGGATGTCTGTATTGTTTAAGAGCCACTATACTGGCTAGCGTATTTTGATTTCTCAGACGCATACAAATGCATGTTTCATGACTTGACATAAAGTTTTATAATCCAAAGAACACTGCATTTTTAATTTGAAGGATGCTTATTCATAAAAGGCTATTAAAAATTATAGCATTTTGTTACGTCTTATATAATTTAAGGTTTTACTAACCTGTATCACTCCCATGGTAGCTTGTAATGGTGTCATGGTACAATAAAGAATCTGCATCAGAAAATATAACATTATTGTAAAGATTTTCTGTAAGTTCAAAGAATTAGCTTCAACTCAATTGTATGCAATTTGACAATTTTGCACAATAGATTGAGCTATATACACCTTCGTTGTTAAAAGCTCCCACTGAACAATAGAAAAAATGAACACATCAGCTTTATGATCATAACGAAGATGATTCAAAATTCTTGGTTAATAGGCAGCTGCGTATCTCTTTTCCTCTCTCCAAGATACAAATCTATATAACAATCACATGTGCAGCTTGATTGAATTTCTCTCTACAAAGATACATGCGAAGCTCTTGAAAATTAAAAAGCCATTCATATTCTTCACATAATTTAAAACTTTTACATAGAGATGTCATATTAAAATCAAGTCTTACCTTTCAAGTCTTATATTTTCTTTGTAGCTCGTTAAATAAAGGACATAATCATTGTCTTTCTTGATTCAACCATAACTTGATTCCTTCCTTGTAAAGAGAGATTTAAGCACTTGTTTATTCATTATTTAGATTAGCGTACTTAGGTCATTTATTGTTTTGAATATTTTTATTTATTTTTTGTAAGCAAACTCTTGCAGTTAATTTTTTAATAAAAGAACTTAATCCTGAATATCAATTGTTTCTTTTAGATTTCAATATTTTGATTTGATTTTTAATTTTACGCCGCACAAGAATAAAAAATGAACTATGATTACATTCACACACCCTTTGTAATCATCCTTTGGACCTAACATCCATTTTTACCCATCTTCTCCAAATATTTCTCTAATTCTCACATCGGAAGTGTTGTGGGTATTAAACCCCCTCTGAATTTATTTTGTAGCTCCTCTAGCAACTACACAACACATTCCCGCATTCTTCCAATAATTTTTAGTAGTTTCTGATATTTTTCCTTTTTTTGGTGATAATTCAAAAATGTTATATGTAAAAAATAATTTTTAAAAATTATTTCCTGATTTCCCTGAATGTTTGGAATTTTCCCCTTTATTTTCCCCTATATTTGGAAATTTTCCACCATTTTCCTATTTTTAGCCTATTTTTTAATTAATTAAATAATCAGAAAATAGGCTGCATGGTTTAATACTTCCTAAGCGTGGGTAACCCCGGTCTAGGAGACATGGTTTGAACCACGCCTAGAAAGTATCCTTCCTAAACGTGGTTTAGCCTTCCACTGCTCAAGTCATTCCTACGCGTGGGAAACCCCCGCCTAGGAGACATGGTTTGAACCATTTCTAGGAATTATGTCTCCTAGGCGAGCTTTGGCTCCCCCAATTTTTTTTTAGTGATAGAATTGAAATTTTAATGCTCTAATAGATCCTAGGCGTGGATAACCCCGCTTAGGAAGTAGTGCGTGAACCACACCTAGGATTAATGCTCCCTATACGTTATTTTCCAAGACCAAAAAAGCGTTGTGGTAGACCCAATATATGGTAACATATTTTCCAAAAACCAGCGTTGCGTTTGCGGCCGTTGCCATAGACCCTTTTTGTAACGAATTTTAGTCTGTTGTAACACTTTCTTGGTTATTACAATAGAGCTTTGTTGTAACACATTTTCCTCTTGTTGTAACATTTTTAAATTGTTACAATAGATCTTGTAACACTTTTGTGTAACATTTTAATATGTAAATATGTTACAAAATGGAGTTTTAGTAACAGTTATTTCTGTTTTTGTAACATTTAAGGGTATTACAATAGAACTTTGCAACACTTTAGTGTAACATTTTTATATTTAAAATGTTACAAAATCGAGTTGTTGTAACATTTTTTGCAACATTTTATACTATTTGTAACAAATTTTGGGTTTTTAGTAACATGTGCTTGCAACATTTTTATCTCCTAGTGTAATACTTTAAATGTATATGGCAACATTTTTGTGCAACACTTTTATATGGTAAAACTGCAATATGTTGTTTGTGATTACAATAACCTGACAAATTATACTTGTCAAAATCCTGAAAACACATTCCAGTTTGCAATTTAGCAAATCCAACAATAACAAGTGGCAACAAACCACATACTGCATCATAGTCTAAACATCAAACCAAGTACTGATAATAGTTTAAATATCAAACCAAGTACTGATAATAGTCTAAATATCAGCAACAATATTGTTGGACTAAAATATCAAAAGACCAAGTACCAAAAGTATTCACATAGAAATAAAACTACTGAGCATCATTCATCAGAAATTGCAGTTTCAGTATCATCCTGTTCGCCGTCCACCTGATTGTCATCCTCCAAATTCTCATCACCATGATCACTATCCTCGCTTTCATCCGTAGCAGCAGCACAAAGCTCTTGAACATCAATGTTGCTGAAATCTGGATTGATTTCTCCAAGTCTTGCCACCACTTTGGTCATTTTATCAAACACCTTTCTTTCTATCATCTCTTGCATTTCAGCCATGAGTTCCTCCCTTATTGTGTTTTTCAAGTCAGTGACATCAGTAGGCACAGTACTGCCTAGATCTTTTAGCTGCTGAGCCTTCTTTATTTTTCTGCATTTCCCCGATCTGCCAAGAAGCCAATTCGGTCCAGGACTTGGTTTTTTACCAGCTTGGTCCCCACTGCCATCTTCAGCAACCAATGTAGTCTACCAAATTAACAGGTATAAAATATTAGTATCATGTTCCGTAGCTTAAAAATGAAAATTAAAATGACTTGCTCCCTGTAACTGAAAATGAGTAATTTAAATTACCATGTATTCGCGTCCTTCTTTTCGTTTACGGGTTTTCACATAAATTTCATCCATGTGAGCTAGTTGCTTAGGTGACATTTTTTTCTTTGCTTTCTACAAAGATAAACCAAGAACTCAAGAAAAATTCACAAGAAAAAGTGAATCTATGAAATCGTAAATAGATAATAAAAAAACATCGATTTTATAAATTATGGACATACAATTTTCTCCCCAATTTGTGCAAAGCTTTTACGACCAGCAGTGTGCGTTTCGACAATTAACTTGCGATTTTTAGCATTTTTCTGAGCTCGATCCTGATCATTCAATAATGTGCAAACAAATAATTAATTTCCAACATGATGTAGAGTACTGGCTAGCTGTTCAATATTTAAAATGCATACCTTCACGTCTTTATCCCCCCAGTATTTAAGTAAAATCTTAAATTCTTCGACTGAAATAACATTTGGCCTATTTTTGAGTCTGTCATCATCATTATCATACTTAAGATAATGGTTCTTCTTAAATCGGCTTTTGTGCAGCCTCCACAAAGCACAAATTGTTCGCAATGTGTACGTCCTTCCTTCCTCAGGAATATCATATTTTGACTAGCAAAATTTGTTAAAATTAGTGCAACTCGATCTAAACCTAAAGACAGTACAAAATATACCATAGTAAATTATCGTGTTTATGTTTCCGGTTTACCTTAACAAAACTCCAGAGCTCTTCCTTCTGCTGTTCAGGAAATTTATGCCAAGAGAGGCAATCAAGTGGGACAGACTGCCTAGCCAACGTACCTAAAAAGTAGGTAAATTCAGAGAGGACCTTGTCATCATCAGCGATGGCCTGAAGCTCGCAATTCAGTTTAATGACCTTTCTTTCATCAGGCCTTCTTCTGTAAACATCATTCATGAGTGTAGGTCCTCGACGCTTTCTATTCTTGGGTGCACCTAAATATATTACAAAACACTTAATTAATAGTTGAATGCCAATTAAATCAAGAAAAAAAATAACAATAGAATTAAGCCAAAATCAAGAAATAGAAATTGACCTCCTAAATTATCATCACTCAGTTCCTCATCAGGTTGTGGCTCAGATGTTTGACCACCAGCATCCCCTAGCCCTTTGTCTTTTTCAAGGTTCTTTTGACATTCTTTCATTAAAACATAAGCTTCCATCGTACCAATTCCTAAATTATTGAATTTTTTGGCAGGAGCCACTTTCAATGGGAAGAATGGTGATGTAACTTCAGGTAAGGGAGGGGGAGGTGGCAGTGGAGGGGTTAATTCTCGAGTTGGTTGTTGGGGTGATTTTTCAGTAGGTTCAGTAGGAGCTGTGGCCCTTGAACGTGTGTTCGGTCTTTTCACCGGAACTGTCACCTTTTTATTTTTTGCTTTCTTGTACCAACTTGCTCAACTTTTTTTGTAACAACTCGCACATCTTCTTCTTCTGTATCGGACAAGCTCTCATGTTCGGGAATGTACTCCCTATCAACTTCCTCATCATCATCAGGTGGAGTGATTTTTGTGCCTTTCTTATCTTTCTCCGCATTTATTCCCAACTCCTTCAACTTCTTTTTATTTTCTTCAATCTGCAACATTCTTTTCCTCTCATAATCTGTTACCTGAAAAAAAGGGATCAAATAATAATTAGATCCAAGGCATAACTGATAAGAGTAATTACATGAAAACATAAAGAAAAATTACCTGCAAATTTTCAAGTGCCAATCGGCGACTTGTCCTCTATTTTTGCAGGGCATCCACTGTCACAAAATTTTGTTTTGCTTGTAGACCTGTTGGTGCAATAACAGTTTAACAATATGTAACATTTTAATATGCACAAATTGAATGCATCATCAACATGAAAATCTATTACCTTCAAAAAATTGTGTTCTTGGTCGCACAACTACATGGGGCTGAACCTGTTGCTTAGCCTCTACAGATTGGTCAACCACATCATCGACATAAAAATCCAACCTTTCACCTTCAACTTTGCTTAGGAATGCAGTTAAGTCAGCATCGGACTGAATCAAGTGCCAACCTGAAGGAACCTACTTCACATAAACACCACCAAATTTCCTTGTATTTCAGCACATCTAGCATATACTCCATCAGAACCATGTACGAGAATCGGTCTGCATCAACATACTCCAAAATCACTTTACAGGTCCCACCGACATATTTGGATTTTGTAAAAGTTCCCTTGTGAAAGAACCTGAGAACATAATCTGTACTTGCCATCCTGAAAATTAAAAAGTACAAACAAATTGTCAGTGATATAAATACAAGTCCTAGATGTTACAAATTAAAAAAAACAAGAAACTAATTGAGGCTCATGTAGAAAATAGACAAATAGATTACAAACCAACGCAAGTTCCAAATAAATTACTACTCAAGTTACAAACCAACTCAAGTTCAACTCAAGTTCAAAATATATTACAGACCAACTCATTCAACTAACAAATTACAAAGCAAACTCTAAGTACCAATTACATAAACAAATTATAAATCAGTGCAATGTCATATATCAATATCATCCAGGTCTTCATTAGGTGTAACAGGGAATTGTTTTTTCGGGACATCATCTCTGGACCAAGTGAATGTATCAGGTATGTCAACTCGCGGGATATAACCTATGTCAGACACTTCTTCTACTTCAGAGTATTGATCCTTTGGATATTTCTGAAGAACAAATTGCAAATTCTTTTCAGTGGGATCTTCAATATAGAAGACCTGTTGTACTTGTGTAGCGAGGACAAAGGGATCTTCCTTTTGACATAACCTACTAAAGTTCACTCTTGCTAACCCATAGTAATCCCCAGCTTTTTGGTACCAACAACACCTAAAAAGTACTACTGACACCGCACCCCAGTAGTCCACTTCAATAATCTCCTCAATTGCACCGTAGTATCCCACATCCCCAACTATTGGGTTCTTATCTTTTGCACTCGCAAAACTGGTGGTTAAGGCAGTGAGGAACACACCAGAGTTTTGCGTCGTACACCTACTTTCTCTGAGCTTGGTGTGAAATCTATATCCATTCACATTGTAACCTGTAAATCTCTTTGCCAAACGAAGAGGGCCCCTTGCCAACGAGGACAATTTCAGTGAAATTCCATCTCTTTTTTGAACCATATATTTCAATTACTTTTGAAAGTCAGTTGTATGCATTCTTTCACGCTTATATCTCTTTAATTTGTCATCTTTTTGAACAAGGGTATGGTGTTCACTATAATTGGATTAGCAGCAAGTTAGCACAATATTATAATGTCTTAAAGTTTTTTTTAATTAATCTTGATTTTTGGTTGTTAATTAGAACTTACTTTTTTAGCTTTTCGATTTCCACGTTTTCACAGTTGAATAATATGTACCGATGAGCATTTGTCCATGTCTTGTTGTCCAGATGTATAGACTTTCCTTCTCTGCTTCTCCGAGACCCGATAGGATATCCACCATCTGTATGACTGTCCTTGGTATCGGTCCCACTCTTAGACTGCTCATCAAAAAATCTAGAGCAAAATGTAAGGCATTCTTCTACCAAGTAGCCCTCTGCTACGCTGTAACACCCCCAGATCCGGGGTCGGGGATCCGGGTCATCACGGTCTTTCTTTCCACAATATCACTTCACTTAATTAATAATAACTAACCTTATGCTGTGACCCCACACTAACACACACCACAACCCGTTATAGTCTCAGAGATGAAATTTAAATAAGTACAAGTCTTTGAATCCACAATTTAAAAGTTATTACAACCCAAAATGATTACTTGATAAATTTACAGTTAATTGCCATTATCTGCCACAAGTTATAATTATACATAATTGATTCTCAAAAGTAGATGGTCTGATCTACAATAGATCTACCTCTGCAGCTATAGCAGCTACAACATCAACGGGAAGACGCGGGACGCTTCCCATGCGCTTGCGCTGGGTCTGCTGGAGTCTGGCCATCTTTCCTAACTGTTGTTGTGTGATGAAGAAATAAAGCAAGGGTGAGCAGCAAGCCCACCAAAATAATATGAATAATGATTAACAATATATGAGCCTTCTCATAGCACTCATGAAAGTCTTGGTCAAAAGAAATGAACCAAGTTGATATCTTAATGCGATGAAGTCGCAAAATATTCAGTATATATATATATATATATATATACTTTTCAAAATATGGGAAGTCCTCTTCCATGCATAATACACACAGATTTCCAGTGTATAACTGTATAAAAATATCGTTGCAAGGTGATCTCATATATCTAACCTTGTCTCAACGTTTTTCTGAAAATCTTTGTCATGCATAAGATAATCATTTACTAGATTTAAGTTTAAAAGATGAAGTTACAAGATACTCCAATATACTTATATCTTTCCCAAATACTACTTGAACTACCCCCGTTCAAGTTATAATCAGTTTCAAAGGTTCATCACATAGATGAGACTACAAGACAAGATTTGAATAGATTCAATCTTTGAATATCATTATAAATAATGAAGTTATGAGATACTTCATTAAGACCCGATATATAAATATATTCATATATATCTCCCATACATTTCCTGAAAACCTCTGTCATGTAAAGTATGAACAGAGTTGCAATATCCAATGAATTTGGAAGGAAAAGAATTTTGGCATAAACCAGTTATCTTGCTGATCAGGCAAAGATACCAATAAGTAACCTTTTCTACTATAGATGGATGAATTCCTCACCGGTCATCACCCTGGCCGCATTAGGACCTCGCGCTAGACCGTTACCCGGCCACTCACGCGTTGATGGACTGCCACCCAGCCACTTACACTTTATAGACCGTACCCCGGCCTGTCGCTTATGCCGACTCAATCAGATGGACTTACTTCCCGAACATTGGGCAAGTAATCAAATTGTTTTCTCAAAACAGCAACCATGTTGCGAATATAAAATACACCACAGAGCCGGATCCCCAAGATTTTTGAGCGAATATTCAAGTCTCCTTCGAAAGGAAGATCTTAAATTGGAAAACGAGTTTTGGGATCCGCTCTAACTTTTAAAATCATTTTGAAGACTCGAAAACATTTTAAAGAATGTTTGGAGTAAAGCTGATTTAATGAAATAAATCAGTCCCGATATATTAGAAAATATCTGAATATTATTATTTAAATAATATTCCCATAAAGAATAATCTTTATAAAAATAATTGAAGTAGAAGTTTTAAAACTTATACTTGAAACGAGTATTAAATAACCAAAGATACACTTATATAAAAGTATTATCTTTATTTGAATAATCGAAAATAAGTTTGATTATTAACACCTTATTCTTTAATAAAATAAAGAATATATTTCAGTAATAAGCGGAGTCATAATACCTCGAATGAATATTATAAATAATATTCATTAAATAAAATAAAGGAGTCATACATCCTCAAATGAATATCCAAGTAATATTCAATAAATAATATAAAGGAGTCATAAGTCCTCGAATGAATATTCAAGATAATATTCATTAATAAAATAAAGTTATCGAATAAACTTTATTCGATTAATAGTTTTGAAAACTATAACCATATATATATATATAAATATATATATATATAAAAAATCTACTCGGGATCCTCGACTCCCGGTTTTAGAAAATGTTTTCACCTTTGGGTCCCTATACTAAGGGTATATGCAAGTTACCGCTATTCTCTAGCATAGGTATTATCAACTGAACCAACAGATATATATGGCAAGAATACGAAACAGGCATGCATATATATATACCATATCAGCATGCTTCAATATATCGCAACATTTGCTAATTAACCAACATGCATCTATCGCAAGATAATGCATATACATATATTTATCACAACAACAGTTATAACGGGTAGAAAACTTGCCTGAGCGACTGGGGGTTATGAATGGCTCGGGACGAGTCTGGTAACCTATAAGCAACAAGTAAGTTGGAATTAAACCAAAGTCACTTGTAAATCTATACTCTAACCAACTCAGACTCTAACGCTCGTTTTGCGCTTACTGATTTGCTTAAGTCACCCGGGTACCCTCGGCTCCACCATTTTTAATAATTTAACCTTTACGAGTTTTAAGGCGATTCCTTCGCGAGTGTCTTACCAACTGCCTAACACACTTACCATAAATGTTTCATACATTAATTAACCCTTTTTGGTCTTTAACCTATGTTTCAAAGTAAGGCGAGGGGAAAAGTTTCGTTCGCGAAACGCCGTTACTTGAAACGGTCGTTTCTCCTAAACCGTGCATCGGAATCGAACGAACTACATATCAAAACGAAGCTCGTAACATGAACTATCTAGAAATGGCAGTTGTCATAATTTAGCAGGGGGTTCTCGGGTCCTAATGTTATGCACAAAAACAGTCTAAAGAAAATCGGACGTTACGACGGCTATGTTTACGCGATTTCCAATATTTTAAACCATTCAAAACCATCCCAAATCAACCTCAAATCCAACATACAACCAACATCCATCCTTATCACATCATAACAACCCCAACCAATTCAATTTAATCATTCATACTTATGCCTAAGCTTAACTTTAATCATACTTAAGTTCTTTTAATCAAAACAACAACATTTACCAATCCAACAACATCCCAAAACTCACTAATCTCTACATACACAACCATCAACCCTCTCATAAACTACAATACTCATATTATGCTCTTAACATTCAATAACAAATCTTGGTTAAGAGATTATACCTTCCTTGAAGCTTTTTAACACAACACAAGAACTTTGAATGCCTAAAGAACCTTGATCCTTGCTTGTATAACCTTAATCTTTCATAAAAATTCAAGAAAACTAAAGTTATTTCTTGAAGGTTACTATTCACCATCTTCTTCCTTGATTTATTGGAAGAGATTGTGAAGGAATTAGGAGCTTAAACTTATAGCATATCCATATCTATGTACAAGGAAGCTTAGATAATTACCTTGTGATTTAACAATGCTTGGAACTTGATTTTTGATTTTTCTTCCTTTGAAAAAGATGAAAAGCCGAGAGCAATGCTTGAAGAATGAAAAATTTTGTGTTTGCTTTGATTTGTTTTGGCTAGCTAGGTTGTTTTGGTTTTGTTTTTGGTTAATTACCCTTCTAACCTTGAACTTTGTGTGGTTTACAATCATCCAACAATTCCTTCCTTTTTTGTCATGCCTATGTCACCTTGCACATGTCATAATGCTCCCACTTGTCCACACCTTGTGGTTTGATGATGTCACAATCCTTGGCTTCTTGTAAGCTTGTCTCTTGGTCACTTATTTGTTTTACGGTTCGCTTATCTTTCGTTCTCGTTTATCGTTTGAGGGATCATACCCGGGATCTTATTACTTAGGTTCCCTTAACCTTTCTCAATATATTATATTCCTTTTATGATCCTCTCCTATAATCCTTTAATTTAAATCCTTTTTTATCCTGTTACCTTTTTCTCAATTTTTTCCGTATCTAGTGGATTTCCGGGAAAAATCAAAGTGTTCGGAATTGGATTCTGACGATCTTTACATACACTTATATACCATATAGAGTACTAATAAAATCTCAGAATATCCATAACAGAACCCCTACATAGTGTGGCATGAAAAGTTTTCTCGTTTAGCAAAAACACTATTCATAAGGGTTTCAAAATTTCTCAAAAATTGGGGTTATTACAGTCTCCCCTCCTTAAAAGGATTCCGTCCCGGAATCAGATAGAAATGAATAGGGATACCTTCTTAATATTGCACTTTCTAACTCTCAAGTCAATTTTCCCACATTGTGGTCCTGCCACCAAACTCTGCCTAGTTTGATAATCCTTCCCCTAAGCACTTGTTCCTTTTCACTCTATAACCCTTCCTGGTTGCTCCATATAGGTTACGTCGGGTTGCATGTCTATGCGCTCATATGCCCCTATTTATCTGGCATCTGAATTACACTTCCTTAACATTGATACGTGAAACACGTTACGAACTTGTTACATGTTCGGGGTTAGGGCTAGCTCATATGATAACTTCCCAATATGTCTTAATATATCCAAGGGTCCAACAATTTGTGGACTTAGCTTTCATTTCTTTCCGAACCTCATCCTTCATTTCCAAGGGAATACCTATAACAACACTAGGTCCCCTACTTCCTATTCTTTGTCCTTTCGTGTCAAATCAACATATTTATCATGTCCATCTTGGGCTACTACCTGCCGTCCTCTGATTAGATCTATTATATCCCTGGTCCTTAGGACAACTGCGGGTCCGAGCATCTTGCGCTCTACAACTTAATCCTAACATAAGGGAGATCGACATTGTCTTCCCTCAAGGATCTCATAAGGCGATACCTCGATACTAACATACGATCGATTATCATGAGATAACTTAATCTGCGTTAAGTGATCATTTCAAATTCTTTCAAGTCTATTGCACCGGCTCTCATTATAGCTTCTAGCATTATATCTTTTACTTCTCACTACCCATCCTTTTCCAGTTCGTAGTCGTTGCTATCTTCCGTACATAATATTATACTAGTTACACTTTTGCTCGTTAGTGTTCTATAACCTTTTAATAACCACGTCAACCTTAGTATCATGAACGTGTTTCCATTCTGAATACCACCATAACTTTACTACTCCTTTTTCAGCTGCTTCTATCTTTGGAAGCTTAATCCTTCATATAGAAGTAAAGGAATTTGTTGAGAGCTCACTATGATCATGAACACTTGTTATATCGCTTAGTTAGTACAGAAGGTGGCCAGCCTTTAGTACTTGACAAGCAATTAAACAATAGCTGGTATCCTACTAGGCTTCTATCACACAGATAGATAGTCATTCAGCAATACCTCCCCTTTCTGGAAGGGTTGTTCTTCTCAGCTTACATGAAATGAAAAGAAGAGAAAAGAACGAATTGAAGAGAATTGTATATATGAAAAAAAAAATATACTGCCACAAAATATCTGGCTTGGAACCTACCTCTGAACTATAGAGGTTTGTCATAGGAGAACAAATCATATACGTATATAAATCAACATTAAACATTATAGCCTCGTATTTCCCATGCCTAAATATTTTCGCTATCCCGTCCATCATTCTATGGACCCACACTCTTCCTCGAGCTTATACATAATCACCTTTGAAACTCCCTTGACATCGAAAATCGAATCTGGGATCTCATTCTATACATCATCGTTACTAGAATTCTATGCTTGCACCGCAACCTTTCTCGTATAATAATACGACTCTCTTTTCATAAGAAGGAATAAATATTCAATAGGTAGATACACTACTTAATTAGTCTATCAATGATAACTTATACATTACCACGACCCGATTAGTGGTACTCAATCTCAACATCCATTCCAATACAACTCTCACGGTTGTAATCAGCTCATTACTCGCAGAATCATTGCTGCATTACTATGGCCCACTGTTGACCTACTGTAGTCATTCGCTTTCCATGAAGTTTTAATAGCTAACCATACGGAGTCCATTCATATCATATCTAATTCTCCTAAGGAGTTAACATAACCACCAATCATAATTCATGAAGAACACTCCAAACTCTGACGTACTTTCATGACATGAAGCAGATAAAATTGCAGAAGAGTTTCAATCAAAGCAACGATAGCAGGTTAATACCATTCTTAATCATATGCCTTAAATAGAAGACTTAACTCAAAGGTTTGTTTGGTCCTTTTTGAAACATGGTCCTGGCTTATCTCAAGATAGGACCTTCTAAGATAGATAGCCCGTTCATGGCGATTACACAAATTAAACATTTACCAACTACTATTACGGTTGGGTATTGCACAGTCATCAGAAGGAATGTCACTCTTCCAAACCATAATACAACCTTCACAGTTTTAACCATCATCACTGTATTCTTTTGGCACAAGCGCCTATAATTATCCTCTTACCTTTAAAGTGTCGGCCACCTCTTTGGCCTTTCCTGATAGTAAAATTTCCTTACAGTCAATGTCACTTTAACCACCTCCAAATAAATTTTCTACCTTATTTCAATCACAGCTTATGTGAAGATGTTTTCCTTAAAATCTGATGAGTAAAAAAAAATCACCATTTTCCATAAGTTATTGCCTCAGTCTTTAGAGGTTAATCACTGTCATGACTGACTCTCAATTATACTTAGAGCATCTTCTATCTTAAGTCCTAATTTCCCTGAACAATTTTGACCATTACTGGTTCGATCCATACCTTCTCGTGGTTTAACACGTGCCTCACTTGGCATCAATATAATTACGTCATATTTCCTTTATCAACATTTCTATTCTTGAAAATTTTGAATATTACCTTTCTCCTTGTAAAACCTCTAGGGTTATCCTTGAATCGTTCCTCCTGTATTCCTTAGATACAGGGCATATCAAAATACCATTTACTACTACTAGAACCATTGTCTATATACTTCTGAAAAAATTCTCCACTGATTCTTAAAGGTTGTTATTACCTTAATCCTTTCCAATTCATCCTGTCAAAACTCATACTGTCCCTATTAAGGGTGAAATGCCAACCTTTATGCATTCCCCTAGGATTCATTTTAAGTTACCGATGTTCTATTCTTAATTCCACCTTTAAAAAGGTACATGCATCCTTCCATGGATAAATCAAGTCATATATCCTTGATAGATTATCTTATTCATCATTCCCACCTCGATAGTCTATACCTAACTTCATAATAGCATCCTTATTCAAATTGAGGTCAATCCATATGGCCTCCAAAAGATAACAATGGTCATCCGCTTTTCTTTCCTGATTTGGTAATGATAACATGGATGTTCTGGAAGATATTGGTCATGTTCAACGTGAACCTCTTCTTAATAATTCCTTATTTACTTTTGTTGTTTATCTCAACAGTCATCTCAATATTGGGATATCTCTCATACCTGGCGTCTCCCTTTCTGGGTATCGAGCCACCGGTCTTACATTTCACATTATTGAAGGTCACTTCCTTCATCCAATTTTTCCTGATTTCTTACTTTCTTGTCTCCTCAGTCTATCCGTGTCTCAATATTTATCCTTCGAACTATCTCAAGGTTTCCTCGAATCCTCCCAACTTAAAGGGGGTACAATATATGTATCTCTTATGCCTTCAACCATCAATTTTAACTCATGGTGGATCATCATCATCTTGACGATCACATACTCTTCTATTTCTATTTCTACGAGTCTTTAGGGTTTCCTCATACCCAACTCCCTTATCATTCCTCAAACTCTATTGCCGTTATATTCCTTTCTCTTATTATTATTTCATGAACTAATACAACATAAGTATTGATTTCAAACATCCCGTCATTCTGGATTCGTGTCCTCAGAACGAATCTTGACAACTTTTACAACTTAGATTCATAATTTATCATACTTGTCTGCCTTTGTTCTGACTCTAAAGCTTTTACACTATCTCCTTATCTTTGGGAATTACTTTCCCGAAACAATTGACTGGACTTAAATCAGTTTATTATAATCTCTTGCTCCGTGCCTTTCTTGGTCTTTCACCAGCGGGTGGTCTCTCTCTTAGGAGGGTAAGTGACAAAAATAGTCCTTTTGAGATTCGTCAATCATTTAGAATCTCAAATGATTCCTATATTTCCTTTAGCCAGGCTCTTGCCTCGATTGGGTCAACCTGTTCCTTGGAACTCTGAGAGCTTAGAGACTTACAGGTCCTGAAAGAATTTCCTATCGCATTGTTTCCTCAAGGTGGTGGTTGGGGATAATAGTCTAAGTTCTGTCTAGACAGGTCCATGAATTGCCGTATAGGAGTACCGTCTCGGGTTTCCTTTCCTTACTCGACTTTCTGTTTCCTTAGTATGAAATGTTTCATCTTACTCCCCATAATTGGGGTCATCTTTTAATTTACAATCCTCATTTTCCACTTTATTATGTTATGGGTTCCTTCTATCTTGATGGCGACCTCCCTGACTATCACGTTCAGGGTTTTCTCTAAATCTTATTCCTCAAACTAGCTTTCATCTAAGATTTCATCTTTAGGCTCTTAAACATTTGGAACCCAAATTCTGTAGGAATACCTCATTATTCCTTTATCATCTTTCTCGGTATTAATCTTTTATCTAATTGTTGGCTCTCTGCCTTCATTCATCACTTTTTCTGGCACAATATACTCTTTTCCAATAATTCGGTCTCTATTGAAATCTCAAACAGCTTTTCGGTACCGGCTCCGGTTACCTTCACTACTATTTCCAAAATCTCTTATAAACTCTCCCACAGGCATTATCATCTTGAGTCTCTCCTTTTTACTAAGGGCATCAGCCACCACATTGGCTTTCCCCGAATGATAAAGAATCTCCCAATCATTATTCTTGATTAGCTCTAACTGCCTCCTCTGGCATATGTTGAGCTCTTTCTACGTGAAAATGTACTAGAGCACTTATGGCTGAGGTAATTCTCGCACTTCTCTCCATACAAGTAGTGCCTCCAATCTTTAGGGTAAAACTATTGCCACGAGCCTAAGCTCATGGGCGGGGATATCGAATTTCATATTACCTTAATTGTCTTGACGCAGACGCGATTATCTTGCTGTGCTAAGAAGCACCCTAATTCCTTATGCGAAGCGTCACTTACAAATCACAAAATCTCCTTTTTCCATCCGGCAATGCCAACTAGGGGCCATCACCAATCTTTGCTTCAGTTCTTGAAAGTTGTTCTCGTATTTCTCTGTCCATTCGAACTTCTCAGTCTTACGAGTAAGCCGCGTTAAAGGGGCTACTATCTTTACAAACTTGAACGAACCTCCGGTAGTGACCGGCCAATCCTACCTCTGGGAGTTGCCCTAACCATGGTCATCAATTCATCAGTGGTCCTTTATTCATTCTTGTCAGGATCCTCCACGAGATCCTCCTCAGCAACAATCCCATCTAGGACAACATCCTCAACCGCTACATCCTCAATATCAACATCATCCGGTCCTGCATTAGGACACTCTATCGGATCCACAATCTGATCTCCAATTAGTAATAAAACATCATCGCGCTGTTGCTCCTCAACCTCAGGGTTCGGAGTCCCGCTACTCTATACGATAACGAACTACGCTTCTATCGCTACATTTATAAGGGTTCCCATAAGGGTTTTAACTGTCAGTACTACGTTAGGTAGTCCGACTATGAACTTGACAAGAGTTCTTATTATCTTAGTGAACTTATTATCTTAACGTCCCATCATCTCTGAGGTTTATAACGCTTAGCTCTGATACCATTTCTGTAACACCCCCAGATCTGGGGTCGGGGATCCGGGTCGTCACGGTCTTTCTTTCCACAATATCACTTCACTTAATTAATAATAACTAACCTTATGCTGTGACCCCACACTAACACACACCACAACCCGTTATAGTCTCGGAGATGAAATTTAAATAAGTACAAGTCTTTGAATCCACAATTTAAAAGTTATTACAACCCAAAATGATTACTTGATAAATTTACAGTTAATTGCCATTATCTGCCACAAGTTATAATTATACATAATTGATTCTCAAAAGTAGATGGTCTGATCTACAATAGATCTACCTCTGCAGCTATAGCAGCTACAACATCAACGGGAAGACGCGGGACGCTTCCCACGCGCTTGCGCTGGGTCTGCTGGAGTCTGGCCATCTTTCCTAACTGTTGTTGTGTGATGAAGAAATAAAGCAAGGGTGAGCAGCAAGCCCACCAAAATAATATGAATAATGATTAACAATATATGAGCCTTCTCATAGCACTCATGAAAGTCTTGGTCAAAAGAAATGAACCAAGTTGATATCTTAATGCGATGAAGTCGCAAAATATTCAGTATATATATATATATACTTTTCAAAATATGGGAAGTCCTCTTCCATGCATAATACACACAGAGTTCCAGTGTATAACTGTATAAAAATATCGTTGCAAGGTGATCTCATATATCTAACCTTGTCTCAACGTTTTTCTGAAAATCTTTGTCATGCATAAGATAATCATTTACTAGATTTAAGTTTAAAAGATGAAGTTACAAGATACTCCAATATACTTATATCTTTCCCAAATACTACTTGAACTACACCCGTTCAAGTTATAATCAGTTTCAAAGGTTCATCACATAGATGAGACTACAAGACAAGATTTGAATAGATTCAATCTTTGAATATCATTATAAATAATGAAGTTACGAGATACTTCATTAAGACCCAATATATAAATATATTCATATATATCTCCCATACATTTCCTGAAAACCTCTATCATGTAAAGTATGAACAGAGTTGCAATATCCAATGAATTTGGAAGGAAAAGAATTTTGGCATAAACCAGATATCTTGCTGATCAGGCAAATATACCAATAAGTAACCTTTTCTACTGTAGATGGATGAATTCCTCACCGGTCATCACCCTGGCCGCATTAGAACCTCGCGCTAGACCGTTACCCGGCCACTCACGCGTTGATGGACTGCCACCCAGCCACTTACACTTTATAGACCGTACCCCGGCCTGTCGCTTATGCCGACTCAATCAGATGGACTTACTTCCCGAACATTGGGCAAGTAATCAAATTGTTTTCTCAAAACAGCAACCATGTTGCGAATATAAAATACACCACAGAGCCGGATCCCCAAGATTTTTGAGCGAATATTCAAGTCTCCTTCGAAAGGAAGATCTTAAATCGGAAAACGAGTTTTGGGATCCGCTCTAACTTTTAAAATCATTTTGAAGACTCGAAAACATTTTTAAGAATGTTTGGAGTAAAGCTGATTTAATGAAATAAATCAGTCCCGATATATTAGAAAATATCTGAATATTATTATTTAAATAATATTCCCATAAAGAATAATCTTTATAAAAATAATTGAAGTAGAAGTTTTAAAACTTATACTTGAAACGAGTATTAAATAACCAAAGATACACTTATATGAAAGTATTATCTTTATTTGAATAATCGAAAATAAGTTTGATTATTAACACCTTATTCTTTAATAAAATAAAGAATATATTTCAGTAATAAGCGGAGTCATAATACCTCGAATGAATATTATAAATAATATTCATTAAATAAAATAAAGGAGTCATACATCCTCAAATGAATATCCAAGTAATATTCAATAAATAATATAAAGGAGTCATAAGTCCTCGAATGAATATTCAAGATAATATTCATTAATAAAATAAAGTTATCGAATAAACCTTATTCGATTAATAGTTTTGAAAACTATAACCATATATATATATTGTAAGTCATATGTCATAGCCTATTTGTATATTCGAGGATTCAACTCAACTCAAATAAGAATGTAATAAGTAAATAGTGGATCGACCGTCAGAGAGATCTCGCAAAGTAATATCTGTCAAAGGATTCAGAAACAAGGTTCATCTACAGACTTGAGAAGGTAATTCACTGGAAGAAGTTCAAGAAGTTGATCATGCCTCAGTGATATAAATCAAGATCGTGGATTTAATCAAGTGACAGAGATCTCGTCAGGGTATCAATTAATTACAAGGATTTAATCTGAAGAAAATCAAAGTGTCAAAGTCAAGACATGAAGAAACGTCACGGAAGTTAGTCACTCATGAACCAGACAGTACATCGAGTGTCAACGTTGAAGTGGTGGAATTGATTCATAATTTTCAGTGATTTTCAGAAGATTTGCAGAAGGATGGGTGCTGTTGAAGACTAGAATTAATTCTCTATTAATTAATTAAGTCATCTAATTTAATTAAGAAAATAAATTATATCTGCGAAGAATAATTTATTTATTAATTGAATTAATTGATTAATTAATTCTGAATTAATTTTAGGAATTTTCAGAATTTAAATTGGATTAAAATTCATTTAAATTCAGCAAGTCAAACTGATTGTACTAGTATGACAATCGGTATGACAATCAATAGTCATACCGAAAGTCATGCTAGTACAAACAATAGTCTCACCGAAAGTTACACTGGGAGGAGGATTGTCTTGCTAGTTCATTCTGATTGTCATGCTAGTTCATTCTGATTGTCATGCTAGTTCATTCAGATTGTCTTGCTAGTTCAATCCATTGTCCTACCGATTATCTTGCTGAGCTCAGGATTATCTTGCCAGTTCAATTCTATTCTGTTGATTAAAAAGAAGCAGACAAGCAGCAGTTATTTTATCCATCCAACACACAAGTCAAGAACACAGCAGCCGCAGCAAATATTTCATTTTTCATCTGCTTACATCAAGATCAAAATTCTAGTTTGTTAATGTTAAATCCAAACCACTAGAATTATTTATCTTGTTCTTGTGTAACAATCTAGCGGATCAAAATCCCTAGAACTTAATCTCAAATCACGTTTAGCATTTGATTCTAATTATTACAAAAATAGAAAAAGTTCATGTCGAATTTATTCTAGATTTGTGATAATTGATTTGAGATTAATACCTTGTAATCGATACAGTTGTTGTAACACCTTTCAAGTTTAATAATATTTTTATTTAACTTGAATTTTGTTTCACATTTTTTATTCCGCATTTATTCGATTATTTGGTACCGTTTGTATTCAACCCCCCTTCTACAAACACATTGGGACCTAACAATTGGTATCAGAGCCTTCTGATTGACGAACAAATCAAGATCCTAGACTTTTGTGATTTTTCAACTCCTTGAATTTTTATTTATTCAAAAATTCATAATGACTTCACATAAAGTTGGAACCGTTAAAATTCCACAATTTGATAAAGAGAATTATATCATGTGGAAGAAGAAGATGCTATTATTTTTACAAGTTGCAAATCCCAAATATTCAAACTTGTTAAAGAAGGGTATAAAAACTCCGATGGTTATTGAACCGGAGGTAATAATAGATGGTGTGGTGACTACTGAAGCTAGAACCTATCCAAAAGAGCCTGAAGATTTTACTCCTGCTGAGAAGGAAGAAGCCTCCTTGGATGCCAGCCTTCAATTAATATTAATTGATTCCCTTGATCCCTTGATGAACAGACATGTGATGAACTGTAAAAATTCCAAACACATGTGGGAAACTATTGAGGTGATTAATGAAGGCACAGAGGAAGTTAGGGAGAACAAGTTGGAAATCCTAACCTCTGAATATGAACATTTCAAATCAAATCCAGGAGAAGGAATTACTGAAGTGTTTGAGAGGTACAATGCGTTGATCAACAACCTGAACATCAATGGAAAGTATTATTCAATCAGGGAGGTCAACAAAAAGTTCCTTTTAACACTGCCAGCTCATCTTGAACATAGAATCACTGCCATTAGAGAAGCTAGAGATCTGAGTGAGATTTCTTTGGACAGGCTCTATGGAGTGTTAAAAACCTATGAGTTGGAGCAGATTCAACAGAAGGAAGTCTACGGGAAGGATAGAATGGTCAGCACATCTACTGCACTTGTAGCTGAAGGTCAACAACAACAACAATCTCAACAGTTAGAAAGAATGGTACAGTTTTCCAAGGGTGAGGAATATGAGTTAGTAGCAGAATATGATCCTCCTACTACAAATCAATCAAGTGATGATTTTTATTCCTTGGAAGAGCTGGAGCAATTGGAAGATGAATCAATGGCCCAAATTGTCAAGAGATTCTCCCATGTCAGATTCAGGAGGAATCCCAAGCTTAAGTACAAGTCCAACTACAATAAATTCCAGAAAGGTGGATCTTCATCCTCTAACACCAGCAGTGGTGGGTACAAAACAGGGATGGTTGATCGAAGCACCATTAGATGCTATAACTACAATGAGTTGGGACACTTTGCCACAGAATGTAGAAAGCCAAAGCAAGTAAGAAAGAACTCTGAAAGGGCTTATCTGGCAAAGGGAAGAAGCTGGGATGATACTGACAGTGAAGATGAAGATGAAGGAAATCTTGCTCTTATGGCTATTGATGGAAAAGCTTCATCGTCAAGAATAGAGGTAAAACTTTCTGATGCTGAAATGGTTTATCATCTAAGAGGTAACTTAGATTGTGCACGTCGTGATAATGAACTGTTAAGTTTAAAGATCACAGACCTTGAGAAAGAGGTCAATGAATTAAAACTTGTGCATATTAATCAAGACAAATTAAAAGAACAGGTATCTTTTCTAGAGAATAGAGTTGACTGTTATAGAAAACTCGAAACTATTCTCAAAGACAAGATCACCGGTCTTGAGACTAAGGTTAGAGCCTACTTCAATTCTTGTTCGAAGGCTAAAGAGTTCTACAGTAAGCAAGCTGTTAATCAAACATCTGGAATAGGATATGATTACAATGCTGCTATTGGAGAATTAGGCATAAACTCCCCTCCTCATGTCTGTGCTAAAGGGAGGGAAGTACCACATGTGCTTAAGGGTGTTGATGAACCCCTCTATAAAGCATCAATTGCTGAACCATTTGATGCGACCTCTTCTGTTATTCAAGAAGAAATACGTGCTGAGGATCATGCTTATGAGAAGATTGTTTCCAAGTCAAGTGAGTCGAAAGTTCCAGTCAAAGTTGTGAAAGCAACTGAGACTAACTCAGACACACATGAGTTGGATAACAATAATGCCATGTCTACCATGCATAAATTACCTGATGTTAATCACTCTCATAAAGCATGTGGTGTTGCTAATTGTATGTCTTGTGCTTTTAATATGATGTATTCTTATTTTAATGGTAAGCATGTGTCTAATGATAAGACTACTCCTCGTCAGCATGTGAATAACAAGAAGCATGATAGGTCTAAGACTGCCAGTCCTTCTAAGGCTAGAAAGGAGACATTTGTGCCTAAGCTTAAACAGAAATTTGTTAAGGCTGTTTACAAGGTCAAATGTTCAGTCATTGAGAAAGTTGAGATAATTAAAATTAAAAATGTTGTTTTGCCTGACAAAGGACAGTTCTACAAGTATGCCGGGCCCAACCAAGTTTGGGTTCCGAAGAAGGTCTAATCCATTTGTAGTGCAGGACATTAAACAAGTATAACCGGAAGTGTGGATTCTTGACAGTGGATCATCAAGACATATGACCGGAGATAGAGCCCTGCTATCAAATCTGGTTGAGAAAGCTGGCCCCCTGATTACCTTTGGAGATAACAGCAAAGGTTTATCCGAGGGATATGGCTGTTTGCAAGCTGGGAATGTTATCATTGAAAATTTTGTATAGTGTGCTAGGTTATTATCAGGAAGTATCATCCAACATATAGCACCAGTGACGAGACTTGAGAATATTACGACATATCAGACACCTGCTGCACATTACACTTGGAATTGTACTCTAGTAAGATGTGTACAAGTGTACTCCTGGTTGGTAAGTCAAAAGAGGAAGTCAATGCACCACAGTTCATGGACTTTGCAGCTGCAGATCTATTGGACTATGCAATTTCTTCTTCACAATCTCACTTCAGGATGGTATGAACTAGTATACTGCTCAAGCAATCGTCAAGGACATGGTATGGCACTCTAACAGAAGTTATAATTTTATATGAATAAGTAGAGTCGTCATATTAATAACTATCTTATCACTAAGCACAATCATATTGTTTTATATGTGCAATGGTATATTGTTTATGCAACATAACAATTAGTATCTAAAGTACTTGACAAGTATCGGTCAATGATATCTTGTTAACATTATGTTGCAGATATTTGTAAGCTTTTGACATGAATGAGAATTACTTAGACTTTACCCTAAGTGATCAATGTTTTATCAAAAACTCATTCATATTGAAATACAAAATCAAACTTCTTTCTACATTAGTGGTTTCTTATTTCATATAAAATCTTTTGAAATCACTAGTGTAAATCATTTTCTCTCTATTACCATATGTTCTGTGTTACAGGTTCAGTCTCCAATGACTTTCTTTCATTGACAGTCATGAGGTTGAAAACCCACAACGTCTATCCCAGACTGTAAAGACAAACACAAAAATAGAACCAACCAACACTCTTTTACCACTAAAAGTAGTATGAATGAGCGTGAGGGAGATAGTGCCTAGTGCACCACATAAGGAAGGTTCTGTAGTCAACCCAGTAGCTCTGTCTCCTACATAGATGAGTAGTATTTAAACCGAGACAACTGCTAGCCCCCATACATCTTCTCAAAAAGATGTAATGGCTGAAAAGGCACAAAAGCAAGTTACTAGATTCATTCTCTCAACAGGGTGAGTCTATTGAATTTTGCCTGTCGGCCAAGGTATCCGATGTAGTGTCACCACTTCAAACATAATCAATTCTTGATGCACAAGGATAGGTTACACACACAAAGGATGAGTTGACGGAAACAAGAGTTTCGACCATTTTAAGGTCAGATTCGATTGTTTAAGGTTCGTTAGTGGACCAATTGCCTTTACAGGTATTAGGAGAGGATACTGATCCAAAAGCCATATGTCAGTGGTCAGTGTCTACCTCCCCAGGCTTAAATCCCCTGGATGCATCTGCGGATAGTGGATCTGACATAGGTGCAGATCGGTAACTTGTTGACAATGATTCAGATATTACCTGATATGTCACAAGGAAATGTCTTCACAGACATTAGAAGGGAACTTTGATCTTTATGCTAAATTCGTTGGATCATTGTTTACCTTCCCAGAATTCAAATCTGGAACCCTAAAAGGGAAACTAGCAACTTGTAAATTATGACTCAGATTCATCTGACGAGTTTAACAAGGATGGGGATTTGTGAACTCCGATTGCACCACCTGTGACCTCCTTAAGGATGGCTAAGGTGATTTTCCTTGCAGGTACAGCTGGAATATGGAGCTATGAGAGGAGTGATACACTTGTGAGAATGAGTGTAAACACGAGTGGAGAGAAGAGTGAAACACATGTGAGGTACACTAAACAGAATCACACACTCACAGTGAGAAAGAAAGAGAAACTACTTGTTATTTCTTTTCCAACCAAGTGAAATATGAGAACTCCTTCAGACAACAGCATACATTCCTTCTTTAAGGGGGAGATAAAAGCTTAAGTAATAGTTTGGAGGATTCCTCAACTAAGGGGGAGAAATAGCAGGGAGTAAGAAAAAGATCCTAAAAATGTACACTACACCACACCATTGTTGTTTCTAACTACAGATCCTATTGTACGGGAGAGGTGGTAAACACAAGGTGATTTCCTAGTAAGGGAAGAAGCTGTTAGGGGAGTACCATTGGTTTTTATCTGCGGATCCTATTGTACGGGAGAGGTGGTAAAACGAAGGTGATCTTCTTTAATCAGTTGATTCTCATAGGGGGAGAAGCAAGAGATATGGGCTTCTCAACAGGAAATATGGTTGTACAAATGAAGATGGAACTACTTGAAGATATGTTCAGTCTAGAGGAACATCTACTTGGAATCTGGAAAATGTTAAATCTCATCCAGAACTTTTCTGCTATTTACTTTGCATGTATGTTTATATCTTTTTCTTATTTGTTAGTTGAGTTATCCTCTAGGTATTTGTATGTTATTGTCTAACAAACAAATAGGGGGAGATTGTAAGTCATATGTCATAGCCTATTTGTATATTCGAGGATTCAACTCAACTCAAATAAGAATGTAATAAGTAAATAGTGGATCGACCGTCAGAGAGATCTCGCAAAGTAATATCTGTCAAAGGATTCAGAAACAAGGTTCATCTACAGACTTGAGAAGGTAATTCACTGGAAGAAGTTCAAGAAGTTGATCATGCCTCAGTGATATAAATCAAGATCGTGGATTTAATCAAGTGACAGAGATCTCGTCAGGGTATCAATTAATTACAAGGATTTAATCTGAAGAAAATCAAAGTGTCAAAGTCAAGACATGAAGAAACGTCACGGAAGTTAGTCACTCATGAACCAGACAGTACATCGAGTGTCAACGTTGAAGTGGTGGAATTGATTCATAATTTTCAGTGATTTTCAGAAGATTTGCAGAAGGATGGGTGCTGTTGAAGACTAGAATTAATTCTCTATTAATTAATTAAGTCATCTAATTTAATTAAGAAAATAAATTATATCTGCGAAGAATAATTTATTTATTAATTGAATTAATTGATTAATTAATTCTGAATTAATTTTAGGAATTTTCAGAATTTAAATTGGATTAAAATTCATTTAAATTCAGCAAGTCAAACTGATTGTACTAGTATGACAATCGGTATGACAATCAATAGTCATACCGAAAGTCATGCTAGTACAAACAATAGTCTCACCGAAAGTTACACTGGGAGGAGGATTGTCTTGCTAGTTCATTCTGATTGTCATGCTAGTTCATTCTGATTGTCATGCTAGTTCATTCAGATTATCTTGCTAGTTCAATCCATTGTCCTACCGATTGTCTTGCTGAGCTCAGGATTATCTTGCCAGTTCAATTCTATTCTGTTGATTAAAAAGAAGCAGACAAGCAGCAGTTCATTTTATCCATCCAACACACAAGTCAAGAACACAGCAGCCGCAACAAATATTTCATTTTTCATCTGCTTACATCAAGATCAAAATTCTAGTTTGTTAATGTTAAATCCAAACCACTAGAATTATTTATCTTGTTCTTGTGTAACAATCTAGCGGATCAAAATCCCTAGAACTTAATCTCAAATCACGTTTAGCATTTGATTCTAATTATTACAAAAATAGAAAAAGTTCATGTCGAATTTATTCTAGATTTGTGATAATTGATTTGAGATTAATACCTTGTAATCGATACAGTTGTTGTAACACCTTTCAAGTTTAATAATATTTTTATTTAACTTGAATTTTGTTTCACATTTTTTATTCCGCATTTATTCGATTATTTGGTACCGTTTGTATTCAACCCCCCCTTCTACAAACACATTGGGACCTAACATATATATAAATATATATATATATATATATAAAATCTACTCGGGATCCTCGACTCCCGGTTTTAGAAAATGTTTTCACCTTTGGGTCCCTATACTAAGGGTATATGCAAGTTACCGCTATTCTCTAGCATATGTATTATCAACTGAACCAACAGATATATATGGAAAGAATACGAAACAGGCATGCATATATATACCATATCAGCATGCTTCAATATATCGCAACATTTGCTAATTAACCAACATGCATCTATCGTAAGATAATGCATATACATATATTCATCACAACAACAGTTATAACGGGTAGAAAACTTGCCTGAGCGACTGGGGGTTACGAATGGCTCGGGACGAGTCTGGTAACCTATAAGCAACAAGTAAGTTGGAATTAAACCAAAGTCACTTGTAAATCTATACTCTAACCAACTCAGACTCTAACGCTCGTTTTGCGCTTACGGATTTGCTTAAGTCACCCGGGTACCCTCGGCTCCACCATTTTTAATAATTTAACCTTTACGAGTTTTAAGGCGATTCCTTCGCGAGTGTCTTACCAACTGCCTAACACACTTACCATAAATGTTTCATACATTAATTAACCCTTTTTGGTCTTTAACCTATGTTTCAAAGTAAGGCGAGGGGAAAAGTTTCGTTCGCGAAACGCCGTTACTTGAAACGGTCGTTTCTCCTAAACCGTGCATCGGAATCGAACGAACTACATATCAAAACGAAGCTCGTAACATGAGCTATCTAGAAATGGCAATTGTCATAATTTAGCAGGGGGTTCTCGGGTCCTAATGTTATGCACAAAAACAGTCTAAAGAAAATCGGACATTACGACGGCTATGTTTACGCGATTTCCAATATTTTAAACCATTCAAAACCATCCCAAATCAATCTCAAATCCAACATACAACCAACATCCATCCTTATCACATCATAACAACCCCAACCAATTCAATTTAATCATTCATACTTATGCCTAAGCTTAACTTTAATCATACTTAAGTTCTTTTAATCAAAACAACAACATTTACCAATCCAACAACATCCCAAAACTCACTAATCTCTACATACACAACCATCAAGCCTCTCATGAACTAAAATACTCATATTATGCTCTTAACATTCAATAACAAAGCTTGGTTAAGAGATTATACCTTCCTTGAAGCTTTTTAACACAACACAAGAACTTTGAATGCCTAAAGAACCTTGATCCTTGCTTGTATAACCTTAATCTTTCATAAAAATTCAAGAAAACTAAAGTTATTTCTTGAAGGTTACTATTCACCATCTTCTTCCTTGATTTATTGGAAGAGATTGTGAAGGAATTAGGAGCTTAAACTTATAGCATATCCATATCTATGTACAAGGAAGCTTAGATAATTACCTTGTGATTTAACAATGCTTGGAACTTGATTTTTGATTTTTCTTCCTTTGAAAAAGATGAAAAGCCGAGAGCAATGCTTGAAGAATGAAAAATTTTGTGTTTGCTTTGATTTGTTTTGGCTAGCTAGGTTGTTTTGGTTTTGTTTTTGGTTAATTACCCTTCTAACCTTGAACTTTGTGTGGTTTACAATCATCCAACAATTCCTTCCTTTTTTGTCATGCCTATGTCACCTTGCACATGTCATAATGCTCCCACTTGTCCACACCTTGTGGTTTGATGATGTCACAATCCCTGGCTTCTTGTACAAGCTTGTCTCTTGGTCACTTATTTGTTTTACGGTTCGCTTATCTTTCGTTCTCGTTTATCGTTTGAGGGATCATACCCGGGATCTTATTACTTAGGTTCCCTTAACCTTTCTCAATATATTATATTCCTTTTATGATCCTCTCCTATAATCCTTTAATTTAAATCCTTTTTTATCCTGTTACCTTTTTCTCAATTCTTTCCGTATCTAGTGGATTTCCGGGAAAAATCAAAGTGTTCGGAATTGGATTCTGACGATATACCATATAGAGTACTAATAAAATCTCAGAATATCCATAACAGAACCCCTACATAGTGTGGCATGAAAAGTTTTCTCGTTCAGCAAAAACACTATTCATAAGGGTTTCAAAATTTCTCAAAAATTGGGGTTATTACATACGCACCCTTCAGGTTTACTCCGATTCTGAACGTATGACTTCAATTTGCACAAATACCGTTCAATTTCAAACATCCACCTTAAGTGCACCGGTCCACCAAATTCTATTTCCTTGCACAAATGAATTGGTAAGTGAACCATTATATCGAAAAATGCAGGTGGAAAAATCATTTCAAGCTCACAAAGTATCTCGATTATTTCCTTCTGCAATTTTTCAACATCTTCTAATTCAATGACTTTTCCACATACGCCTCTAAAGAATGCTCCCAGCCTCATTAATGGAATTGCTACCTCAGGTTTCAGAGTTTTTACGACAGCAAATTGTAATAGAAATTGCAGAATAAAATGCGCGTCATGACTTTTGTAACCCGATATCTTTCGCTCCTTCATTTTAACGCACCGGCTGATATTTGATGTAAATCCGTATGGTAGCTTAGCATTCATTAGAACTGAACAGAAGATCTCTTTCTCTTTTTTGGTCATATCAAAACTAGATGCCCTAATTTCAACATGTTTATTATCACATTTGACAGGGTGAAGGTCTTTTCTAATCCCCATTTCTTCCAAATCTTGACGAGCATTTAGATGGTCCTTTGTCTTGCCTCCGATATTTAACAAAGTCCCCAAAATCTTGTCACAAATGTTCTCAATGTGCATAACATCTAAGTTATGCCTAACCATATTATTGCTCCAATATGGTAGCTCGAAAAAAATGGACTTCTTCTTCCAAGGGCAATCTGATGGTCCTCTATTTCTTTTCAGCGGCTTCCCAAAATCATTTTCGTAACCACGCAATAGTTCTTCAACCTCTGCTCCGCTTAATATATCAGGACATGATAGCATTTCCAAATCTCCATTAAATCTGCGCCTATCGGACCTCCACTTGTGATCTAGAGGGAGAAACTTTCGATGGTTTAAATACACAACCTTCTTACTATGTTTCAAATATGTCGATGAGGTCTCATAGTGACATGAAGGACAAGTCAGCTTTCCTTTCATGCTCCAACCGGATAAAATCCCATATCCAGGGAAATCACTTATCGTCCATAATAGGCTTGCATGTAGCTTAAACGTGTTGTCTAACCTGGCATCATAAGTTTCTATTCCAACAGCCCATAACTCCTTCAACTCTGCAATTAACGGTTGCATATACACGTCAATTTCATTACCGGGATAAACTGGACCAGGGATTAAGGTTGAAAGAATTAGATTTTCGGGTTTCATGATTAACCAGGGGGAGGTTATAATTTATGAGCACTACTGGCCAGGTGCTATGAGATATGTTCATTGATCCATATGGATTGAAACCGTCTGCCGCTAAACCCAATCGTATATTTCGCATTTCGGCAGCAAATTCAGGATATTTACTGTCCATCGACTTCCAACCCTTTCCATCAGCCGGATGCCTTAACCGTCCATCTTTCTTTCGTGATAAAGCATGCCATGTCATTGAGCTCGAGAAATCAGAGCTCAAGAACATTCTCTGCAGCCTTGGATTTAAAGGGAAGTATCTCATCACTTTAGCCGGGATTTTAGGATTCGATGCTAGTTCTATATTTGCATCAGACCTGGCCTTCGCCTTCTTTTCAACTACTCTCCATCTTGATGTTCCACACTTAGCACAATTCTCCAGCCTCTCGTTTTCTGCCCAAAAGAGCATGCAGTCATTTGGACATGCATGTATCTTTTGGTAATCAAGTCCTAGGTCTTTAATCATACCCTTTGCCGCACTAAAAGAAGACAGAAGATTTACATGAGGGAAAACCTCCTTTATCAATTCAAGTAAGTCACTAAATCCTGATTCGCTAAATCCATGAATGCACTTTAGTTGATAAAGCCTAACTAAGAAACTTAATCGACTAATTTTTTTGCACTCGGGATATAACGGTTGTCCACCCTCCTTAACAAGGCGATAAAATTTCCTTGCATCATCGTTTAGTCCTGTTCTACCAACATGGTCAGTAACGTCATTAGTACCATATGCATTGTGTATCATAGCATCAAATTCATCTCCAAGACCTACACCTATATTAATATCCATCTCATCAGCAACCCTATCTATCTCATGGGTTGAGACCTCGTAAATCCATTCAACGGAATGGGCACAAGGACCATTACAGAATAGATGTTCGTGTATAGCCTTAGCACCACTCCAAAAACGATTGCCACATTTCTTACAAGGGCACTTAAGCTCGTTTCCTACGGCATATCGGGAAAATGCTTGGTTAACAAAAGCTTCAACTCCCTTCCTATATCTATCACTGTACTTGGGAAGTGTTACCCATTTCTCTCCTTCAACATCCATTTTCTACATAAATTTTTTGAAACAAAACCACAAAATTCACTTAAGTTTTCAACACAATCAAACAACAACAACAACCAAGAATAAAAAAACAGACCAAGAACAGGGCAGTTTGACTTATAATTACAACAAGAACACAAAAAAACAGACCAAGAACAGGGCACTTTTGACTTAAAATAACAGGGTATTTTGACTTTAAAACATCAAAAAATTAAAATAAAATTCTCAGAAATAGTCAGACCAAGAACCTACTAATTTTACAAAAACATAAAACCAAAACAAAATACAAAAGAACACAAAAAGCACAAAAAATATACAAAATTTTTACATGCATTCACAAATAATCAGAGAGAGGAGTGTTTGAAGAGTGAGAGAGATGAGTTTTACCTTATATCAAGCTTTAATCGAGTTTAATCGCGCTTCAATCGAGCTTCAAGTGAGAGAGATGAGCTTCAAGCCTTCGAGATGTGAGAAAGTCTTCGAGATGAGCTTCGAGTTGCGACGGAGAAATGTGGGAGAGGTGTGAGAGAGGTGTGTGAAGGAGAGATGTGAAAGAGGTGTGAGAGAGGTGTGCGAGAGAGAGATTCGAGGAAGGTCAGAGAGAGAGATGCGAGGGAGGTGAAAGAGAGAGAGGTGTGAATTTCTGTGTAATAGATTTGGGGGTGAATTTTTGTCCAAATAAAAGTGTATTCAATTTTTGGTGCCAAAATAAAAGTGTAAAATAATTTTTGGTATCCCGCCATCCCCAATTTCAGTGTTCCCGCATGTCTTTTCGGTCAATTTGACCAAAAGCGTTACTATTATTGCAACATTATTTGAAATATGTTACACGTTTTACAATTTTTTCAAATTGGACCTTAACCATGCAACACTAACGTATTTTATGTAACACTTTTATAAATTATTGCAATATAGTTGAAAAATTTGTTCTACTGCAACATTTTCTGCAACACAATTATATTTTGTGCTTGCAATAGGCCATATTTGGTGTAGTGTTCCTAAGCGTGGGTAACCCCGGTCTAGGAGACATGGTTTGAACCACGCCTAGAAAGTATCCTTCCTAAACGTGGTTTAGCTTTCCACTGCTCAAGTCATTCCTAGACGTGGGAAACCCTCGCCTAGGAGACATGGTTTGAACCATTTCTAGGAATTATGTCTCCTAGGCGAGCTTTGGCTCCCCCAATTTTTTTTTAGTGATAAAATTGAAATTTTAATGCTCTAATAGATCCTAGGCGTGGATAACCCCGCTTAGGAAGTAGTGCGTGAACCACACCTAGGATTAATGTTCCCTATACGTTATTTTCCAGAATATTTGTTTTTTCTTATTTTTTATAAATAAAAGGGTTTTTGCTTCATAAATCCTCGGTAGAGATGCACAAAAACTAGATCGGGCCAGATTCTGGCCGGGATTTATAAAATGTTGGAATTTTTGAAATCAGGTCGGGCGATGCTTTTTTTTTAAATCGGGCCAGGTCGGGCCAAATTTCCTTCAAAAAAACTAGGCCCGTTTAGGCCCGCAGATCGGGAGGGATCGGGCCGGGCCGCTAGAATTTTTTAAATAATATTATTTTTTTAAGTAATAATATGTGATTTTCGTATTTTTTTGGATTGTATTTGTAAGTTTAGGCTTTTATTTATACGGACACACTCTTAATTAAAATTTAGACAAAATTATTCATAATATATATTAGAATAGTTTAAAATTTTAAATTTACATCTTCGTAATTCGATCTTAATATTAACAAAAGATATTTACGTATAAGTAAAAGATGTGTAACTATCAATTCTCTAAAGAATTTATTATAAATTTAGGACTTTTATTCGAAATTATATTTAATTATAAAATAAATTTGGATAAGGCATAATTTTTCCAGTGTTCTATTCAAATATTTATTTAAAACCAACATAAAATTCGGGCTTTTAACAGGCCCGATCAGGTTCAGGCCGAATTTTTACGAAAAATATGAGGCCCCTTAAGGCCCGTGGGCTGGATCGGACCGGGCCGGGGTTTTTTTGGATCAAGTTTTTACCGGATTTTTTCCGGATTGGATCGGACAGGCTTTTCGAATTCATATATTTTGTGCATCTCTAATCCTAGCGTGGATAACCCTCGCCTAGGGACGTAGCTTGAACCACGCCTAGGAATTATGTCTCCTAGGCGTTGTTTAATTTAACATTTACTTTTTTATTTTTCTTAATGTAAGGATTTTTTACTCTATAAATCCTAGGCATGGGTCACCCCGCTTAGGAAACGCTGTTTGAACTGCGTCTAGGAATTATGCTTCCTGGGCGTTCTTCATTTAGAAAACACTGTTCATTTTCTTTTATCTTTTGAGGAAAAAGAATATTTTACAAATATTTAAAGACTTTTTAAACAGTCTTTCCTTTTGGTATAAAACATTCTATACTTTTCCAGAGTTTGATGGAATATTTTTTAATTTTGAAATTGGTGGGTTTCCCGTCCGTGGATACCGGCAGACCCATGTTTTTGGGCCCAATTACATTCTACAGCCGCTGAGTGACCGGTTGGTGGAGGTTATATAAGGAGTAAAAGAGTGGTTAATTTCTCGCACTTCACTCAAACAAAATTAATATGCAAAAATCCTCTCTCAATTTCCTCAGCTCTTTGTCCACCACAAGGCAATTTCTGGTGCTCCGCACCACCACTTCCCTTACCGTTTTCTGGGGTTTCTTTGAAGATTCCGTTTGAATCTTCATCTTCTTTACCCCTTCTTTAAAGTTTTTTGGGTTTCAAGCACTCTTCGCAAAAATATCAATGACGGATTCTAACTCGTCCCTTTCAAAACCTCCTCAGACCGTTTCTCGCTCCACTAGGCTAATCAAGGTAAAGAGTCTTCATTCATGCTTCTGTTATTTTACTTGGGGATTTTTTTGACTGAATTTGGCCAAGTCTTCCCCAACATGCTCCATTTAGATGCATATATGTATCCTTATGGATATGATTATGATAAAGTAGGTTTATAGCTCATATGTTTGGTATTTCCGCTCCCTATAGGGTTGAGGCCCCCGACTCAAATGACAGGGCGTGTTACCATAAGCCTGGGGATAGGGGATATTCGTATCTATAAAGAAACTCTTTATGCGGGTTGTCGTCTTTCCCCTCACCCTTTTGTGTTTCTTTTGTTGGTCGAAGCCTGTATATGTCCAACCCAACTTACTCCCAAATCATGGCATTTTATTCATTGGTATATGGCTCAATCCCGCAAAAATGGCTTTGAGCATAATATGTGTGTTTTTCTTATTTATTTAAATTTTTAAATGCCCCTAATGACCAAGGTTGGGTCAAGATAGTTCATAGGTCTTTGACTCGTTCTTGCTTCATCTCTGACACTAACCCTGATTCTTATCCTGACTGGAAGAGTGAGTCGTTTTATATTTACTTAAATGCCGAGGAGAATTGAGACCATTTTTTCAGGCCAAGTTTTCCAAATGCGTAGATGGTTCTTTGAGGGATTTGAAATTAGGGATAGACGAAGATGCGGCCATCAAGGCCATAACAGCTTGTAACTTGCATTGTTGTGCTATCATCCTATTTGAGGGCAATTTGAAAAATTTAGGCCTTAGTGACCTGGGTCCTGAGGGTATTTCTTTTCCCTTCTGACTTTGTTGTTTATTTCTCATGCTTTATTATTTTACTAATATTCGCGAACTTTTTCAACTAAGGCGATTTTTGGACTCCATTTTCAAGAGAAGGGAGGCATGTGCTAGCCGCGGTACTTCTGTTGTGGCTCAGCACAAAAAACGAGTGATGATTGGACACGTCCCTTCGATCACCGTCGCGGAGACCATCCCCACCTTTGTGTCCGAGAGGCCTCGCAGCCTTGATGAGGACAGAGAAGAAATACAGTGGTAGGGAGTTCAAATACTGCTGCTATTTGGTCTGAGAGTGTGGTTATACCACACGACTAGGCTGAGATCGTGGAGTCTTCTGTAGACTTGCAGACTGAGCGCCTTGGCTCCTAGGCTGTGGCCTCGGTAAATCCGTTTTCTCTTTTTGTGTCGTTCTTACTTGCTTATTCTTGCACTTGTACTTTATCGTACCATGGTTTTGCAGATGAACACCTACCTTCAGGTTGCTCTTCATAACCTGAAGGAGGTGAGAGTTAACCTGACTATCGCCAAGAAGGATAGGGATAGGTATCTCAATGTCTCAGAGGCTAACTTTACTCACTTTCGGAAGTGGAGAATGTGTTGGCGGATGAGAAGGAGAAAGTTTGTAGGTTGGAGTTGGCCGCTCAAAGAGGCCGTGCTGAGGTGATCGCGAGTATAAGGCGTCTAAGGACTTCTAGAATATCCTTAATGCCGAGTATGATGCGAGCTTCCCTGATACTTTTACCCCTTGCTAGGAGCAGATCGTGGAAGAAATCGGGAAGACGTTCCCGGAGTGACTCTCAAAGTGTATCCAGTACCTCCTATCCATGGACAAGAGTCATCATCTGAGGAGGTTTGGGAGTCTTCGTGAGATTCTACTTTCACGACTTCTCTTGTTCCAACCTCTTCAGTCGAGGCCGCTACTTCTCCTCTCCAGGATGTGACTCCTATGGAGGATGACCCCATTCCTCCTGCTACTACTATTGATGTAAGGAGTGATGATGTCTTGTTTAAGGATTCAGATGTTAAGTGTTAGTCCCAAAGTATCGTAGAAGTGGGGGTTGAATACGATACCTGCAATCTTTTTCGATTTGTTTCAAGTTCTTCGTTAAATCTACGGACTCAAAATAGACACAAAACAATTGAAGGAATATATTGTTTTATTAATATAAATCTTGAGGTTGCTACATTCTAATCAATCAAATGATTAACTACAATAAATTCAACAACATAATAATATGTTTACAAACTTAACAATTTGGCCTCAATAGAGCTTCGTAAAATACAATTGGGAGCTGAAGAAGATAAATGATTGAATTCAATTCATTCTGCTTCTTTTGTGTAGACTTTTAATTTTCCAAATTATGTGGCTTTATTATAACCACTTAATTTTAATTAATTCTGTAAACAAATGAATTGACCAAGTCATTAGTTACTCTTAGAGTGTGCACACACTTGGAGAATAAATTAACTGGCACCAAGAGAGGAAGTTCTTTTCCCTTAATTACGACAACAAGAAAACAACCCCCATGCCTTAGAATATCTCTCAGTTGTGCCTGGAGGCTTCCCTAGAGTTGTTACTTGTGCCATGAAATAATTCTCAGTTAGAATTATTCTCCAGTTGTGCCATGAAGAGTTTCTAACCTTTAGCTTTCCTCCACTTACGCCATGAGAGATTCAAGTGCTTTTACCTCAGAAAATTATTGCCATTGCGCTAAAGGAGAGAATTTTTTGTATTTAAAATATTTTCTCTCCACTTACGATAAGAAAGGGTTTTTTAATTTTTTTGATTTTCTTCCTACCATACCTCAATTTCTTGCCGTCTTTGATTCTCTCTATGCTATACCAGCTTGATATCTTCTGAATGATTAAATTGATCCTTTTTTTATGTGCTGATGCTTAGTGCGCTGGTCTGATTCACAAAAAACTACACTACAAGAAAATGACCGATAGACCATTTTTTACATCAGTTAAAATCAAAACCGATGTTTAAACTACTCCATCTCTCTCGCTGCTTCTTTCTTCTCTCTCGCCCGACTCTCTCCTTCATCTCCTTCTTTTTCCCGATTCTCTCTCACTCACTCACTCACTCTCATCCTTAAACATTGAAACCCAAACTTATACTACCTTAATTAAAGTCGTTGATTTGAAACCCCTAATTTGAATCCTAGATTTCAAGTAATCGAACCCTAACTTTCAACTGAAATGGCCGATTAGCTGCAAGTTTTCGTCGATTTGTGCAAAGGAGGTTGAACATTGGTCGATTTGTGTAAAGGAGGTTGAACCCTAGCTCGAATCCGCTGTAATTAGTAAGTGTTATTCTAATTTCTTTTCAAAATTCAATTTTCGGTATTTAATTCTTTCTTTTTGTGAAATGGGTTGCTTGATTTTGGTTCTTGATTGTTTTGTTGATGTGGGTTTTTTGTTGTTTTTGTATTCGTATGTAAAAGTTGTTAGCGTGTGCAGTAGGTGAATTTTTCACTCTGTTGACATGAATTAGAAGTTTGATCGTGAGTGTATTGAATTTTGTAGGAGAGAAAACTTGTGGCAGAGATAATGAGAACAACAAAAACTGGGAATGAAGCAAGTTATATTCACTCATTAATTTCATCGTAGCTCTGTGAAATCTAAAATTCTAACAACACTTTGCTGGCTGCTGAAAGTATCCTTGCTTGTGTTTGTAATTCTTTATTGGAGGAATGGCCTTACTCTTTCTTTAACCTACTTATTAGATTGCTCTCCTGTTCCATGTTCCATAAAGCTTATGTTTACAAAGTCCTTTCTTATTTTTCAACTTTCGTGTGAGGCCTTCATAATTTTCCTACAGATATTGCTCACCGGCTTGAGATGGTGTGCATGATGTTACAAAAACTACAATGTAATGTCTTTATGCTTTCTTATAGAGGGTATGCATTAAAGGTCATGCTTCTGGCCTTGTTGTGTAAATGCATCCTACCTTCTAGAATAGCAGATTTTTCGGAAAATTATTTACTTGTTAAATCTAGAATGTAATGATTCTTGAAAGGACAGATTTGGTGCTAGTGAAGGCTTCCCATCTCAGCAGGGCATTGTAAAAGATTCCCAGGTTACTATTCTATTATTTCTAATAATTTTACTTTACCTGTAACAGAGATGTTATCGATTCTGAAAAGCATGTATCTTATTGTTGGCTAGGCTGCATTAGATCATCTTGTTCAAAGGATAGACATTGATAAATCTAGTATAGTAGTATTTGGAAGGTCACTTGAGGTGCAGTCGGAGTTCAACTGTGTAAAAACAAATCGGACAAGGTAGAGTTCTTCAGCAAATTTCACGATATTCCTTTTTAATTTTGTTTACAAACACTTGTTACTTGAGTTTGTCGCATCTTTTTTTGATAATGGTATAATTACTTGACAATGTGATGCTTAAGAATAAAACACTGCTACATGTCGTAGAATTCAGTCTCTGTAATAATAACAATATAAATACTTTTAGTACATAGCCAACTATAGGATTTACAGATCCTAAAACATGACCAATCTTTCTCTTGCCCACAGATAATATAACGGAAGCTCTTCTCTTTCTCTCTCATTTTATTGGAGATATTCATCAGGTATGCAATTTAATCTGATAGTAAGTTTTCTTTGTTTCAAACTTGCATCCTGACGAGCACGTTACAAGACTATCATAACACAATGATACATGTATGTGCAGCCACTTCATGTAGGATTTACTTCGGAAGAATATTACGGTATACTTAAACAGCAGCCTTTCCGCCTGCAGACTAATTGAAATATTTTGCTGTTTCACCTTTATTCTTATTATATCGCCTTAATTTATACCTATCAGGGTGAATGGAAAGACCAAGTCCCAACATGGGAGAATTGTGGCGGTAATAAGCCAACTTGCCCAGACATGTAAGTTTGGATGTTATAGTAGTGTGCTTCAGTTATGTAACTGAAAAGTTTAGAGGCGTCATTTTTGAATCCCATTGTTTTGAACAAAAAGGAGCATAAAACATGATAACATTAATCCCTGTGAGCTGCTGAAACATTTGAATTATGGTCCCGCATATAAGTTGTGGCATGCAATTTTTTACTAAATGTTTAAAAGGATGCTTGAACTTCTGAGCTATCTCTGTAGCATCTACAATTGACTGATACTCCTTGTCAACGTCAATATGCTTGCCCTTGATTTTCTTTAGTGTTTTCATAACTCGGTCTTTCTTGCCAAGTGAATATCTCCAACCATGAGGGAGATGAGATGTGAAAAAGTTGACTAAATTTGCAACTAAAATGCCTACTGTAACTAGCAACTGGAACATAATGGCACTGATATAAATAGTGGCACTGCCTGCATTATCAACCATTACATGGCTATAACTCAAAAGAAAACAAGTGCATTATTATCAATAAAATGTTTACTGTTGATCATAAGTTAAAAGACCTGGTTTCCGAATCCAATTCCAGCACCAAGTAAAAGCCTTCCAACAATGAGCATGGCAAGGTTTTGGGCAAGACCATTGCCAGTAGAACCAAGTAAGAAGAATGCAGAGGCGGCCTGCATGGTCCTTTTTAAAAAAAAATAGGAGGAATTTAAACATTCTATACTTGCTGTAGATATGCTACTGAAGGTATAAGAGCAGCTTGTGACTGGGCATACAAAGGTGTCAGTGAAGGTTCAGTACTAGAAGGTGAGTAAATTTTTCCTATATTAATCAAACTGGTATTTAAGATATTTTCAAGTTTTATCTAGATTTATCTTGCAATGAACTTTTATCTAAATTTATTTTGGAGTTCCTTGGTTCATACCGGAAATGGTGTTACAAATTCGTAGTTGTCAATTTTTTACTGGGAGCATGCTATATGTTCTTAAAAGTTGAAATATGAAACGAGAGTAAATAAATCATACGATATGTGTGAGCATCTTAAATAAGCTGCATCTTTGGAGCAGTTCTTATGTAAAGATGCAATATATTCATATATAATTGTACATACATAAATGACACATTTTAGGCCATAAACTACCATGAAAGCATATGGTCTGCCCAAAAGTTCAGGAGATGTTGGCTTCCTTTTGATTTTGATATTTATATCGTCATTTGCCTAAACTTCTTGCAAGAAAGGTTCGGTTCCTTGGGAAAAACATCGCAATCTTCTTATTTTCCTTATATAGCGGGCGATGATGTATTAGTATAAATTAATAATAATGAATATGCTTTGCTCTATTCCACAGTTAGCTCATAGTTCCTCTGCTGCTGGATAAATTTATAACATTTTTATTCATCGCAAATATCAGAATTTTGACATTTAATAAAAACCGCAGCTTTGCATTGGAAAGCAAAAATGTTCAATACCTGTCTCCGCAGCTATACTTGGGGACCCTTGTCCTGGAATGCTTAAAAGCTTAGCTGTAGAAGTTCTTTGTAGTTCTTGAATAGGCCCTGTGACATGAAGGGGTATGATGATTTCTGTTGAAGACCTACAATGCTCCAGAGAGGTGCTTGCCCTGCTGTGGAATATGATCTGCTTCAACATAGGAGAGTAGTAGGAAAATTTCATTTTGACTTGATAATGTCTAGATTTGAGAATTATGTTTTTGATTTTGTCAATGATATATTTGAATACTTTGTATTAGTTTGATAATAATAATGAAAGTTGTGGTTATTTAGATGTGATTCAATTTACTTGTTTTAGTTTTTGGTATTTTAATGTATATATATACATATACCTATTATATATATAATAGGTAAATATGTAACCATAGACATCAGTCATTAACTGATGTCTTATTATGTCTAATATATCGTTTTAATTTATGAAAGCGTTGTTGTATATGCACATTTGATATCGTTTCTTATTTTCCACATTGATTACTAACCGATGTCTTAGTATATCTAATACATCGGTTATTTATCTAGAAATGATGTATAATGTTATTTTTCATATTGGTCCTGAATCGATGTGAAAAACAGGGACCTTTTACTACACCCACGTAGACATCGGTTTTTTACATCTTTCACAACGGTCAATAACTGATGTCTATTGATGTTTTTCTTGTAGTGTAGTACCAGATAGAATTCACACAATCTCTTTACAATTCTGAGCTGATACAACCTGTTAGTCATTCATTGCTTTAATCACTGAAACCCTTGATCTCCAATACTTCAAATCAATACATTTTATTGTCACTAGAAGTCCTTTGACATTTTATTTTTCATGGAGGCTTGAACATATTAATGAACTTCTTTCCATGACCTGGTTACGGACTTGGAGCATTAGTTCCATGTTTTGATTCTTTGTATTTATCCAGTATTCATCTTCAGGGTTCTTATGCTTCACAGTTAATATTATTTATTAGTTTATGTTTCAGGTTAAATTATATTTCCTCAGTTACATATTACGTTACATTATACTTTACAATCTCCCCTATTTGTTTGTTAGAGTTCTCCAATCAAATCCTTAAAGGATAACTCAACTGACAATGAAAAAAGTACTTACTGAAAATCAAGAATAATATTAATGCATTATGGATCACATATTTAATTCCATATTTCTCAAATTACAAGTTAAAAAGATAAGAAGTGTTCCTATATCCGGAAAAAATAAACTAAGTCTTCTTTGTCTTTGTTTTCTTCAGCTTCTTTCCTTGACTACCTTCTCCTTCCTGAGTAGATTTAGTCTGAACATATTTTCTTTTGGTAGCTTTCTTCTTGGGATCTGATGCCTGTGTGGAGACCGGATGAGATGCTTCTTTCTCTTTTTCTTTCTTTCTATTCAGAAGTTCATTCAATCTAGCTTGAATAGAATCATGAGCTTCAATTTCAAGTGAATTCTTAGGTGGTGGATTGTTCAGCTCTTTGAGCATTAGTTGAAGATACCTGATATTGACAACTCTGTGAGAAGACTAAATAACAATGTTAATTTTCTTGCCATTACAAAGACAATTATCCTTTTAATAAAGTCTTGTACTCTTTTTGTGTTGTTGATAGTTACTTCTTCCAACACTTCTTCAAGTATTTCCATGATTGAAATCAAGGCACGCTTGTCATCTTTGCATATTGAAATTTTGACTTCCAACAAGGCTTGCTTGATTGAATCTGATTCACTCGCTCTAAAATCTTTGATTTTAATCTTCTTTTTATTGTCTCAAAGACTTGATCCCCTTCATTATCCTTGCTGATAATAGGTTCACTATCTTTCAGGAGATCAATTTCTGCCACCCCATTTATAAACATCATCTCATGATATGCTCTTGTTAGATTCCTCTTGTCTTTTTCCGACTCTTTCATCATCTTATCATTCAACATGTAAGCATACAGTTCTTCAGCAGCTTTGAGTTATGCTTCTGATCTTTTCACTCTAGGAGCTTCCAGGTTTTCTCTTTTGCTTCTAAGTTGACTTTCAAGAAAAAGTGAGGTGAAGATATCGAATGAGTCTCAAATGTTCATTAGATAAGGTCATGTTCATCATTCTTCCATCTAAAAATATCTTGATCATAAATGGTTCAAGGAATGCTTGAGGACACACATTCATTAATGCTTTCCTTTGAAGTATTCATTTTCCAGTGAAGTCAACCATGGGATTTTTGTATTTAGGACAAACAGTTCAACTATGTTTAACTTCCTCAGCACACTGGTGGATATTTTTATTGAGATCCCGTCTATATCATTAACATAAATTCTCCACTCATTCTTAAAAGTATTCACCGTCACATCAGTGATTATCTGACTGAACTCGTGAAAGAAGACATGAATATTCAAAAAGCGTTCCCTGAATTTTTCCACAACGTTTTAGAGCTTCTTGTTGTCAGTGTAATAACCCCAATTTTTGGAATTTTCGAAACCCTGATGAATAATAACTTTTGCTAATCTTTGTTGATTGAAAAAAGTTATCAAACCACACTATATAGGAGTACTGTTATGGAAATTCTGAGATCAGATTAGTATTCCATAAAGTAAATGAGTGTATGTACAGGTCGTTAGAATTCGAATTCGAACACTTTGGTTTTTTCCGAAAATCCACCAGATACTGAAAGAATTAAGTATAAGGTAACATGATTGAAAGGAATTCAATTCAAGGATTTTAATAGAGGATCATTAAAGGAAGATAAAATATTAAGAAAGGTTTAGGGAAGCCCAAGTAATAGGATCCCGGATATGATCCTTCAAATGAACAACGAGAACGAGAGTTAAGCGAACCGTAAAAAAAATAAACGGTCAAGGAACAAGCTTGTGCAAGAAGCAAGGGGGATTGAACAAGTGGACTAGAAATAAGGTGACATCATTAAACCAAAAGATAATAACATGTGGCATGGAAATGAGATCATCAAGATGATGTAAGCAAGTTAAGTAGATATTTTGCAAGATTGATTATATGCCAAGCATTTTAACTCTTGATTAACTAAGGTTAAGCCTCAGCCAACCCTTTATCATACAAAACCAATACAACCAAGGAAGCAAGCAAGATTTCTCCCCCATTTTCTCACATGAAGCTTTCAGCCCCTTTTTTTGGAAATCAAAGTCCAAGCTCCACTCCTTGTTATTTATCAAGGTAATTATCCTAGCTTCTTGATGGTTAGATACACACTCTCTAGGATTTTGAGCTCCTAATTCCATGCCTAGATATTTCAAACAATTCATCAAAGAAGATGAAGAATAGTAAATTTCAAGAACTAATTTTGATTTCTTGATTTTATATGTAAGATCAAGGTAGTTTAAGCATAGATCAGGGCTCCATAGGCAGTCCAAGGCTCTCGCATTGTTTAGAAGCTCCAAGGAAGGTATGACTCTTCAAGGTCTTAGTATTAAGTGATTAGTTTGAGTTGTTATGATATTTAGATGGTGGATTAAGTATAGTAGGTGATTAAGCATGTTTTAGAGCTTGGTTTGTTAAAGTGTTTTGTTGATTTTGAGAGTTAGTATTGATACTTGTGTTATTGATGGTTCTTGGCTTATTTTGACTTATATCCATGGTAAAAGAATGGTTGTTGAGTGATATTTATTGATGAATGAGTTTTTGGTGGATTGTGCTGGTTTGGTATGGATTTGCATAGTTAAAAAATTGGGAATCATTAACTTATAGCCATCGCAATGGCCATTTTTCTAGAGACTTTTTTGTTCTTAGATTTTGGATCCGAACACCCAATATTATGAACTCACCACTACAATTCTTAGATAGTATATGATTTAAGCTTCGTTTTGATATGTGATTCGCTTAAATCCGACTTACGGTTTGGGAGAAACGACCGTTTTAAGTAACGGCATTTCGTGAACGGACCCTTACCCCTCGAGTAAATTTAAGACCATGTTTAAGGCCCCTAAAAAACTTATTGAAACACGAAACATTATGAAAAGTGGATTAGGCAGTTTGTAAATCCCTCGCGAAAGAGTCACCTTAAAATGTTTAACGGTTAATTTTATGAAAATGGTGGAGCCGATAGTACTCACGCGACTAATATAAATCCTTAAGCGTCGAAGCGAGCGTTAGGGTATGAATGAATAAAGTCTAGTTTTTAAGCGACCGAGGATTGATTCCGACTTAGGTGTTGTTATAGGTTACCGGACTTTTCACAGACCCATTCCCACCCCATATCGCTCAGGCAAGTTTTCTACCCGTAATACTGTTGTTGTGATGTGTTATATATATGCGTTATCTTGCGATAATTGCATGAATATTGTTAGAAAAATCTTAATATATATATATATATATGCATGTATGTTTTGGGAATCATGATTTATGTTTTGGAAATCATGATGATATGTATATATATATGCATGCACGTGTTGAAATCGTGATGTTCCTTTGTCAAATACAATTGCTTTAATGTAGAGATTATGAACTTCATAATACCTATGTTAGAGATAAACATTATTTGTGTATACCCTTGGTATAGGGGACCCAAAGTTGAACAATTTTCCTAAAACCGGGAGGCGAGGTTCCAGAGTATATTATATATAGTTTTCTATAACTATTGATCGAATAAGGTATATTCGATTGTTTTGAATAATAATCAAATATTTTTTTCGAATATCCAAATAAATTTTTTACTTTCGTATAAGTATATCTTTTGCTAATTATTATTCGTTTCAAGCATTAGTTTAAAAACTTTTACTTCATATTTTTATAAAATGTTGTTCTTTATTAGAATATTATTTAAAGAATATTTAGATATTTTCTAATATTTTGAAACTGATTTATTTTATTGAATAATCTTTACCTCAACCGTTTCAATTTTTTTTTTCAAATCTTCAAAATGATTTTAAAAGTTAAAACGGATCCCAGAACTCCTTTATAATTTAAATATTTCTTTTTGTGGGGGGATTTAAATACTCGCTCAAAATCTTAGGGATCCGACTCTGTTAGGTCACACACACACTGTAGAAGGGGGTTGAATACAGTATTTATCACAATCAAATCGAATATAAGAACACAAGTAACAAAAAACAGATTTTATTCAACACAATAAACTCTGTTACAATATGGAACTATCCTCTCTCAGTGATGAACAACTTATCACGAGAGCTGCTAGGGTTACAATGAATAATAACTTCGATTATGATAACACATATAGTGTAAATCCTATGTCTGTGTTTATATACTACACAGTTACAAGATAAATTCTAGTTGATATTGAATATTGTTAGGAATATATGTGCATTAGTTTGATGATATGTTTAACAAAACACTTAAGTAGAAATCTAGTGTTTGTAGCCTCAACGGATAAGACCATTTTGGCTATCCGTTGATGGTGTAGCTTTACTTAGAAATAAGTCTAGTGTTGTAGCATATTTCAGTCTCTGAATTTGAGATATAAATTCTTAAATGTTGAGGGAAATTATAAGTCATGTTGACTACTAGAGGATATGCAGATAGGAAGGCCAATTGTAAGTATTTCATGCCTTGTAGTTTTGTATAAATGAAATGGTGTCAACGGATTACTTAAAGACCTTCAACGGATGAGAAACAAAGCTTCAACGGATGTCTCTAAAGCTTCAACGGATAACATCCTTCAACGGATGAGTGCATCAACGGATAGAGCTTCAACTGCTAACACATCAACGGATAAAGCCATCAACGGATGAAGGCTTCAACGGATGTTCTGTTAAATAGCAGTTAACAAGTGGTAGTTGTACCTACAAACAGAGGCACATGGGTTGACAGAGACAACTGAGATGTGGTAGCCTATTTCAGGATCATCAGAAAAAGCAGCCGTTCTACTCTAGTATAAAGAGGCAATAGTCAACATTGCACTGGAGTAAAATGGAGAAGAAACAAGTGGAGAACTTATTTTATTATTGTACTTTTTATCTTTGCCTTCACTTGTAAACTTGGTGATATATAAACCAAGTAGCAGCTAGTAATTAGATGAGAATTTTTCCAGAGCTGTTTAGAAAAATCTTGAGAGAAAAATTATCTAGTTTGTACTAGGACGCAGCTGTGATCAACTTCTTGAATCACAGATTTTCTGAAATACCATCTCTGGTGGAACAACAATCCACCAGAAAAGTTTTTAAGGTCTGTTGTGTTCTTTACATTAGTGTTTGAATATATATCTGTCAGTATTAGCTTAAAGCAATTCATACACTTGTTTATCTTAAACACATAGCCTTTGAAACTGCTCAAAACTTGAAAAAGTTTTGAGATTTACATTCAACCCCCCTTCTGTAAATCTCATTGTTAGTTCATTAGGAATAACAATTGGTATCAGAGCAAGCTCTTGACACACAAAGAGTTTAAAGATCTTGGAAACTAACAAAGATGAGTAAGAAGGATATTGGAGTAAAAATCCCAGTTCTTGACAAAGACAGTTATCACCATTGGAAGGTGAAAATGCACCTTCATCTACTCTCCCAAGATGAAGGTTATGTAAACTGCATTGAGAATGGTCCTCACATTCCCCACAAAGTAGCCACAGTTGCTACGGCCACAATTGCTGTTGGTCAATCCATTCCAAAACCTAGAGCAGAATGGACAATGGAAGACACAGAAGAAGTCCACAAGGATAAGAAGGCTATGAACATTTTGTTTAATGGTTTTGACAAGGATATGTTTGATAATGTGATAAATTGCACAACTGCCAAAGAGGTTTGGGACACAGTTCAGCTACTGTGTGAATGTACAGAACAAGTAAAAGAAAACAAAATGCAGCTTCTCATTCAACAGTATGAGTATTTTCATTTTGAAGAAAATGAATCTTTAAATGACACATTCAATAGATTCCAAAAGCTGTTGAATGGACTGAAGCTGTATGGTAGAGTGTACCAGGTGAAGGATTCAAATCTTAAATTTTTAAGATCCTTGCCAAAGGAATGGAAACCCATGACTGTCTCCTTGAGAAACTCTCAAGATTATAAGGACTTCACTCTTGAAAGATTATATGGAATCTTGAAGACTTATGAACTAGAGCTGGAACAGGATGAGGTATTGGAGAAGGGAAGAAAGAAAGGAGGTTCAGTTGCCTTGGTAGCTGAAAATGAGAAAGAATGCAGACAAGAAACTGTGAGATCAACATTAAACTCCAAAGATGGCACAAGCAAATCAGAATCAAGCAAGGGTAAGGAGCAAGTTGCTGAGAATGAAGACAACTCCAGCCAAGATGACTCTGATGGTATTGATGAGCATCTTGCATTTCTGTCCAGAAAATTTGCAAAGATGAAATTTAGGAAAAACACTAGAGCCACTAAACCTCATAAGAACATGGTGGACAAATCCAAGTTCAAGTGTTTCAATTGTGGTATAAGTGGACACTTTGCAAGTGAGTGCAGAAAGCCAACTTCTGAAAAGAAGAAATTTGACCAAGTAGATTACAAAAAGAAATATTTTGATCTGCTCAAGCAAAAGGAGAGGGCTTTCATTACTCAAGAAAAAGACTGGGCAGCTGATGGAGAAGAAGAGGATGAAGATGTGGAATATGTCAACTTGGCTCTCATGGCTGATTCTGAGGAAAATGAAGTTAGTTCATCAAGCAACCAGGTAATCACTACTGATTTAACACAGCTTACTAAAGAAGAGTGCAATGATGCTTTTAATGACATGTCTACTGAATTGTATCATTTGCGTGTGTCTCTTAAATCTCTTGCTAAAGAAAATAGTAGGATTAAAGAGAACAATCTGTTTTTAAGTAATAGAAATGCTGTGTTAGAAGATAAGTTGATTGACCTAGAGAAAACTAAGCTACATTGTATATCTGTTGAAAATGAACTAGCTGAATCTGTTAAGAAAGTAGAAATACTTTCCAATCAATTAGAGAGAGAGCAAGAGGTGATTAAAGCCTGGAAGACATCTAGGGATGTTAGTGCTCAAATTGTCAAGGTTCAAGGAATTGAATCATTTTGTGAGACTGCCTGGGATAAAAACAAAAAGAAAATGGAATTAATTGACGGGCTGTCAACGGATGTGGAATCAACGGATGATGAAAGTTATCCATTGAAGGAAGAAAAGGAGCATCCGTTGAAGGTTCCTCAATTAAAACAGGCAGATGTTTCTAAAAGTGAAAAACTAAAGAAACTCAACAAAAAGTTTGGTTCAACTTCCAAGAACTTTGTCAAAGAAGAAGCAAGCACATCCAAAGATTTCAGTAAGGTGAATATAGGACACATGACCTTAGAACAGTTAAAGAATAGGCTCAAAGTGGTTGAGGATAAAAAGGAAACTAAAAGGAAATCTAATAGAAATGGGAAGGTAGGGGTTAACAAACATAACAATTACACACCTGATAAGTATGCTCCTAGAAAAAGTTGTGTGCATTGTAGTAGTGTTAATCATCTATCTGCTAATTGCAAATCTATTAAGAAAACTCCCATACCTGTGCCCTCTTCCATGCCTAATATGTCTGCATCACCTCTGCATGCTATGCCTGTTATGTCTCAACATAATCCTTATGCACATTTTGCAAACATGCCATATTTTAACAATCCTTATCTTGCTGCATTTAGTATGCCTCAATTGCCATACAATATGCCAATATGGAATAACATGCTTGCACAATCCATGCCTTATCAAATTCCAAATGTGCTAAATGATTCTGTGACTAACCCTACACCTCAACCAACTACATCTAAGATCAAGGTTGACTCAAAGTTACCTAAGTCTAAAGATGCAGGAGGAATGAAGTCTAGGAGAAAGGCTAACAAGAATGGACCCAAGGAAACTTGGGTACCAAAATCAACTTGATTGATTTTATGGTGTGCAGGGAAAAAGAAGAAATCTATGGTACTTGGACAGTGGCTGTTCAAGACACATGACAGGAGATTTCTCCCTGCTCACAGAGTTTAAGGAGAGAGCTGGCCCTAGCATAACCTTTGGAGATGACAGCAAAGGGTTTACTATGGGATATGGCTTGATTTCAACAAGGAATGTCATAATTGATGAAGTTGCATTAGTTGATGGTCTCAAGCATAACTTACTGAGCATCAGTCAACTATGTGATAGAGGGAATACAATTTCCTTCAATTCAGAAGCCTGTGTTGTCACCAGTAAGAAAGACAACAAAGTGGTTCTAACTGGAGTTAGAAAAGGAAAAGTGTACTTAGCTGACTTCAACTCTACAGATGCAGAATCTATTACTTGTCTCTTCAGCAAAGCAAGTTCAGCTGAAAGTTGGCTATGGCACAAGAAGCTATCCCATTTGAATTTCAAGACAATGAATGATCTAGTCAAAAAGGACTTAGTTAGAGGAATTCCTCTTGTTGAATTCTCAAGGGATGGTTTGTGTGATGCTTGTCAGAAAGGCAAACAAAGGAAAGCATCATTCAAAAAGAAGCTTGAAACAATAATTGATGAACCATTACAGCTGCTACATATGGATTTGTTTGGACCAGTCAATGTATTGTCAATTGCAAGAAAAAGATATTGCTTGGTGATTGTAGATGATTTCTCAAAGTTTTCATGGGTCTATTGTCTTGGATCAAAGGATGAAGCAAGTGAAATCATTATCAATCACATCAGGCAAGTCAATAATCATCCTGACTTGAAGGTTAGGAATATCAGGAGTGACAATGGAACTGAGTTCAAGAATTTGACACTGAGGTTGTTCTGTGAAGAAAATGGAATCATGCATGAGTTCTCAGCTCCAAGAACACCTCAGCAAAATGGGGTAGTTGAAAGAAAGAACAGATCTTTAATTGAGGCTGCTAGAACAATGCTTGAAGAATCAAAGTTACCAACATATTTCTGGGCTGAAGCTGTTAATTGTGCCTGCTACACTCAGAATATTTCTTTGATCAATCAAGCTAAAGGCATGACTCCTTATCAGTTGTTCAAGAGAAGAAAACCAACTCTAAACTTTCTTCATGTCTTTGGATGTAAATGTTTTATACTGAGAAATCAACCTGACCATAAAGGGAAGTTTGATGCAAAGGCTGATGAAGGGATATTTGTTGGTTACTCAGCTGGAAAATCTTATAGGGTCTACAATCTAAGAACCAATATTGTTATGGAATCTGTGCATGTTGTGTTTGATGATAAAAAGATTGATGGACTAAAAGATGAGGGACACCATGAAAGACTCAAATTTGACAACATTGAGATATATGTGATGATAGTGAAGAGGAGATTGATGGAGATGACACTTCAAAAGGGATTCAAGATATGCCCTTGGATAATGCACAGAATTCTGCATCCGTTGAAAGAGGCAATGCAGTATCCGTTGAAAGACATAGTGCATCATCCGTTGAAGTACATAATGAAGCATCCGTTGATCATAGTTCATCAACGGATAATCGATTTACATCATCAGTTGATAGAACTCCAAGTTTCCTGCAAAGGACCAACAACTCAGGGGGAGTTTCAACTGATCAACACTCTGTCTCACATCACGACAATACTGAGGCCACCTCATCTAGAGCACATCTTCCACCTCAAAGGAAATGGACCAAGAATCATCCCTTTGAACTGATCATTGGTGATGCATCATCTAAAGTGCAAACAAGAAAAGCTACTCAAAATGAATGTCTGTATAGTAGTTTTCTATCTCAGGAGGAACCTAAGAAAGTGGAAGAAGCCTTAATGGATCCAGATTGGATATTAGCTATGCAGGAAGAGCTGAACCAATTTGAGAGAAACAAAGTTTGGAAGCTGGTACCCAAGCCAAAGAACAAGAGTTCCATTGACACAAAATGGGTATTCAGAAACAAGATGGATGAAAATGGCATTGTCATAAGGAATAAAGCCAGATTGGTTGCTAAAGGCTATTCTCAACAAGAGGGAATAGATTTTGATGAAACATTTGCTCCAGTTGCAAGACTTGAAGCCATCAGAATCTTTCTAGCCTATGCAGCTAATGCCAATTTCAAAGTCTATCAGATGGATGTCAAGAGTGCATTTCTAAATGGGGAATTGGAGGAAGAAGTTTATGTAAGCCAACCTCCAGGTTTTGAAGATCAAAATTTTCCAGACCATGTGTATTATCTGTTGAAAGCACTCTATGGACTAAAGCAAGCACCTAGAGCCTGGTATGAGACTTTGTCAAAGTTCCTTCTAGATAATCATTTCACAAGAGGTACTGTTGACAAAACTCTCTTCTTTAGAAATGTTAATGGCTCTAAGATACTTGTACAAATTTATGTAGATGATATTATATTTGGATCTACAGATGATAAGCTTTGTAAAAAGTTTGCTAAATTAATGCAAAGTAAATATGAAATGAGCATGATGGGAGAGCTAACTTACTTTCTTGGGTTACAAGTAAAACAAGTTAGTAGTGGAATTTTCATTAGTCAAACTAAATATATTTATGATCTTTTAAAGAAGTTTGACTTAATGGATTGTTCACCTGCAAAAACTCCCATGGCCACTGCCACTAAGCTTGAATTAAACAAGGCTGAAAAGTCTGTGGATATTACAAGTTATAGAGGCATGGTTGGCTCACTTTTATATTTAACTGCTAGTAGACCTGATATAATGTTTTCTACATGTCTTTGTGCTAGATTTCAAGCTGACCCTAAAGAATCTCACTTAGTGGCCATTAAAAGAATTTTCAGATATCTCAAGGGAACTCCAAATCTAGGAATTTGGTACCCTAGAGAGTCTGGTTTTGATCTAATTGGCTACTCAGATGCAGATTATGCAGGTTGCAAAATAGACAGGAAAAGCACAACAGGCACCTGTCAATTTCTAGGGAACAAGCTCATATCATGGTTCAGCAAGAAGCAGAATTCTGTTTCCACATCAACAGCTGAAGCTGAGTACATTGCAGCTGGTAGTTGCTGTGCACAAATACTATGGATGAGGAACCAGTTATTTGACTATGGTATGACTGTTGACAAAATTCCAATATTTTGTGACAACACAAGTGCCATTGCCATTACTGAAAATCCAGTGCAACACTCAAGAACCAAGCACATTGATATCAAGTACCACTTCATTAGGGAACATGTGATGAAAGGTACAGTGGAACTTCATTTTGTTCCAAGTGAACAACAAATTGCAGACATATTTACCAAGCCACTTGATGAATCAACATTCACAAGATTGGTAAGTGAGCTAGGTATGCTTAATTACTCTTAAAATTCATGTCCTTATTGTAATTTGAATTGAAGCCTGAAATGTATTAGCTGTAAGAACAAATTTGATTTTTAACACAGATTATTCCATCAACGGATATTCCCTATCCGTTGAAAGTCAAAATTGTTCTGTCAACGGATGTTCATTATCCGTTGAAAGTCATATACATTTCTGGAATTTTTATCCGTCAACGGATAAAACTAAAGTGCTCTTCAACGGATGACAGTTTACCTTATCCATTGAAATATCACATCAGTCGATTCAGGTGTTTCACAGCCGTTGATTCTATTATCTTAACCGTTGATACTCATACATACAGCTGTATGTATTTGTTTTAAAGGTAGTTTTTAGAATACTTACAGTTTATTCTTAAACGGCTGAAATTCACTTACATATATTTATTGTTTAATCTCTTATTTATGCTTTTTAATTTGAGAAAGTATATAAGCCCTTCTGATTTTTCATTTTTTTTACTTTACGCTTTCTTGAAATTTCAAAGCTTTTACCATTTTCTCTCTGCAAAACCTTCAAGTTATTCTCTGCAAATTCTACTCACAACAATGGCACCAGTAGTAAAGATTATGTCTCAATCTGGGATTCATCTATGAGAAGAACAATTTCATAGCTTTGGTAGCAAAGAATGAAGCCCACTCAGATTATCACAAAATGATGGACTTCATCAAAAACTGTAAACTTAGCTATGCAATGCTGGAAGCCCCAACGATTTACTGTGAAGTAGTTGAGGAGATTTGGACAACTGCTGAGTTCAACTCCATAGATATGACCATCTCTTCACTCTCAAAGGTAAAAATCACTGTGTTAACTGTGATGATTTACTAGCATGTTTTAAATTACCTGAGAACAATGCCATGACACCACACACTGATAATGATGTATCCAGCATGTTAGATTCCATAGGTTATTCTCTTAACTCTGCTAGTTTAGGGAGTATTAAAAGAAAAGGCCTTAGGAAAGAATGGAGTTTTCTTGGGGATGCCTTTATCAAGGTTTTCTCTGGGAAAATTAGAAATTTTGATGCCATAACTTCATCTCTTGTTAATATGCTCTATATGCTTGTTTCTGATAGGTATTTTAATTTTAGCAACTATGTTATGCTAGAATTGGGTACTAGATTAGGTAACAAAGCTAATAGATCTAATAACATCTATTATGCTAGATTCTTTATGTTATTGGCTAACCATGTTGCTGAAGGTTTGGTCATAACCAATGAGAATAATAAACTCAAGTGCTGGGCACAAGAGAAAAGAGTTCTTGCAGATTTATTGAGAATGGATCTCAACAGCAGTGTACCATTGGTATATTTACCAATCATGAATGCACCTCAGGTAAGTGAGGTAATTGCTTCTACAACTCCTACTTCTTCCAACCCCTCTATTTCTTTATCTTCTAGTGTGGCCATGGAATCTGTGACAATGCCCCAACAGATTCCTACCAAGGTCACCAAAACTAAACTTTCAAAATCAAAGACAAAGAAAACTACCTCTGTTGTTTCTCAAAAGACAACAGTTGTAACATCTACCATTAACCTTGAAGGGAGTGAACAGGGTGTGAGTGGTGAGGGGAGGGGTGAACATCAAAGAAACCCCCAGGATAAGGAAGGAGAGATAAGTGCTTCCCAAGCTAGCCAAGCCACAGTTTCTCAAAAAGCTGTGGTGGTTGAAAGGGTTACTAGCATATCCCTAGCTGCATCCTCCCAAAAGGATGTAACTATTGAAAATAGTTCCCAACCAGGAACACAGAACAAACGAGGGAGGGACACTAAAGCCAAACACTCACCAACAAAAGCCTTTATTAGAAGAAAGAGAGCAAGAACCCAATCTTCTACACAGGGTGCACACACTGCACAGATACATCCATCTGTATCTATGCCTTCTCAAACTCAGTTTGATGTGGCTCCAACAAATGTGGAGTCACAGCCCCATTCTCTCACAATTAACACACATCAATCACCACACACTTCTTCACCATCTCTAGATGTGGATATGTTATTCCCATCAATTCCTGATTCTCCCTCTTTACAACTCAGGGAGGAGCCCCACTCAAATACAGGTGATCATCATCTTTTAGATGATTTGTTGGATCACCCGCAAATTCTTTCAGATGTAATTGAAGGATCTGTGTCACCAAAACTCATATCAATCTACACAGATTCAACAGTTATATCACTTTCAATTTCTACTTCTTTTCCTTCTTCAACGGATATCACTCATCCGTTGACAAGTGGTTGTTCTTCAACGGATAAGCTTAACAGCAGTTATCCGTTGATACCATCAGTTTCACCTTCAACGGCTATTCCTCATCCGTTGATAGTCTCTACACACACAACTGAAACAATTCCAAGTGTAGAAGACTTGATTACTGTACAATCACTTCTAGGACTGAGGGAAGGGAGTGACAATTTGAGTGAGAGGCTGGGTTGCTCCCAGGCAAAAGGAGAGATTGAGAGCTCAAACATGCATGCTATTTTTTCCAGCATGGCAAAAGTAAGTGAGAGGAGTACTACCTTAGTAGGTGAAGGTGAGGGAGTGAGTTGTGTGAGCCAGGGGGAGCCCCTGATGCAAGAACATAGAGAAAATGAGAGAAAGGCAGGTACAGCAGAAATAAGGATGGATCCAGCCATTGCTAGTGAGTCAATGATTGTGAATGATGCTGAAAAGGAAAGACAATTTCAGCAACATTACAAAGCTGTTATTGATAACATTTCCTTGGATGCTGACACTTTTACTCATCCTGTTTCAGCCTATCAATTATTGGCTGCACAGGGTAATGTGGAGGCAGAAAAGACACTACATCTAGTACATACAACAACATCTCTTCAAAGGGACAAAGCTGCTATTAACAAGATGCCTTCAACAGCTGGTGAGTCATTTGAAGAATTTAGAGTAAATTCTGATGATGATGACTTTGTTTCTTCTGATGGAAGCATGAACTTAGGGGGAGATGAAGGCCCTAGTTCTATTCCAAATCTACCTGAATGGGCCTTCATAAAGGAGTCTACAACAGGGCAATTCAATGTCTCCTTAGTCAAACAAATCAGTACTATCAAACAGGCCATTCAGAAAACTTCTCATGCTGGTACAAAGGCTATCCTTACAGCTCACTTGGACTCCCTGCATCTCATGAAGTTGCAGCAAGTAAGACAGAATCTGAGTGTGGATGAACTCAGAAAGGATATTGCTGACTTGAAATCCTACAATTCTGAAAAATTGGATTCAGTCATGCCCTATGGTACAATGCAGGACATTTTGTTGAGATTGAAAAAGGAATCACATACTGAAAAGAGGCTGGCCAAATTGGAAGACAGAGTTCAAGTTATTGAAGATTCTGTGGCCACCATTCTTCACAACCAACAATCTCAAACAAATCTACTTATGCAGCTGGCAAAAGCACAGGGCTTGACCCCTCTCCTTGATGATAACAAAAAGGGGGAGAGTAAAAGGGAAGGGGAAGGAGAGCCATCTACAAAAATCCAAATATCTAAAGTGCTAGTTCCTGCCATCACTACTTCTCCAATCATTCAAATCAAAGGAAAGCCTGATGGAATTGATTTAATCCAGCTAGCAGCAGCTGAAATTCAAGTGAAAGAGCAAAGGAGGAGAATTGATGAAAGGATGCAACAACTGTTTGGCTCTACACAAGATAAATCAATATCTGTGAAACATAGCACAAAGGTTGAACCAATCAATATGGAGCACAAGCCAGTGGAGAGACTTCTTTCAAGAATCTAAAACCTATGGTTCTCAAGCCCAACACTAGATCCAGCAAGGACTCCACAAAGAACCCTCTAGACTTTGCTCAGATGAAAGAAGTGGACTTTCCTCTTCCAAAGCCTGATGAAGACAAAGTTTTGGGTACTAGCATCATAAAACACAAGGAGACCATGGATGAGGCAGTAAGGAGAAACATGGCTATTATCTTTAGAGAGGGAAAGAGCATATGTGTGATGCAAGGACATCCCAAATTCTCAATAGCCAAGAGGGAAGAAACCAAAAGGTTAAAGAAAGAAGCTGAAAAACTCAAGGCTGACAAAAGAGCACAAGCAAAGCTTGAACAAAAGCTAAAGTCAAGTCTAGTTGAAAATGAGAAAGGAATTGAAGTCAGGGGTGAAGACAAGATTGCAAACTTAGATGAGGTTTTTGGGAGTATATTTGGTGAAAGTATGGAGGAAAAAGAGGAATGGCAGAAGGGAAACAGAAGAAAGGCCAAGGCACATAGAAGGAGTGAAGGCAACACTGAAGAAACTAAATCTCTACCTTCCATACCTGAACCCTTTGTTGCTGATCCCACTATAAACATCCATGGTGAACCAATCATCCTAAAAGAGGAACCTATTGATTGGGACACCATCAATTTGCCTACCTTTTTAACCACTCTTCCACTACCAAAGAAACAGAAAAGAAAATCCAAATCTACACCTCCCCTAAACTCTAAGAAATTCACTCAAAAACATAAACCTAACCCTAAGCCACCCATTTCTAAAGATGATTATGTTCACATCTGTGACATAAAAGAAATTTCAGACATTGAACTCTATCTGGATGAGCTGGAGGATGTAAGGGGAATTGCTGCTTACAGACAGCTACCAGAGAGATTGGTGTTCAGATACAAAGGAGCTGGGGAAAGAACATGGCCTCTCTACAGGATTCTGAATGAAGGCTACTCTACCTTGATCAGAGTCTTTTCAGCCATACAAAAGGATTCTGGCTTTACCAGGACTGCCAAGACTGAAATTCTCAACAAGATTGCCAACATAAGGAAAACTTGGAGGGAGCCCAATGCCTTGCCCAGAACCTTACTCATTCAAGAAAGGGGAACTACAATTCACAAATCACCTCATTGGTTGATGGAATTCAGAGATGATAAAGGAGTCAGAAGATTTTTCAGACTTGAAGACCAACTCAAGATTGCTAGCAATGAAACTCTCAAAGAAATGCAATCTAAGTTGGATATCAGTGATGAAGATGAAGCTGAATTCTTCAGACAACTCCAACTCCAAATTGAGGAAAATGAACAAAGGGCTAGGAAAGAAAACCAGGGATCAAAGAAGAAAAAGATGATTTGCTCAGGCTAGAGGAGCATCCTTGGAAATACTGTAAATCTTCAATTACCTTCTAGTACATACACTTTTGCAGCACTTTTGAATTTCTACTTAGTTTCAGTTCATATATTTGTTAAGTGTTTTGTTATCATCAAGTTAACCTTGAATTTATGTCTACAATTCTTATAGACATAAATAGGGGGAGATTGTTAGGAATATATGTGCATTAGTTTGATGATATGTTTAACAAAACACTTAAGTAGAAATCTAGTGTTTGTAGCCTCAACGGATAAGACCATTTTGGCTATCCGTTGATGGTGTAGCTTTACTTAGAAATAAGTCTAGTGTTGTAGCACATTTCAGTCTCTGAATTTGAGATACAAATTCTTAAATGTTGAGGGAAATTATAAGTCATGTTGACTACTAGAGGATATGCAGATAGGAAGGCCAATTGTAAGTATTTCATGCCTTGTAGTTTTGTATAAATGAAATGGTGTCAACGGATAACTTAAAGACCTTCAACGGATGAGAAACAAAGCTTCAACGGATGTCTCTAAAGCTTCAACGAATAACATCCTTCAACAGATGAGTGCATCAACGGATAGAGCTTCAACTGCTAACACATCAACGGATAAAGCCATCAACGGATGAAGGCTTCAACGGATGTTCTGTTAAATAGCAGTTGACAAGTGGTAGTTGTACCTACAAACAGAGGCACATGGGTTGACAGAGACAACTGAGATGTGGTAGCCTATTTCAGGAACATCAGAAAAAGCAGCCGTTCTACTCTAGTATAAAGAGGCAATAGTCAACATTGCACTGGAGTAAAATGGAGAAGAAACAAGTGGAGAACTTATTTTATTATTGTACTTTTTATCTTTGCCTTCACTTGTAAACTTGGTGATATATAAACCAAGTAGCAGCTAGTAATTAGATGAGAATTTTTCCAAAGCTGTTTAGAAAAATCTTGAGAGAAAAATTATCTAGTTTGTACTAGGACGCAGCTGTGATCAACTTCTTGAATCACAGATTTTCTGAAATACCATCTCTGGTGGAACAACAATCCACCAGAAAAGTTTTTAAGGTCTGTTGTGTTCTTTACATTAGTGTTTGAATATATATCTGTCAGTATTAGCTTAAAACAATTCATACACTTGTTTATCTTAAACACATAGCCTTTGAAACTGCTCAAAACTTGAAAAAGTTTTGAGATTTACATTCAACCCCCCTTCTGTAAATGTAATAACCCCAAAATTTTTCAACTTTTTGTAACCCTTGTGAATAGTGTTTTAGCTGAATGAGAAAACTTTTCACGCCACACTATGTAGGGGTTCTGTTATGGATATTCTGGGATATTATTAGTACTCTATGAAGTATATAAGTGTATGTAAATATCGTCAGAATCCAATTCCGAACACTTTGGTTTTTCCCGGAAATCCACAAGATACGGAGAGAATTGAGTATAAGATAACAGGATAAAAAGGATTTAAATTAAAGGATTATGATAGAGGATCATAAAAAGGAATATAATGTATTGAGAAAGGTTAAGGGAACCTAAGTAATAAGATCCCGGGTATGATCCTTCAAACGATAAACGAGAACGAAAGTTAAGCGAACCGTATAACAGATCAGCGGTCATTAGGCAAACGATTAGGAAGTTAATCAAAGGGATTAATGGGAATGATGTCATCCAACCAATAGAAAGAAGACAAGGAAGGAAGGATGACATCATGAGGATGAGGTAAGCATGACATGGGAAGGAAGGAGGTGTGGTTGAATAAGGACCACACAAATTCAAGGGCAAGGTAGTAATTTGCTAAATCAAATACAAATCAAGCCAACCAAGCTAGCAAAATCATTTCATCAAAAATCAAAAACAACCAAGGCAATTGTTCTTCATCTTAGCTCTCGGCTTTTTACATTTTTAAAGGCTAGATTTTTCAAAAATCAAGATCCAAGCATCCTAAATTGGTAAGAAAATTCCCTAATCATCTTTATGCTTAGTTATGGCTATATCATGAGTTTAAGCCATTAATTCTTTCTCTAACTTCTTCATTTAATCAAGGAAGAAGACAATGAATAGTGTTTTCAAGTTTTTAATTTGAACTTTTTCTTGTTTTTCTTGAAGATCCAAGCTTTCCTAAGGCTTCTCAAAGCTTCTTAAGGCTTCCTAGCTCCACCCACCACTTCAAGGAAGGTATACCATTTCCAAACCCTAGGTTCATATATATTATAAGGTGATTTTGAGTAGTGGGTTGATATTGTATCTTGTTGTTATGATTTAGAGTTTGAGATTTGGTATGGTAGTGAATGGAATGGTAATTATTGTGGTTTTGATTTAAAAGAACTTAAGAATGATTAAAGTTAAGTTTAAGCATAAGTATGAAAGATTAAATTGAATTGGTTGGGGTGGTTATGATGTGATAAGGATGGAGGATGGTTGTATGTTGGATTTGAGGTTGATTTGGGTTGATTGTGGATGGTTTAAAAATTGGAAATCGCGTAAACATAGCCGTCGTAACGTCCGATTTTCTTTGAACTATTTTTGTGCATAGCATTAGGACCCGAGGACCCCCTGCTAGATTGTGACCACTGCCATGTTTAGATAGCTCATGTTACGAGCTTCGTTTTGATATATAGTTCGTTCGATTCCGATTTACGGTTTAGGAGAAACGACCGTTTCAAGTAACGGCGTTTCGCGAACGAAACTTTTTCCCTCGCCTTACTTTGGAATGTAGGTTAAAGACCAAAAAGGGTTAATTAATGTATGAAACATTTATGGTAAGTGTGTTAGGCAGTTGGTAAGTCATTCGCGAAGGAATCGCTTTAAAACTCGTAAAGGTTAAATTATTAAAAATGGTGGAGCCGAGGGTACCCGAGTGACTTAAGCAAATCGGTGAGCGCAAAACTAGCATTAGAGTCTAAGTTAGTTAAAGCATAGATTTACAAGTGATTTTGGTTTAATTCCAACTTACTTGTTGTTTATAGGTTATCAGACTCGTCCCGAGCCTTTCTCACCCCCAAGTCGCTCAGGCAAGTATTCTATCCGTTATACTGTTGTTGTGATGAATACACTTGTATATGCATTATCTTGCGATAGATGCATGTTGGTTATTTAGCAAATTCTTGCGATATATTGTAGCATGTGATATGGTATATATGCATGCCTGTTTCATATTCTTGAAATATATATCTGTTGGTTCAGTTGATAATACCTATGCTAGAGGATAGCGGTAACTTGCATATACCCTTAGTATAGGGACCCAAAAGGTGAAAATATTTTCTAAAACCGGGAGTCGAGGATCCCGAGTAATCTTGTATATATGGATATGGATATATATATATATATATATTTATATATATATATATGGTTATAGTTTTCCAAACTATTAATCGAATAAGGTTTATTCGATAACTTTAAACTTTATTTTATTATTGAATATTATTTCGAATATTATTCGAGGACTTATGACTCCTTTTATATTATTTATTGAATATTATTTGAATATTCATTTGAGGATGTATGACTCCTTTATTTTATTTAATGAATATTATTTATAATATTCATTCGAGGTATTATGACTCATCTTATTTTATTTATTGAATATTATTTGAATATTCATTTGAGGATCTATGACTCCGATTATTTGCTGAGATATATTCTTTATTTTATTAAAGAATAAGATGTCAATAATCAAACTTATTTTCGATTATTCAAATAAAGATAATACTTTCATATAAGTATATCTTTGGTTATTTAATACTCGTTTCAAGTATAAATTTTAATACTTCTACTTCAATTATTTTTATAAAAGATTATTCTTTATGGGAATATTATTTAAATAATAATATTCAGATATTTTCTAATATTCTGGGGACTGATTTACTTCATTAAATCAGCTTTACTCCAAACACTCTTTAAAGTGTTTTCGAGTCTTCAAAATGATTTTTAAAGTCAGAGCGGATCCCAAAACTCATTTTTATATTTAAGATCTTCCTTTTAAGGGGATTTAAATACTCGCTCAAAAAACCTGGGGAATCCGGCTCTGTGGTGTATTTTATATTCGCAACGAGGTTGCAGATTTGGTAAATGAATTGATTACTTGCCCAACGTTCGGGAAGTAAGCCCATCTCATTGAGTCGGCATAAGCGACAGGCCGGGGTACGGTCTATTATTGTGTAAGTGGCTGGGTGGCAGTCCATCAACGCGTGAGGGGCCGGGGTACGGTCTAGCGCGAGGTCCTAATGCAGCCAGGGTGATGACCGGTGAGGAATTCATCCATCTACAGTAGAAAAGGTTACTTATTGGTATCTTTGCCTGATCAGCAAGATATCGGGTTTATGCCAAAATTCTTTTCCTTTCCAAAATTCATTGGATGTTTCAAACTCTGTTCATACTTTACATAACAGAGGTTCCAGGAAATGTTTAAAGGGGTATATATATGTGGATATATATATACCGGGACTAAATAAAGTATCTCATAACTTTTTCATTCAATAATCTTTCAAAGATTGAATCTATTCAAGTCTTAACTTGTGGTCTCATCTATGGGATGTTTTTCTTAAAACCTATAATACTTTGAACGGTGGCAGTTCAAGTAGCTTTATATATGATATAAGTGTGGTGAAGTATTGGTAACTTCATTCCTTGTTTTTACTTATATCTAGTGAGTAATTATCTTGCATATGATAGAGATGCTATTAAGTATCCATTTAGATACTTATATTATTGTTATCACTATACATATTATCTTGCGAGCTGTAAGGCTCACTCTTGCTTTATTTCTTCATCACACAACAACAGTTAGGAGAGATGGCCAGACTCCAGCAGACCCAGCGCAAGCGCGTGGGAAGCGCCCCGCGTCTTCCCGATGATGTTGTAGCTGCTATAGCTGCAGAGGTAGATCCATTGTAGTTCAGACCATCTACTTTTGAGAATCAAATTATGTATAATTATAACTTGCGGCAGATAATAGCAATTAACTGTAAATTTATCAAGTAATCATTTTGGGTTGTAATAATTTTAAATTGTGGATTCAAAGACTTGTACTTATTTCAATTTCATCTCTGAGACTATAACGGGTTGTGGTGTGTGTTAGTGTGGGGTCACAGTATGAGGTTATTTATTATTAATTGAGTGAAGTGATATTGTGGAAAGAAAGACCGTGACAACCCGGATCCCCGACCCCGGATCTGGGGGTGTTACAACAGATATACAAATTTAATTACGAATTTAATTACAAGAACTTCAAAAATTCATAATAAAAAATCTATACATCATAAAATTATGAAAAAAATACCCAGACGATCTACAACACTTCTAGAACCCAGATCAACATTCAAAATTATTCTGAGAAACGATTTCTTATCAGACAAAATTAATCCATAATATAACTTGAAAAAATCATAATTAATTCATACAAGCACATAAAATTCTGAAATTTTTACCACAGATCTATATGCATACAACCTATGCACTGATGCCATTAATGGATTTAAAGACTTGTACTTATTTCAATTTCATCTCTGAGACTATAACGGGTTGTGGTGTGTGTTAGTGTGGGGTCACAGTATGAGGTTATTTATTATTAATTGAGTGAAGTGATATTGTGGAAAGAAAGACCGTGACAACCCGGATCCCCGACCCCGGATCTGGGGGTGTTACAGAAATGGTATCAGAGCTAAGCATTATAAACCTCAGAGATGATGCGACGATATAATAATAAATTCACAAAGATAATAAGAACTCTTGCCAAGTTCATGGTCGGACTACTTAAAGTAGTGCTGACAGTTAAAACCCTTACAGGAACCCTTATAAGTATCATGATAGTAACTTAGCTCGTTTAATGTGTAGGCGCCTGAGATGGAGGACCCCGAGATGTTCGAGCGTGAGCATGATGAGGCATTGCTAGATGTTGAGGATCAGGAGGAGCCTGAGATGGAGGAGGATGAGGAGGACCCCTCAGAGGAGCCTGAGACGGAGGTCATTGCTATTTCAGATGAGGAGGACCCCTCAGAGGAGTCAGAGACAGAGGTTATTGCTATTCCAGATGAGGAGGACCCGGATGAGGTCCCAGTAGCTGAGGAGCGTGTTGGACCTATGGTAGTGTATGCTGGTATCCCTTTACCCACACTTCCGGTGGTCAGAGCCCCTACCCCTTCACCACTATCTTGGATTCCTGATGATGACAGCTCAGAGACCCATACTTCCGAGCCTAGGAAGACCGAGGAGGCACCCTCAGCGGCTCCGGATTCACCACCTCTTGACCCTGCCCAGAGGCAGTCTTCGTTAGCTCATGGATATGTTCAGGATGTTTTGAGGACCCGAGTGGCTGTTGCCGAGGCCCGACTGGATGAGGCCAGGAGGGAGTTGGATGCAGAGAGGGCGGGTAGGCGTACCCGAGCTTATGAGACCAGGGCTTCTATACCCCGATCCTTGAGGAGGGAGCTTACGGGGATAGAGCTCACGTCCCGAGCGAGACTCAGATCTCTCCAGGGGGACAGGCATGGTAGGATCTCCAGGCGGCAGGCCGACTATATCTTCCGTCGTGCGATGGAAAGGGTTTGGGAGCTGACCCGTTCCGGTGTGTGATTCAGGATTGATGATGGAATAGTCTAGTTGTCTAGTTAGCCGAGGCCTTAGTAAGAGCCAATTTTCCGGGATAGTTGACTTGTATATAGCATCCCTTTTTCTGACTAGACAGATAGACTCTTGTGTATCACTTTTGGGACAGATGACTGTAGCACTGTTATACTTTTGACCAGATCAAACTATGTATTCTCGCATTATGTATATATTTGTTTCCTTTCAGTTCAGTTCCATAGTGACGGGATCACTGTTTTATTATTATTATTACTGCACTTCGTATTAGAACTTTCTTAAAATAATAGAACTGCGATTATACGTTCTCCCCATTATAAGAGCTGTGCAAGGCACAATGTTGTATATGATTGTGACCTAACGTTGAATTTTCCCAATAATTGTTTTTATTATTATCAGAATCATGCCGCCAAGAAAGATTGGAACTAGGGCGAACCCTGGGTCTGAGGACCAGGGAAGCCATAATCAGGACAATAGAAACCAAGAACACAGTGAAGAGGAAGATGAGGATTATGTGGAACAGGATGACTCCCTGTATGAAGAAGAAGAGGAAACATATGATGTTGAGGGATTTGAGATAGAGGCTGAAGAAGGAGAAACCGAGGTTGAGAAACCAGTACCAAACCCAGGCATGGATCCCATGGGTCAGTTTATGCAACTCCTAAGGCAGAATTTAGAACGTCAACCCAACCCACCCCCTCAAGGAAGTAACAATGCAGTGGCAAACTCTTTCAAGGCTTTTAAGTCCCTTAAGCCCCCTGAGTTCCACGGATCAGCCGACCCAGTTGAGGCAAGGGCATGGTTAAAGGAAATGGAGAAATCTTTTGAGATTTTGAGTATCGATGAGGCACAGAAAACTGTATTTGCTACCTACCTTCTGAAAGGAGAAGCTAACTACTGGTGGGAGGCCAAGAAAAACATGGAGACAGATGCTATTAATAACCTGGGAGAGATTTAGTCAGTTGTTTCTGGGAAGTATTTCCCGAGGTTTATGGAAAACCAGATGGAGCTCAAGTTCTTGGAGCTAAAGCAGAATAACTTGTCTGTAGCAGAGTACGAAGCGAAATTTACTGAATTATCAAGGTTTGTGCCGGAGTTTGTAAGCACCGAGGAAAAGAAAGCTAGGAGGTTTCAGCAGGGACTGAAACCATGGATTCAGAATAGGGTGGCAATCCTTGAGCTTACGGACTATGCCACTCTGGTGCAAAAGGCAACGATTGTAGAAGTTGGAAGTGAACAGATGCAGAAGGAAAGAGAGGAGAAAGGAATAAAGAGGAAAAGTATGAGCATGGGTGGAGGTTCCGCAGGAAGGAGCTTCCCAACTAGATTTAATCGAGGAGCAGTGTCCCTACCAGGAAGGAACACTGGGTTTAAGCGACCAATGAGTGTGAGTGTGAGCCAGGGCGGTCAGAAGTCAAGAACTGTCCTATTCCAACCAATCTCGACCCCCATTGCCAGCCTGTAACATATGTGGAAGGAATCACACTGGGGAGTGTAAAGGAAGGCCAGTAACCTGTTTTAAGTGCGGTCGGGAGGGCCACTATTCAAATAAGTGCCCATCATTAACCCCTGCCGTCGTTCCAACCACCAATTGTCATCAGTGTGGACGCTCGGGTCATTGGAAGAAGGAATGCCCAATGAACAAACCAGCAGCTTCGGGAGCAAGCAGGGCTGCTTCTAATAAGCCACCTACTGCGAGGACTTTCAACATGACAGTCCAGGATGCTATGAAAGATTCAGATGTGATAGCAGGTACCCTTTCTCTAAATTCAGTCAGTGCAAATGTTTTATTTGATTCGGGAGCAACTAAATCTTTTATATCAAAGGACTTTGCGCGTAAGTTAAGACTTAAGGCTAAACCCTTGATAGAACCCTTACAAGTAGAAATAGCCAATCATGAAATTATTCATGTTAACCAGATTCACCCCGCCTGTGAGATAGGCATAGGGGAGCAATCTTTCAGTGTTGATCTGATTCCTTTTAAATTAGGGGAGTTTGATGTAATTTTGGGAATGGACTGGCTATCTAGCAACGATGCTCAGATAGACTGTAAAGGGAAGAAAGTTAAGTTAAATATCCCCGGGAAGAAAGAAGGTTATATTTAGAGGAAAGAGGCAGACGCAGAAATTTTTGACCATGGCTCAGGCCAAAAGGATGCTACGAAAAGGAAGTGAGGCCTACCTAGCCTATGTGGTGGACACGCAGAAGGAGGTGCCCAACTTACAAGATATTCCAGTAGTCAACGAATTTGAAGATGTATTCCCCCAAGACCTTCCGGGATTACCACCCGATAGAGTGATTGAATTTGCTATTGAGTTGGCCCCAGGGACGGCGCCAGTTTCAAAAGCACCTTACCGGTTAGCCCCGTTAGAAATGAAGGAATTAGCTATCCAATTGCAGGAACTCTTGGATAAGGGTATGATAAGACCCAGTGTGTCTCCGTGGGGAGCACCAGTTTTATTTGTTAAAAGAAAGATGGGAGCATGAGGTTGTGCATAGACTATCGAGAGTTGAACAAGCTAACCATAAAGAACAGGTACCCATTACCTAGAATAGACGATCTGTTCGACCAGCTAAAGGATGCTGTTTATTTTTCCAAGATCGACCTGAGAACTGGATATCACCAACTAAAGATTAAACCTGAAGATATTTCCAAGACAGCGTTCCGTACCAGGTATGGGCATTATGAGTTCTTGGTAATGTCCTTTGGACTAACCAACGCCCCAGCGGCTTTCATGGATTTAATGAATAGAGTATTTAAGAAGTACTTGGACAAGTGTGTGATAGTTTTTATCGATGATATTTTGATCTACTCAAGGACTGAGGCAGAACATGCAGAGCATTTGAGGATAGCTCTAGGGATACTCAGAGAGGAGCAGTTATATGCCAAATTCTCGAAGTGTGAATTCTGGCGGAATGAAGTACAGTTTTTAGGACATGTGATCAATAAAGAAGGAGTATTGGTCGACCCCTCCAAGATAGAGGCGGTCTCAAATTGGGAAAGGCCAACCACACCCACAGAGGTGAGGAGTTTCATAGGATTGGCCGGCTACTATCGTAGATTTGTACAGGACTTTGCGAAGATCGCAGCCCCTTTGACACGACTTACTCGTAAGACAGAGAAGTTTGAATGGACGGAGAAATGCGAGAACAGTTTTCAGGAATTAAAGAAAAGGTTGATAATGGCTCCGGTATTGGCATTGCCGGATGGAAAAGGAGATTTTGTGATATATAGTGACGCGTCGCACAAAGGATTAGGATGTGTGCTTATGCAGCACGGTAAAGTTATTGCGTATGCGTCGAGACAATTGAAGGAATACGAGGTTAGATATCCTACTCATGACCTTGAGCTCGCAGCAATAGTATTTGCTTTAAAAATTTAGAGGCACTACTTGTATGGAGAGAAGTGCGAGATTTTCACAGACCATAAGAGCCTCAAGTACATATTTACGCAGAAAGAGCTCAACATGCGCCAGAGGAGATGGTTAGAACTAATCAAGGACTATGATTGTGAGATTCTCTATCATCCAGGGAAAGCCAATGTGGTGGCTGATGCCCTTAGTAGAAAGGAAAGACTCAGAATGATAACGACTTCGGAAGAGTTGATAAGGGATTTTGAGAAAATGGAAATAGAGGTAAAGGTAACCGGAACCGGAACTGAAAAGCTTTTTGAGATCTCAATGCAGCCAGAATTATTGGAAAAGATCAGATTATGCCAGGAGAAAATAATGAATGAAGACAGAGAGTCAATGACTGGAGAGGAGATCCATACTGAGAAAGATGATAAAGGGATAATGAGGTACTCCTACCGAATTTGGGTTCCGAATGTTCAAGAACTTAAAGATGAGATTTTGGATGAAAGCCATAGTTCAAGGTATTCCATTCACCCGGGAAGTACCAAGATGTATAGGGATTTGAAGGAATATTACTGGTGGCCCAACATGAAGAGGGACGTAGCAGAATGGGTAAACAAGTGTTTGACTTGCCAAAGAGTAAAGGCAGAGCACCAGAGACCCAGTGGGCTTTTGCGACCCCTGGAGATTCCCGAATGGAAATGGGAACAGATAGCGATGGATTTTGTTGTAGGCTTGCCAAGGACGAAAGCCAATCACGACGCCATTTGGGTAATTATAGACCGACTGACAAAGTCAGCTCATTTCATTCCTATCAACGAGAGATACACAGTCAATAGACTGGTGGACATTTACCTTAAGGAAATAGTAACGCGACATGGAGTCCCAGCGTCCATTGTCTCAGACCGAGACCCAAGGTTCAACTCCAGATTTTGGAGGAGCTTTCAGGAATGTGCGGGGACCAAGTTAAATATGAGTACCGCGTACCATCCTCAAACGGATGGACAGAGTGAAAGGACCATCCAGACACTAGAGGATATGTTGAGAGTCTGTGCAATAGACCTTAAAGGAAGTTGGGATGATCACCTGCCGTTGATCGAGTTTTCTTATAACAATAGCTTTCATGCTAGCATCGGAATGCCGCCTTATGAGGCCTTGTACGGAAGAAGGTGTCGATCTCCCTTATACTGGGATGAAGTAGGAGAGCGGAAGATGCTCGGACCCGAAGTGGTCCAAAGGACCAAAGATATAGTGGATCTTATCAGAGGGCGACTTGTAGCAGCCCAAGACAGACAGAAGAAATATGCAGACCTAGCCCGAAAGGACAAGGAATATGAAGTAGGGGACTTAGTACTGTTGAAAGTATCCCCTTGGAAGGGATTAATGAGGTTCGGAAAGAAAGGAAAACTAAGCCCAAGATACATTGGACCTTTCGAGATATTAAGACGGATTGGAAAGTTAGCTTACGAGCTAGCCCTACCCCCTAATTTGCAACAAGTTCATAATGTGTTCCATGTGTCAATGCTAAGGAGGTATCATCGGGATGCCAGGCACATAGTGGAGTACGAGCAGGTGGATATGCAGCCAGATCTAACTTACGTGGAGAAGCCAGTAAGGATTATGGATAAGAAGGAGCAGGTGCTTCGGAGCAAAGTGATCAAGCTAGTCAGAGTACTATGGCAGAATCATAATGTGGAAGAATCAACTTGGGAACTAGAGAGCACAATGCTAGAAAAGTACCCCCATTTGTTTTCTGTTTGATTCCGGGACGGAATCCTTTTAAGGAGGGGAGACTGTAATAACCCCAAAATTTTTCAACTTTTTGTAACCCTTGTGAATAGTGTTTTAGCTGAATGAGAAAACTTTTCACGCCACACTATGTAGGGGTTCTGTTATGGATATTCTGGGATATTATTAGTACTCTATGAAGTATATAAGTGTATGTAAATATCGTCAGAATCCAATTCCGAACACTTTGGTTTTTCCCGGAAATCTACAAGATACGGAGAGAATTGAGTATAAGATAACAGGATAAAAAGGATTTAAATTAAAGGATTATGATAGAGGATCATAAAAAGGAATATAATGTATTGAGAAAGGTTAAGGGAACCTAAGTAATAAGATCCCGGGTATGATCCTTCAAACGATAAACGAGAACGAAAGTTAAGCGAACCGTATAACAGATCAGCGGTCATTAGGCAAACGATTAGGAAGTTAATCAAAGGGATTAATGGGAATGATGTCATCCAACCAATAGAAAGAAGACAAGGAAGGAAGGATGACATCATGAGGATGAGGTAAGCATGACATGGGAAGGAAGGAGGTGTGGTTGAATAAGGACCACACAAATTCAAGGGCAAGGTAGTAATTTGCTAAATCAAATACAAATCAAGCCAACCAAGCTAGCAAAATCATTTCATCAAAAATCAAAAACAACCAAGGCAATTGTTCTTCATCTTAGCTCTCGGCTTTTTACATTTTTAAAGGCTAGATTTTTCAAAAATCAAGATCCAAGCATCCTAAATTGGTAAGAAAATTCCCTAATCATCTTTATGCTTAGTTATGGCTATATCATGAGTTTAAGCCATTAATTCTTTCTCTAACTTCTTCATTTAATCAAGGAAGAAGACAATGAATAGTGTTTTCAAGTTTTTAACTTGAACTTTTTCTTGTTTTTCTTGAAGATCCAAGCTTTCCTAAGGCTTCTCAAAGCTTCTTAAGGCTTCCTAGCTCCACCCACCACTTCAAGGAAGGTATACCATTTCCAAACCCTAGGTTCATATATATTATAAGGTGATTTTGAGTAGTGGGTTGATATTGTATCTTGTTGTTATGATTTAGAGTTTGAGATTTGGTATGGTAGTGAATGGAATGGTAATTATTGTGGTTTTGATTTAAAAGAACTTAAGAATGATTAAAGTTAAGTTAAAGCATAAGTATGAAAGATTAAATTGAATTGGTTGGGGTGGTTATGATGTGATAAGGATGGAGGATGGTTGTATGTTGGATTTGAGGTTGATTTGGGTTGATTGTGGATGGTTTAAAAATTGGAAATCGCGTAAACATAGCCGTCGTAACGTCCGATTTTCTTTGAACTGTTTTTGTGCATAGCATTAGGACCCGAGGACCCCCTGCTAGATTGTGACCACTGCCATGTTTAGATAGCTCATGTTACGAGCTTCGTTTTGATATGTAGTTCGTTCGATTCCGATTTACGGTTTAGGAGAAACGACCGTTTCAAGTAACGGCGTTTCGCGAACGAAACTTTTTCCCTCGCCTTACTTTGGAATGTAGGTTAAAGACCAAAAAGGGTTAATTAATGTATGAAACATTTATGGTAAGTGTGTTAGGCAGTTGGTAAGTCATTCGTGAAGGAATCGCTTTAAAACTCGTAAAGGTTAAATTATTAAAAATGGTGGAGCCGAGGGTACCCGAGTGACTTAAGCAAATCGGTGAGCGCAAAACTAGCATTAGAGTCTAAGTTAGTTAAAGCATAGATTTACAAGTGATTTTGGTTTAATTCCAACTTACTTGTTGTTTATAGGTTATCAGACTCGTCCCGAGCCTTTCTCACCCCCAAGTCGCTCAGGCAAGTATTCTATCCGTTATACTGTTGTTGTGATGAATACACTTGTATATGCATTATCTTGCGATAGATGCATGTTGGTTATTTAGCAAATTCTTGCGATATATTGTAGCATGTGATATGGTATATATGCATGCCTGTTTCATATTCTTGAAATATATATCTGTTGGTTCAGTTGATAATACCTATGCTAGAGGATAGCGGTAACTTGCATATACCCTTAGTATAGGGACCCAAAAGGTGAAAATATTTTCTAAAACCGGGAGTCGAGGATCCCGAGTAATCTTGTATATATGGATATGGATATATATATATATATTTATATATATATATATGGTTATAGTTTTCCAAACTATTAATCGAATAAGGTTTATTCGATAACTTTAAACTTTATTTTATTATTGAATATTATTTCGAATATTATTCGAGGACTTATGACTCCTTTTATATTATTTATTGAATATTATTTGAATATTCATTTGAGGATGTATGACTTATTTATTTTATTTAATGAATATTATTTATAATATTCATTCGAGGTATTATGACTCATCTTATTTTATTTATTGAATATTATTTGAATATTCATTTGAGGATCTATGACTCCGATTATTTGCTGAGATATATTCTTTTTTATTAAAGAATAAGATGTCAATAATCAAACTTATTTTCGATTATTCAAATAAAGATAATACTTTCATATAAGTATATCTTTGGTTATTTAATACTCGTTTCAAGTATAAATTTTAATACTTCTACTTCAATTATTTTTATAAAAGATTATTCTTTATGGGAATATTATTTAAATAATAATATTCAGATATTTTCTAATATTCCGGGGACTGATTTACTTCATTAAATCAGCTTTACTCCAAACACTCTTTAAAGTGTTTTCGAGTCTTCAAAATGATTTTTAAAGTCAGAGCGGATCCCAAAACTCATTTTTATATTTAAGATCTTCCTTTTAAGGGGATTTAAATACTCGCTCAAAAAACCTGGGGAATCCGGCTCTGTGGTGTATTTTATATTCGCAACGAGGTTGCAGATTTGGTAAATGAATTGATTACTTGCCCAACGTTCGGGAAGTAAGCCCATCTCATTGAGTCGGCATAAGCGACAGGCCGGGGTACGGTCTATTATTGTGTAAGTGGCTGGGTGGCAGTCCATCAATGCGTGAGGGGCCGGGGTACGGTCTAGCGCGAGGTCCTAATGCAGCCAGGGTGATGACCGGTGAGGAATTCATCCATCTACAGTAGAAAAGGTTACTTATTGGTATCTTTGCCTGATCAGCAAGATATCGGGTTTATGCCAAAATTCTTTTCCTTTCCAAAATTCATTGGATGTTTCAAACTCTGTTCATACTTTACATAACAGAGGTTTCCAGGAAATGTTTAAAGGGGTATATATATGTGGATATATATATACCGGGACTAAATAAAGTATCTCATAACTTTTTCATTCAATAATCTTTCAAAGATTGAATCTATTCAAGTCTTAACTTGTGGTCTCATCTATGGGATGTTTTTCTTAAAACCTATAATACTTTGAACGGTGGCAGTTCAAGTAGCTTTATATATGATATAAGTGTGGTGAAGTATTGGTAACTTCATTCCTTGTTTTTACTTATATCTAGTGAGTAATTATCTTGCATATGATAGAGATGCTATTAAGTATCCATTTAGATACTTATATTATTGTTATCACTATACATATTATCTTGCGAGCTGTAAGGCTCACTCTTGCTTTATTTCTTCATCACACAACAACAGTTAGGAGAGATGGCCAGACTCCAGCAGACCCAGCGCAAGCGCGTGGGAAGCGCCCCGCGTCTTCCCGATGATGTTGTAGCTGCTATAGCTGCAGAGGTAGATCCATTGTAGTTCAGACCATCTACTTTTGAGAATCAAATTATGTATAATTATAACTTGCGGCAGATAATGGCAATTAACTGTAAATTTATCAAGTAATCATTTTGGGTTGTAATAATTTTAAATTGTGGATTCAAAGACTTGTACTTATTTCAATTTCATCTCTGAGACTATAACGGGTTGTGGTGTGTGTTAGTGTGGGGTCACAGTATGAGGTTATTTATTATTAATTGAGTGAAGTGATATTGTGGAAAGAAAGACCGTGACAACCCGGATCCCCGACCCCGGATCTGGGGGTGTTACAGAAATGGTATCAGAGCTAAGCATTATAAACCTCAGAGATGATGCGACGATATAATAATAAATTCACAAAGATAATAAGAACTCTTGCCAAGTTCATGGTCGGACTACTTAAAGTAGTGCTGACAGTTAAAACCCTTACGGGAACCCTTATAAGTATCATGATAGTAACTTAGCTCGTTTAATGTGTAGGCGCCTGAGATGGAGGACCCCGAGATGTTCGAGCGTGAGCATGATGAGGCATTGCTAGATGTTGAGGATCAGGAGGAGCCTGAGATGGAGGAGGATGAGGAGGACCCCTCAGAGGAGCCTGAGACGGAGGTCATTGCTATTTCAGATGAGGAGGACCCCTCAGAGGAGTCAGAGACAGAGGTTATTGCTATTCCAGATGAGGAGGACCCGGATGAGGTCCCAGTAGCTGAGGAGCGTGTTGGACCTATGGTAGTGTATGCTGGTATCCCTTTACCCACACTTCCGGTGGTCAGAGCCCCTACCCCTTCACCACTATCTTGGATTCCTGATGATGACAGCTCAGAGACCCATACTTCCGAGCCTAGGAAGACCGAGGAGGCACCCTCAGCGGCTCCGGATTCACCACCTCTTGACCCTGCCCAGAGGCAGTCTTCGTTAGCTCATGGATATGTTCAGGATGTTTTGAGGACCCGAGTGGCTGTTGCCGAGGCCCGACTGGATGAGGCCAGGAGGGAGTTGGATGCAGAGAGGGCGGGTAGGCGTACCCGAGCTTATGAGACCAGGGCTTCTATACCCCGATCCTTGAGGAGGGAGCTTACGGGGATAGAGCTCACGTCCCGAGCGAGACTCAGATCTCTCCAGGGGGACAGGCATGGTAGGATCTCCAGGCGGCAGGCCGACTATATCTTCCGTCGTGCGATGGAAAGGGTTTGGGAGCTGACCCGTTCCGGTGTGTGATTCAGGATTGATGATGGAATAGTCTAGTTGTCTAGTTAGCCGAGGCCTTAGTAAGAGCCAATTTTCCGGGATAGTTGACTTGTATATAGCATCCCTTTTTCTGACTAGACAGATAGACTCTTGTGTATCACTTTTGGGACAGATGACTGTACCACTGTTATACTTTTGACCAGATCAAACTATGTATTCTCGCATTATGTATATATTTGTTTCCTTTCAGTTCAGTTCCATAGTGACGGGATCACTGTTTTATTATTATTATTACTGCACTTCGTATTAGAACTTTCTTAAAATAATAGAACTGCGTTATACGTTCTCCCCATTATAAGAGCTGTGCAAGGCACAATGTTGTATATGATTGTGACCTAACGTTGAATTTTCCCAATAATTGTTTTTATTATTATCAGAATCATGCCGCCAAGAAAGATTGGAACTAGGGCGAACCCTGGGTCTGAGGACCAGGGAAGCCATAATCAGGACAATAGAAACCAAGAACACAGTGAAGAGGAAGATGAGGATTATGTGGAACAGGATGACTCCCTGTATGAAGAAGAAGAGGAAACATATGATGTTGAGGGATTTGAGATAGAGGCTGAAGAAGGAGAAACCGAGGTTGAGAAACCAGTACCAAACCCAGGCATGGATCCCATGGGTCAGTTTATGCAACTCCTAAGGCAGAATTTAGAACGTCAACCCAACCCACCCCCTCAAGGAAGTAACAATGCAGTGGCAAACTCTTTCAAGGCTTTTAAGTCCCTTAAGCCCCCTGAGTTCCACGGATCAGCCGACCCAGTTGAGGCAAGGGCATGGTTAAAGGAAATGGAGAAATCTTTTGAGATTTTGAGTATCGATGAGGCACAGAAAACTGTATTTGCTACCTACCTTCTGAAAGGAGAAGCTAACTACTGGTGGGAGGCCAAGAAAAACATGGAGACAGATGCTATAATAACCTGGGAGAGATTTAGTCAGTTGTTTCTGGGGAAGTATTTCCCGAGGTTTATGGAAAACCAGATGGAGCTCAAGTTCTTGGAGCTAAAGCAGAATAACTTGTCTGTAGCAGAGTACGAAGCGAAATTTACTGAATTATCAAGGTTTGTGCCGGAGTTTGTAAGCACCGAGGAAAAGAAAGCTAGGAGGTTTCAGCAGGGACTGAAACCATGGATTCAGAATAGGGTGGCAATCCTTGAGCTTACGGACTATGCCACTCTGGTGCAAAAGGCAACGATTGTAGAAGTTGGAAGTGAACAGATGCAGAAGGAAAGAGAGGAGAAAGGAATAAAGAGGAAAAGTATGAGCATGGGTGGAGGTTCCGCAGGAAGGAGCTTCCCAACTAGATTTAATCGAGGAGCAGTGTCCCTACCAGGAAGGAACACTGGGTTTAAGCGACCAATGAGTGTGAGTGTGAGCCAGGGCGGTCAGAAGTCAAGAACGTCCTATTCCAACCAATCTCGACCCCCATTGCCAGCCTGTAACATATGTGGAAGGAATCACACTGGGGAGTGTAAAGGAAGGCCAGTAACCTGTTTTAAGTGCGGTCGGGAGGGCCACTATTCAAATAAGTGCCCATCATTAACCCCTGCCGTCGTTCCAACCACCAATTGTCATCAGTGTGGACGCTCGGGTCATTGGAAGAAGGAATGCCCAATGAACAAACCAGCAGCTTCGGGAGCAAGCAGGGCTGCTTCTAATAAGCCACCTACTGCGAGGACTTTCAACATGACAGTCCAGGATGCTATGAAAGATTCAGATGTGATAGCAGGTACCCTTTCTCTAAATTCAGTCAGTGCAAATGTTTTATTTGATTCGGGAGCAACTAAATCTTTTATATCAAAGGACTTTGCGCGTAAGTTAAGACTTAAGGCTAAACCCTTGATAGAACCCTTACAAGTAGAAATAGCCAATCATGAAATTATTCATGTTAACCAGATTCACCCCGCCTGTGAGATAGGCATAGGGGAGCAATCTTTCAGTGTTGATCTGATTCCTTTTAAATTAGGGGAGTTTGATGTAATTTTGGGAATGGACTGGCTATCTAGCAACGATGCTCAGATAGACTGTAAAGGGAAGAAAGTTAAGTTAAATATCCCCGGGAAGAAAGAGGTTATATTTAGAGGAAAGAGGCAGACGCAGAAATTTTTGACCATGGCTCAGGCCAAAAGGATGCTACGAAAAGGAAGTGAGGCCTACCTAGCCTATGTGGTGGACACGCAGAAGGAGGTGCCCAACTTACAAGATATTCCAGTAGTCAACGAATTTGAAGATGTATTCCCCCAAGACCTTCCGGGATTACCACCCGATAGAGTGATTGAATTTGCTATTGAGTTGGCCCCAGGGACGGCGCCAGTTTCAAAAGCACCTTACCGGTTAGCCCCGTTAGAAATGAAGGAATTAGCTATCCAATTGCAGGAACTCTTGGATAAGGGTATGATAAGACCCAGTGTGTCTCCGTGGGGAGCACCAGTTTTATTTGTTAAAAAGAAAGATGGGAGCATGAGGTTGTGCATAGACTATCGAGAGTTGAACAAGCTAACCATAAAGAACAGGTACCCATTACCTAGAATAGACGATCTGTTCGACCAGCTAAAGGATGCTGTTTATTTTTCCAAGATCGACCTGAGAACTGGATATCACCAACTAAAGATTAAACCTGAAGATATTTCCAAGACAGCGTTCCGTACCAGGTATGGGCATTATGAGTTCTTGGTAATGTCCTTTGGACTAACCAACGCCCCAGCGGCTTTCATGGATTTAATGAATAGAGTATTTAAGAAGTACTTGGACAAGTGTGTGATAGTTTTTATCGATGATATTTTGATCTACTCAAGGACTGAGGCAGAACATGCAGAGCATTTGAGGATAGCTCTAGGGATACTCAGAGAGGAGCAGTTATATGCCAAATTCTCGAAGTGTGAATTCTGGCGGAATGAAGTACAGTTTTTAGGACATGTGATCAATAAAGAAGGAGTATTGGTCGACCCCTCCAAGATAGAGGCGGTCTCAAATTGGGAAAGGCCAACCACACCCACAGAGGTGAGGAGTTTCATAGGATTGGCCGGCTACTATCGTAGATTTGTACAGGACTTTGCGAAGATCGCAGCCCCTTTGACACGACTTACTCGTAAGACAGAGAAGTTTGAATGGACGGAGAAATGCGAGAACAGTTTTCAGGAATTAAAGAAAAGGTTGATAATGGCTCCGGTATTGGCATTGCCGGATGGAAAAGGAGATTTTGTGATATATAGTGACGCGTCGCACAAAGGATTAGGATGTGTGCTTATGCAGCACGGTAAAGTTATTGCGTATGCGTCGAGACAATTGAAGGAATACGAGGTTAGATATCCTACTCATGACCTTGAGCTCGCAGCAATAGTATTTGCTTTAAAAATTTAGGAGGCACTACTTGTATGGAGAGAAGTGCGAGATTTTCACAGACCATAAGAGCCTCAAGTACATATTTACGCAGAAAGAGCTCAACATGCGCCAGAGGAGATGGTTAGAACTAATCAAGGACTATGATTGTGAGATTCTCTATCATCCAGGGAAAGCCAATGTGGTGGCTGATGCCCTTAGTAGAAAGGAAAGACTCAGAATGATAACGACTTCGGAAGAGTTGATAAGGGATTTTGAGAAAATGGAAATAGAGGTAAAGGTAACCGGAACCGGAACTGAAAAGCTTTTTGAGATCTCAATGCAGCCAGAATTATTGGAAAAGATCAGATTAGTGCCAGGAGAAAACTAATGAATGAAGACAGAGAAGTCAATGACTGGAGAGGAGATCCATACTGAGAAAGATGATAAAGGGATAATGAGGTACTCCTACCGAATTTGGGTTCCGAATGTTCAAGAACTTAAAGATGAGATTTTGGATGAAAGCCATAGTTCAAGGTATTCCATTCACCCGGGAAGTACCAAGATGTATAGGGATTTGAAGGAATATTACTGGTGGCCCAACATGAAGAGGGACGTAGCAGAATGGGTAAACAAGTGTTTGACTTGCCAAAGAGTAAAGGCAGAGCACCAGAGACCCAGTGGGCTTTTGCGACCCCTGGAGATTCCCGAATGGAAATGGGAACAGATAGCGATGGATTTTGTTGTAGGCTTGCCAAGGACGAAAGCCAATCACGACGCCATTTGGGTAATTATAGACCGACTGACAAAGTCAGCTCATTTCATTCCTATCAACGAGAGATACACAGTCAATAGACTGGTGGACATTTACCTTAAGGAAATAGTAACGCGACATGGAGTCCCAGCGTCCATTGTCTCAGACCGAGACCCAAGGTTCAACTCCAGATTTTGGAGGAGCTTTCAGGAATGTGCGGGGACCAAGTTAAATATGAGTACCGCGTACCATCCTCAAACGGATGGACAGAGTGAAAGGACCATCCAGACACTAGAGGATATGTTGAGAGTCTGTGCAATAGACCTTAAAGGAAGTTGGGATGATCACCTGCCGTTGATCGAGTTTTCTTATAACAATAGCTTTCATGCTAGCATCGGAATGCCGCCTTATGAGGCCTTGTACGGAAGAAGGTGTCGATCTCCCTTATACTGGGATGAAGTAGGAGAGCGGAAGATGCTCGGACCCGAAGTGGTCCAAAGGACCAAAGATATAGTGGATCTTATCAGAGGGCGACTTGTAGCAGCCCAAGACAGACAGAAGAAATATGCAGACCTAGCCCGAAAGGACAAGGAATATGAAGTAGGGGACTTAGTACTGTTGAAAGTATCCCCTTGGAAGGGATTAATGAGGTTCGGAAAGAAAGGAAAACTAAGCCCAAGATACATTGGACCTTTCGAGATATTAAGACGGATTGGAAAGTTAGCTTACGAGCTAGCCCTACCCCCTAATTTGCAACAAGTTCATAATGTGTTCCATGTGTCAATGCTAAGGAGGTATCATCGGGATGCCAGGCACATAGTGGAGTACGAGCAGGTGGATATGCAGCCAGATCTAACTTACGTGGAGAAGCCAGTAAGGATTATGGATAAGAAGGAGCAGGTGCTTCGGAGCAAAGTGATCAAGCTAGTCAGAGTACTATGGCAGAATCATAATGTGGAAGAATCAACTTGGGAACTAGAGAGCACAATGCTAGAAAAGTACCCCCATTTGTTTTCTGTTTGATTCCGGGACGGAATCCTTTTAAGGAGGGGAGACTGTAATAACCCCAAAATTTTTCAACTTTTTGTAACCCTTGTGAATAGTGTTTTAGCTGAATGAGAAAACTTTTCACGCCACACTATGTAGGGGTTCTGTTATGGATATTCTGGGATATTATTAGTACTCTATGAAGTATATAAGTGTATGTAAATATCGTCAGAATCCAATTCCGAACACTTTGGTTTTTCCCGGAAATCTACAAGATACGGAGAGAATTGAGTATAAGATAACAGGATAAAAAGGATTTAAATTAAAGGATTATGATAGAGGATCATAAAAAGGAATATAATGTATTGAGAAAGGTTAAGGGAACCTAAGTAATAAGATCCCGGGTATGATCCTTCAAACGATAAACGAGAACGAAAGTTAAGCGAACCGTATAACAGATCAGCGGTCATTAGGCAAACGATTAGGAAGTTAATCAAAGGGATTAATGGGAATGATGTCATCCAACCAATAGAAAGAAGACAAGGAAGGAAGGATGACATCATGAGGATGAGGTAAGCATGACATGGGAAGGAAGGAGGTGTGGTTGAATAAGGACCACACAAATTCAAGGGCAAGGTAGTAATTTGCTAAATCAAATACAAATCAAGCCAACCAAGCTAGCAAAATCATTTCATCAAAAATCAAAAACAACCAAGGCAATTGTTCTTCATCTTAGCTCTCGGCTTTTACATTTTTAAAGGCATAGATTTTTCAAAATCAAGATCCAAGCATCCTAAATTGGTAAGAAAATTCCCTAATCATCTTTATGCTTAGTTATGGCTATATCATGAGTTTAAGCCATTAATTCTTTCTCTAACTTCTTCATTTAATCAAGGAAGAAGACAATGAATAGTGTTTTCAAGTTTTTAACTTGAACTTTTTCTTGTTTTTCTTGAAGATCCAAGCTTTCCTAAGGCTTCTCAAAGCTTCTTAAGGCTTCCTAGCTCCACCCACCACTTCAAGGAAGGTATACCATTTCCAAACCCTAGGTTCATATATATTATAAGGTGATTTTGAGTAGTGGGTTGATATTGTATCTTGTTGTTATGATTTAGAGTTTGAGATTTGGTATGGTAGTGAATGGAATGGTAATTATTGTGGTTTTGATTTAAAAGAACTTAAGAATGATTAAAGTTAAGTTTAAGCATAAGTATGAAAGATTAAATTGAATTGGTTGGGGTGGTTATGATGTGATAAGGATGGAGGATGGTTGTATGTTGGATTTGAGGTTGATTTGGGTTGATTGTGAATGGTTTAAAATTTGGAAATCGCGTAAACATAGCCGTCGTAACGTCCGATTTTCTTTGGACTGTTTTTGTGCATAGCATTAGGACCCGAGAACCCCCTGCTAGATTGTGACCACTGCCATGTTTAGATAGCTCATGTTACGAGCTTCGTTTTGATATGTAGTTCGTTCGATTCCGATTTACGGTTTAGGAGAAACGACCGTTTCAAGTAACGGCGTTTCGCGAACGAAACTTTTTCCCTCGCCTTACTTTGGAATGTAGGTTAAAGACCAAAAAGGGTTAATTAATGTATGAAACATTTATGGTAAGTGTGTTAGGCAGTTGGTAAGTCATTCGCGAAGGAATCGCTTTAAAACTCGTAAAGGTTAAATTATTAAAAATGGTGGAGCCGAGGGTACCCGAGTGACTTAAGCGAATCGGTGAGCGCAAAACTAGCATTAGAGTCTAAGTTAGTTAAATCATAGATTTACAAGTGATTTTGGTTTAATTCCAACTTACTTGTTGTTTATAGGTTATCAGACTCGTCCCGAGCCTTTCTCACCCCCAAGTCGCTCAGGCAAGTATTCTATCCGTTATACTGTTGTTGTGATGTAATACACTTGTATATGCATTATCTTGCGATAGATGCATGTTGGTTATTTAGCAAATTCTTGCGATATATTGTAGCATGTGATATGGTATATATGCATGCCTGTTTCATATTCTTGAAATATATATCTGTTGGTTCAGTTGATAATACCTATGCTAGAGGATAGCGGTAACTTGCATATACCCTTAGTATAGGGACCCAAAAGGTGAAAATATTTTCTAAAACCGGGAGTCGAGGATCCCGAGTAATCTTGTATATATGGATATGGATATATATATATATATATTTATATATATATATATGGTTATAGTTTTCCAAACTATTAATCGAATAAGGTTTATTCGATAACTTTAAACTTTATTTTATTATTGAATATTATTTCGAATATTATTCGAGGACTTATGACTCCTTTTATATTATTTATTGAATATTATTTGAATATTCATTTGAGGATGTATGACTTATTTATTTTATTTAATGAATATTATTTATAATATTCATTCGAGGTATTATGACTCATCTTATTTTATTTATTGAATATTATTTGAATATTCATTTGAGGATCTATGACTCCGATTATTTGCTGAGATATATTCTTTATTTTATTAAAGAATAAGATGTCAATAATCAAACTTATTTTCGATTATTCAAATAAAGATAATACTTTCATATAAGTATATCTTTGGTTATTTAATACTCGTTTCAAGTATAAATTTTAATACTTCTACTTCAATTATTTTTATAAAGATTATTCTTTATGGGAATATTATTTAATTAATAATATTCAGATATTTTCTAATATTCTGGGGACTGATTTACTTCATTAAATCAGCTTACTCCAAACACTCTTTAAAGTGTTTTCGAGTCTTCAAAATGATTTTTAAAGTCAGAGCGGATCCCAAAACTCATTTTTATATTTAAGATCTTCCTTTTAAGGGGATTTAAATACTCGCTCAAAAACCTGGGGAATCCGGCTCTGTGGTGTATTTTATATTCGCAACGAGGTTGCAGATTTGGTAAATGAATTGATTACTTGCCCAACGTTCGGGAAGTAAGCCCATCTCATTGAGTCGGCATAAGCGACAGGCCGGGGTACGGTCTATTATTGTGTAAGTGGCTGGGTGGCAGTCCATCAACTGCGTGAGGGGCCGGGGTACGGTCTAGCGCGAGGTCCTAATGCAGGCCAGGGTGATGACCGGTGAGGAATTCATCCATCTACAGTAGAAAAGGTTACTTATTGGTATCTTTGCCTGATCAGCAAGATATCGGGTTTATGCCAAAATTCTTTTCCTTTCCAAAATTCATTGGATGTTTCAAACTCTGTTCATACTTTACATAACAGAGGTTTCAGGAAATGTTTAAAGGGGTATATATATGTGGATATATATATACCGGGACTAAATAAAGTATCTCATAACTTTTTCATTCAATAATCTTTCAAAGATTGAATCTATTCAAGTCTTAACTTGTGGTCTCATCTATGGGATGTTTTTCTTAAAACCTATAATACTTTGAACGGTGGCAGTTCAAGTAGCTTTATATATGATATAAGTGTGGTGAAGTATTGGTAACTTCATTCCTTGTTTTTACTTATATCTAGTAAGTAATTATCTTGCATATGATAGAGATGCTATCAAGTATCCATTTAGATACTTATATTATTGTTATCACTATACATATTATCTTGCGAGCTGTAAGGCTCACTCTTGCTTTATTTCTTCATCACACAACAACAGTTAGGAGAGATGGCCAGACTCCAGCAGACCCAGCGCAAGCGCGTGGGAAGCGTCCCGCGTCTTCCCGATGATGTTGTAGCTGCTATAGCTGCAGAGGTAGATCCATTGTAGTTTCAGACCATCTACTTTTGAGAATCAAATTATGTATAATTATAACTTGTGGCAGATAATGGCAATTAACTGTAAATTATCAAGTAATCATTTTGGGTTGTAATAATTTTAAATTGTGGATTCAAAGACTTGTACTTATTTCAATTTCATCTCTGAGACTATAACGGGTTGTGGTGTGTGTTAGTGTGGGGTCACAGTATGAGGTTATTTATTATTAATTGAGTGAAGTGATATTGTGGAAAGAAAGACCGTGACAACCCGGATCCCCGACCCCGGATCTGGGGGTGTTACAGAAATGGTATCAGAGCTAAGCGTTATAAACCTCAGAGATGATGCGACGATATAATAATAAATTCACAAAGATAATAAGAACTCTTGCCAAGTTCATGGTCGGACTACTTAAAGTAGTGCTGACAGTTAAAACCCTTACGGGAACCCTTATAAGTATCATGATAGTAACTTAGCTCGTTTAATGTGTAGGCGCCTGAGATGGAGGACCCCGAGATGTTCGAGCGTGAGCATGATGAGGCATTGCTAGATGTTGAGGATCAGGAGGAGCCTGAGATGGAGGAGGATGAGGAGGACCCCTCAGAGGAGCCTGAGACGGAGGTCATTGCTGTTTCAGATGAGGAGGACCCCTCAGAGGAGTCAGAGACAGAGGTTATTGCTATTCCAGATGAGGAGGACCCGGATGAGGTCCCAGTAGCTGAGGAGCGTGTTGGATCCTATGGTAGTGTATGCTGGTATCCCTTTACCCACACTTCCGGTGGTCAGAGCCCCTACCCCTCCACCACTATCTTGGATTCCTGATGATGACAGCTCAGAGACCCATACTTCCGAGCCTAGGCAGACCGAGGAGGCACCCTCAGCGGCTCCGGATTCACCACCTCTTGACCCTGCCCAGAGGCAGTCTTCGTTAGCTCATGGATATGTTCAGGATGTTTTGAGGACCCGAGTGGCTGTTGCCGAGGCCCGACTGGATGAGGCCAGGAGGGAGTTGGATGCAGAGAGGGCGGGTAGGCGTACCCGAGCTTATGAGACCAGGGCTTCTATACCCCGATCCTTGAGGAGGGAGCTTACGGGGATAGAGCTCACGTCCCGAGCGAGACTCAGATCTCTCCAGGGGGACAGGCATGGTAGGATCTCCAGGCGGCAGGCCGACTATATCTTCCGTCGTGCGATGGAAAGGGTTTGGGAGCTGACCCGTTCCGGTGTGTGATTCAGGATTGATGATGGAATAGTCTAGTTGTCTAGTTAGCCGAGGCCTTAGTAAGAGCCAATTTTCCGGGATAGTTGACTTGTATATAGCATCCCTTTTTCTGACTAGACAGATAGACTCTTGTGTATCACTTTTGGGACAGATGACTGTAGCACTGTTGTACTTTTGACCAGATCAAACTATGTATTCTCGCATTATGTATATATTTGTTTCCTTTCAGTTCAGTTCCATAGTGACGGGATCACTGTTTTATTATTATTATTACTGCACTTCGTATTAGAACTTTCTTAAAATAATAGAATTGCGATATACGTTCTCCCCATTATAAGAGCTGTGCAAGGCACAATGTTGTATATGATTGTGACCTAACGTTGAATTTTCCCAATAATTGTTTTTATTATTATCAGAATCATGCCGCCAAGAAAGATTGGAACTAGGGCGAACCCTGGGTCTGAGGACCAGGGAAGCCATAATCAGGACAATAGAAACCAAGAACACAGTGAAGAGGAAGATGAGGATTATGTGGAACAGGATGACTCCCTGTATGAAGAAGAAGAGGAAACATATGATGTTGAGGGATTTGAGATAGAGGCTGAAGAAGGAGAAACCGAGGTTGAGCAACCAGTACCAAACCCAGGCATGGATCCCATGGGTCAGTTCATGCAACTCCTAAGCAGAATTTGGAACGTCAACCCAACCCACCCCCTCAAGGAAGTAACAATGCAGTGGCAAACTCTTTCAGGGCTTTTAAGTCCCTTAAGCCCCCTGAGTTCCACGGATCAGCCGACCCAGTTGAGGCAAGGGCATGGTTAAAGGAAATGGAGAAATCTTTTGAGATTTTGAGTATCGATGAGGCACAGAAAACTGTATTTGCTACCTACCTTCTGAAAGGAGAAGCTAACTACTGGTGGGAGGCCAAGAAAAACATGGAGACAGATGCTATAATAACCTGGGAGAGATTTAGTCAGTTGTTTCTGGGAAGTATTTCCCGAGGTTTATGGAAAACCAGATGGAGCTCAAGTTCTTGGAGCTAAAGCAGAATAACTTGTCTGTAGCAGAGTACGAAGCGAAATTTACTGAATTATCAAGGTTTGTGCCGGAGTTTGTAAGCACCGAGGAAAAGAAAGCTAGGAGGTTTCAGCAGGGACTGAAACCATGGATTCAGAATAGGGTGGCAATCCTTGAGCTTACGGACTATGCCACTCTGGTGCAAAAGGCAACGATTGTAGAAGTTGGAAGTGAACAGATGCAGAAGGAAAGAGAGGAGAAAGGAATAAAGAGGAAAAGTATGAGCATGGGTGGAGGTTCCGCAGGAAGGAGCTTCCCAACTAGATTTAATCGAGGAGCAGTGTCCCTACCAGGAAGGAACACTGGGTTTAAGCGGCCAATGAGTGTGAGTGTGAGCCAGGGCGGCCAGAAGTCAAGAATGTCCTATCCCAACCAATCTCGACCCCCATTGCCAGCCTGTAACATATGTGGAAGGAATCACACTGGGGAGTGTAAAGGAAGGCCAGTAACCTGTTTTAAGTGCGGTCGGGAGGGCCACTATTCAAATAAGTGCCCATCATTAACCCCTGCCGTCGTTCCAACCACCAATTGTCATCAGTGTGGACGCTCGGGTCATTGGAAGAAGGAATGCCCAATGAACAAACCAGCAGCTTCGGGAGCAAGCAGGGCTGCTTCTAATAAGCCACCTACTGCGAGGACTTTCAACATGACAGTCCAGGATGCTATGAAAGATTCAGATGTGATAGCAGGTACCCTTTCTCTAAATTCAGTCAGTGCAAATGTTTTATTTGATTCGGGAGCAACTAAATCTTTTATATCAAAGGACTTTGCGCGTAAGTTAAGACTTAAGGCTAAACCCTTGATAGAACCCTTACAAGTAGAAATAGCCAATCATGAAATTATTCCTGTTAACCAGATTCACCCCGCCTGTGAGATAGGCATAGGGGAGCAATCTTTCAGTGTTGATCTGATTCCTTTTAAATTAGGGGAGTTTGATGTGATTTTGGGGATGGACTGGCTATCTAGCAACGATGCTCAGATAGACTGTAAAGGGAAGAAAGTTAAGTTAAATATCCCCGGGAAGAAAGAAGTTATATTTAGAGGAAAGAGGCAGACGCAGAAATTTTTGACCATGGCTCAGGCCAAAAGGATGCTACGAAAAGGAAGTGAGGCCTACCTAGCCTATGTGGTGGACACACAGAAGGAGGTGCCCAACTTACAAGATATTCCAGTAGTCAACGAATTTGAAGATGTATTCCCCCAAGACCTTCCGGGATTACCACCCGATAGAGTGATTGAATTTGCTATTGAGTTGGCCCCAGGGACGGCGCCAGTTTCAAAAGCACCTTACCGGTTAGCCCCGTTAGAAATGAAGGAATTAGCTATCCAATTGCAGGAACTCTTGGATAAGGGTATGATAAGACCCAGTGTGTCTCCGTGGGGAGCACCAGTTTTATTTGTTAAAAAGAAAGATGGGAGCATGAGGTTGTGCATAGACTATCGAGAGTTGAACAAGCTAACCATAAAGAACAGGTACCCATTACCTAGAATAGACGATCTGTTCGACCAGCTAAAGGATGCTGTTTATTTTTCCAAGATCGACCTGAGAACTGGATATCACCAACTAAAGATTAAACCTGAAGATATTTCCAAGACAGCGTTCCGTACCAGGTATGGGCATTATGAGTTCTTGGTAATGTCCTTTGGACTAACCAACGCCCCAGCGGCTTTCATGGATTTAATGAATAGAGTATTTAAGAAGTACTTGGACAAGTGTGTGATAGTTTTTATCGATGATATTTTGATCTACTCAAGGACTGAGGCAGAACATGCAGAGCATTTGAGGATAGCTCTAGGGATACTCAGAGAGGAGCAGTTATATGCCAAATTCTCGAAGTGTGAATTCTGGCGGAATGAAGTACAGTTTTTAGGACATGTGATCAATAAAGAAGGAGTATTGGTCGACCCCTCCAAGATAGAGGCGGTCTCAAATTGGGAAAGGCCAACCACACCCACAGAGGTGAGGAGTTTCATAGGATTGGCCGGCTACTATCGTAGATTTGTACAGGACTTTGCGAAGATCGCAGCCCCTTTGACACGACTTACTCGTAAGACAGAGAAGTTTGAATGGACGGAGAAATGCGAGAACAGTTTTCAGGAATTAAAGAAAAGGTTGATAACGGCTCCGGTATTGGCATTGCCGGATGGAAAAGGAGATTTTGTGATATATAGTGACGCGTCGCACAAAGGATTAGGATGTGTGCTTATGCAGCACGGTAAAGTTATTGCGTATGCGTCGAGACAATTGAAGGAATACGAGGTTAGATATCCTACTCATGACCTTGAGCTCGCAGCAATAGTATTTGCTTTAAAAATTTGGAGGCACTACTTGTATGGAGAGAAGTGCGAGATTTTCACAGACCATAAGAGCCTCAAGTACATATTTACGCAGAAAGAGCTCAACATGCGCCAGAGGAGATGGTTAGAACTAATCAAGGACTATGATTGTGAGATTCTCTATCATCCAGGGAAAGCCAATGTGGTGGCTGATGCCCTTAGTAGAAAGGAAAGACTCAGAATGATAACGACTTCGGAAGAGTTGATAAGGGATTTTGAGAAAATGGAAATAGAGGTAAAGGTAACCGGAACCGGAACTGAAAAGCTTTTTGAGATCTCAATGCAGCCAGAATTATTGGAAAAGATCAGATTGTGCCAAGAGAAAATAATGAATGAAGACAGAAGTCAATGACTGGAGAGGAGATCCATACTGAGAAAGATGATAAAGGGATAATGAGGTATTCCTACCGAATTTGGGTTCCGAATGTTCAAGAACTTAAAGATGAGATTTTGGATGAAAGCCATAGTTCAAGGTATTCCATTCACCCGGGAAGTACCAAGATGTATAGGGATTTGAAGGAATATTACTGGTGGCCCAACATGAAGAGGGACGTAGCAGAATGGGTAAACAAGTGTTTGACTTGCCAAAGAGTAAAGGCAGAGCACCAGAGACCCAGTGGGCTTTTGCGACCCCTGGAGATTCCCGAATGGAAATGGGAACAGATAGCGATGGATTTTGTTGTAGGCTTGCCAAGGACGAAAGCCAATCACGACGCCATTTGGGTAATTATAGACCGACTGACAAAGTCAGCTCATTTCATTCCTATCAACGAGAGATACACAGTCGATAGACTGGTGGACATTTACCTTAAGGAAATAGTAACGCGACATGGAGTCCCAGCGTCCATTGTCTCAGACCGAGACCCAAGGTTCAACTCCAGATTTTGGAGGAGCTTTCAGGAATGTGCGGGGACCAAGTTAAATATGAGTACCGCGTACCATCCCCAAACGGATGGACAGAGTGAAAGGACCATCCAGACACTAGAGGATATGTTGAGAGTCTGTGCAATAGACCTTAAAGGAAGTTGGGATGATCACCTGCCGTTGATCGAGTTTTCTTATAACAATAGCTTTCATGCTAGCATCGGAATGCCGCCTTATGAGGCCTTGTACGGAAGAAGGTGTCGATCTCCCTTATACTGGGATGAAGTAGGAGAGCGGAAGATGCTCGGACCCGAAGTGGTCCAAAGGACCAAAGATATAGTGGATCTTATCAGAGGGCGACTTGTAGCAGCCCAAGACAGACAGAAGAAATATGCAGACCTAGCCCGAAAGGACAAGGAATATGAAGTAGGGGACTTAGTACTGTTGAAAGTATCCCCTTGGAAGGGATTAATGAGGTTCGGAAAGAAAGGAAAACTAAGCCCAAGATACATTGGACCTTTCGAGATATTAAGACGGATTGGAAAGTTAGCTTACGAGCTAGCCCTACCCCCTAATTTGCAACAAGTTCATAATGTGTTCCATGTGTCAATGCTAAGGAGGTATCATCGGGATGCCAGGCACATAGTGGAGTACGAGCAGGTGGATATGCAGCCAGATCTAACTTACGTGGAGAAGCCAGTAAGGATTATGGATAAGAAGGAGCAGGTGCTTCGGAGCAAAGTGATCAAGCTAGTCAGAGTACTATGGCAGAATCATAATGTGGAAGAATCAACTTGGGAACTAGAGAGCACAATGCTAGAAAAGTACCCCCATTTGTTTTCTGTTTGATTCCGGGACGGAATCCTTTTAAGGAGGGGAGACTGTAATAACCCCAAAATTTTTCAACTTTTTGTAACCCTTGTGAATAGTGTTTTAGCTGAATGAGAAAACTTTTCACGCCACACTATGTAGGGGTTCTGTTATGGATATTCTGGGATATTATTAGTACTCTATGAAGTATATAAGTGTATGTAAATATCGTCAGAATCCAATTCCGAACACTTTGGTTTTTCCCGGAAATCCACAAGATACGGAGAGAATTGAGTATAAGGTAACAGGATAAAAAGGATTTAAATTAAAGGATTATGATAGAGGATCATAAAAAGGAATATAATGTATTGAGAAAGGTTAAGGGAACCTAAGTAATAAGATCCCGGGTATGATCCTTCAAACGATAAACGAGAACGAAAGTTAAGCGAACCGTATAACAGATCAGCGGGTCATTAGGCAAACGATTAGGAAGTTAATCAAGGGATTAATGGGAATGATGTCATCCAACCAATAGAAAGAAGACAAGGAAGGAAGGATGACATCATGAGGATGAGGTAAGCATGACATGGGAAGGAAGGAGGTGTGGTTGAATAAGAACCACACAAATTCAAGGGCAAGGTAGTAATTTGCTAAATCAAATACAAATCCAAGCCAACCAAGCTAGCAAAATCATTTCATCAAAAAATCAAAAACAACCAAGGCAATTGTTCTTCATCTTAGCTCTCGGCTTTTAACATTGTTAAAGGCATAGAATTTTTCAAAATCAAGATCCAAGCATCCTAAATTGGTAAGAAAATTCCCTAATCATCTTTATGCTTAGTTATGGCTATATCATGAGTTTAAGCCATTAATTCTTTCTCTAACTTCTTCATTTAATCAAGAAGAAGACAATGAATAGTGTTTTCAAGTTTTTAACTTGAACTTTTTCTTGTTTTTCTTGAAGATCCAAGCTTTCCTAAGGCTTCTCAAAGCTTCTTAAGGCTTCCTAGCTCCACCCACCACTTCAAGGAAGGTATACCAATTTCCAAACCCTAGGTTCATATATATTATAAGGTGATTTTGAGTAGGGGTTGATATTGTATCTTGTTGTTATGATTTAGAGTTTGAGATTTGGTATGGTAGTGAATGGAATGGTAATTATTGTGGTTTGATTTAAAAGAACTTAAGAATGATTAAAGTTAAGTTTAAGCATAAGTATGAAGATTAAATTGAATTGGTTGGGGTGGTTATGATGTGATAGGATGGAGGATGGTTGTATGTGGATTTGAGGTTGATTTGGGTGTTTGTGAATGGTTAAAATTTGGAAATCACGTAAACATAGCCGTCGTAACGTCCGATTTTCTTTGGACTGTTTTTGTGCATAGCATTAGGACCCGAGAACCCCCTGCTAGATTGTGACCACTGCCATGTTTAGATAGCTCATGTTACGAGCTTCGTTTTGATATGTAGTTCGTTCGATTCCGATTTACGGTTTTAGGAGAAACGACCGTTTCAAGTAACGGCGTTTCGCGGACGAAACTTTTTCCCTCGCCTTACTTTGGAATGTAGGTTAAAGACCAAAAAGGGTTAATTAATGTATGAAACATTATGGTAAGTGTGTTAGGCAGTTGGTAAGTCATTCGCGAAGGAATCGCTTTAAAACTCGTAAAGGTTACAATTATTAAAATGGTGGAGCCGAGGGTACCCGAGTGACTTAGCGAATCGGTGAGCGCAAAACTAGCATTAGAGTCTAAGTTAGTTAAATCATAGATTTACAAGTGATTTTGGTTTAATTCCAACTTACTTGTTGTTTATAGGTTATCAGACTCGTCCCGAGCCTTTCTCACCCCCAAGTCGCTCAGGCAAGTATTCTATCCGTTATACTGTTGTTGTGATGATACACTTGTATATGCATTATCTTGCGATAGATGCATGTTGGTTATTTAGCAAATTCTTGCGATATATTGTAGCATGTGATATGGTATATATGCATGCCTGTTTCATATTCTTGAAATATATATCTGTGGTTCAGTTGATAATACCTATGCTAGAGGATAGCGGTAACTTGCATATACCCTTAGTATAGGGACCCAAAGGTGAAAATATTTTCTAAAACCGGGAGTCGAGGATCCCGAGTAGATTTGTATATATGGATATGGATATATATATATATATATTTAATATATATGGTTATAGTTTTCCAAACTATTAATCGAATAAGGTTTATTCGATAACTTTAACTTTATTTTATTATTGAATATTATTTCGAATATTATTCGGGCTTATGACTCTTTTATATTATTTATTGAATATTATTTGAATATTCATTGAGGATGTATGACTCCTTTATTTTATTAGAATTTTTATAATATTCATTCGAGGATTATGACTCAGCTTATTTATTATTTATGAATATTTGAATATTCATTTGAGGATCTATGACTCCGATTATTTGCTGAATATATTCTTTATTTTATTAAAGAATAAGGTGTAATAATCAAACTTATTTTCGATTATTCAAATAAAGATAATACTTTCATATAAGTATATCTTTGGTTATTTAACTCGTTTCAAGTATAAATTTTTAATACTTCTACTTCAATTATTTTTATAAAAGATTATTCTTTATGGGAATATTATTTAATAATAATATTCAGATATTTTCTAATATTCCTGGGGACTGATTTACCTTCATTAAATCAGCCTTTACTCCAACACTCTTTAAAGTGTTTTCGAGTCTTCAAAATGATTTTTAAAAGTCAGAGCGGATCCCAAAACTTCATTTTTATATTTAAGATCTTCCTTTTTAAAGGGGATTTAAATACTCGCTCAAAAACTGGGGAATCCGGCTCTGTGGTGTATTTTATATTCGCAACGAGGTTGCAGTTTTGAGAAAATGAATTGATTACTTGCCCAATGTTCGGGAAGGTAAGTCCATCTGATTGAGTCGGCATAAGCGACAGGCCGGGGTACGGTCTATTATTGTGTAAGTGGCTGGGTGGCAGTCCATCAACGCGTGAGGGGCCGGGGTACGGTCTAGCGCGAGGTCCTAATGCGGCAGGGTGATGACCGGTGGAGGAATTCATCCATCTACAGTAGAAAAGGTTACTTATTGGTATCTTTGCCTGATCAGCGAGATATCGGGTTTATGCCCAAAATTCTTTTCCTTTCCAAAATTCATTGGATGTTTCAAACTCTGTTCATACTTTACATAACAGAGGTTTCAGGAAAATGTTTTAAAGGGGTATATATATGTGGATATATATATACCGGGACTAAATAAAGTATCTCATACTTTTTCATTCAATAATCTTTCAAAGATTGAATCTATTCAAGTCTTAACTGTGGTCCTCATCTATGGGATGTTTTCTTAAAACCTATAATACTTTGAACGGTGGCAGTTCAAGTAGCTTATATTGATATAAGTGTGGTGAAGTATTGGTAACTTCATTCCTTGTTTTACTTATATCTAGTAGTAATTATCTTGCATATGATAGAGATGCTATTAAGTATCCATTTAGATACTTATATTATTGTTATCACTACTAGTATTATCTTGCGAGCTGTAAGGCTCACTCTTGCTTTATTTCTTCATCACGCAACAACAGTTAGGAGAGATGCCAGACTCCAGCAGACCCAGCGCAAGCGCGTGGAAGCGTCCGCGTCTTCCCGCTGATGTTGTAGCTGCTATGCTGCAGAAGTAGATCCATTGTAGGTTTAGACCATCTACTTTTGAGAATCAAATTATGTATAAATTATAACTTGCTGGCAGATAATGGCAATTACTGTAAATTAATCAAGTACAGTTTTGGGTTGTAAAATTTTAAAGTGTGGATTCAAAGACTTGTACTTATTTCAATTCTCATCGATGAGACTATAACGGGTTGTGGTGTGTGTTAGCGTTGGGGTCACAGTATGAGGGTTATTTATTATTAATTAGTGAAGTGATATTGTGGAAAGAAAGACCGTGACAACCCGGATCCCTGACCCCGGATCTGGGGGTGTTACAAATTGAATGACCATATATTAGCAAACACATAAATATTTATAAAAAAATAATCGAGCTCGAGTTCGAGCCGAGTGGAGTTCGAGTTTATCAAGTCGATCTCAAGTCGAGCTCAAAAAAACTCGACTCGACTCGAGTTTTTATCGAGCTAGAAAAATGTGTTCGAGCTCGAACTCGATAACGAGTTCGAATCGAGTCGAGTTCGAGCCGACTCGGTTCGAATTACATCCCTATTAGGGTTATTGAGTTCGAGTTTAATATTTGTTCTCGCGGTGAGGACTAGCTGTCCTCGCAAGATGCCTCTGTGTCTCTTTGTTTAGAGAATCAAGCTAAATACGTAGTTCTAGGTGAGTGGTAGAGCCTTTTATATATATGTTGAGTATAGGGTTAGATTAGGGTGGGGAGACTTGGTGGACAAGTCTCCTAATTAGATGGTAAGTAGGACTCCTCTAGACGATGGATCTGGATCCTTCCTTGAGGAGTCCGTTTCCATGTTGGACACGATGTGCTGCCATTGTGGACATCATTCTCAGGTCTTCTCGGCGGCTTATCACGTAGCTGATTTTAGGCCGTGGGTGACATGACTAATATTGGGTCGTGACCGTCATGGTCTACTCGAATTATGAAGACTATTATTGGGTCGACCCGTGACGATCTACTTTGGGTCATGGCGTTCAAGGTTTTGAAGGGTTTCGAGTACATAAACGCAATGGAGACAGTAATTAAAAATGTGAAAAACCAGAATTTTCGAAACCCACCGCATGATCCATGCGAAAATAGATATTTAATTCGTATATCAGATGTTACCTTAAGAAACTTTACAAATTGGTTGAATAATGGAGATCCAAAGATTGTTTAGTCACCCACGCATCCCGCTCTCGCGATCTACGCTATATCGGTATCCACACGAATTATTGAACTCAAGGATTGGATATGTACTAGCACAAACTCGTTTCTTCTTACTCTCTCCATCTTCTCTCTTGGTGGCTGGAGTTTTAGTAAAAGTCTGCATACAAAATCAGCCACAAAAGAGATATTATATAGAGAGTTGAAAAGGAATATAACTCTTATAACTAATGAGGAGTTATTATTAATTTGAAATTCCTAGTTGTATAACAATTAAGTCACACTTAATTATTTAACAACCGAATTTCATAATTGATATTAGTAAAAATCGAATATCATTATTTATCTAATAATTAAGTCATACTTAATTAATATTATCAATAATTCGAACTACTTTAATTTAATTAAAATCCAATTTAAATTAAATGATCCTTCAAGCATTTTGTGTATGACCCTATAGGTTATTATTACGTTGGCAACGAATTTAAATCTAATTTAAAATCATAAACAATGAGCAGCATCTAGTAATACATCATGCTACCCAAGTAATAATAATGAATCGGTGATCGATTAAACCTTTCGTGAATGTACATGTAATATAATCCCTTTAACCAAATATTATACATTAAACTAGAGGTATGTAATGTGTCATCATCATCATCATAATTTAATCCAAGTTTCCTTGATCAATGAGTAAACTATTATCAAATCAACATTTGAGCGTGACCACGCATTCATAGTCTAGCTAACACAAGGCCAATAATCTCAATCCTAAAATAGGAGGGTAAAATCCCATCTAGATCATTCATATTTCTCATTTGATTCATAATATACCCAATGTCCATTTTATCATTACTCGGTCAAGGATAACTTTTAATGGAATCAATGTATATAATCTCATATAGAAATATAATGACTTCAGGTCTAAGGACCATACATTATTATCACTGTGAGAATTACTTATGACATAACAGACATGTAGAATCTCACATCGGCTATGTCCAGCACCATGTACATTTACATCCTGTATTTTTTTACTTTAGTATCACTATACCTATGATCAATGAGATGTGATCATCAGTCAACAAACACACCAGTCTTAATGCATTATTATTGTCCCTAATAATAATACTCGACTAGGGACCTTTAGGAATATTGATACTGTTCTCATAATCTCATTTCTAAGTCACGCACTTAGAGATATAGAATTGCATATCATATTCCAAGGACATTTATTAATCTAAATTTATATCGCGGTAAATTAAGAATTAATAAATTATAAAGGGAATAATCAATAGAACATAAACATTAATAATCCAAATATCTTAAACTGAAACATCATAGTGTTGTCTCTAGGGCACAAAACACTAACAATCTCCCAGTTGTACTAGAGCCAATCACCCATGTATCTTATACTCATAGAACTAGTATGATCGTCGTGCTTCTGCTGTGACAAAGCCTTAGTCAGTAGGTCTGCAACACTTTATTACTATGCACTTTAATTTATATCTCCTTGATCATAATCTCATTAATAAGATGATATCGCTTAAGGACTACCTAAACAGTCTCTTTGGCTATTTCGAAAGCATCAATATATTCGGCTTCCATAGAATCATCAATGTTCTTGCTGTGAACTATTCAAGCTAACATCAATTATATTTAGACAAACATAAACCAGACATAGACACATAATCATCCTGTCTATCCAGAAATTAGATTCGGAAACTAGTATTAGTGTAACCCTTTACTACCAGTTCCTTATCATCTCATTCACAAAAAATAAATTTTTAGTTTTCTTTAAGTACTTAAGAATATTATTAAAAACTATCCAGTGACCCTCACCGGATAAACTGGTATCTGATCGTCATGCTAAAGCATACGAAAATCAGGACTATATACATATCATTGTACACATTTAGATCCAATTGTGACGCATCTGGAACTTTCTCAAACGACCCTTATCATTTAATGATTTAGGGGGCAATTATCTTTTGAGATCATTATCCCATGGATATCGAAACATATCCTTCTTTGTCTCTGCATCATAAATGACGAATACATTATCAATGTATGTACTCCGACTAGGTCGATTAATCTCTTCAATCTCTCTATAGATCTGATACCTAATATATAGGTAGCAGCGCCTAAGTCTTTCATCGAGAAATCATTTCTCACCAAGTCTTAATAGCTTGTAGAGAAGATATGTGATTCCATATTCGTATATGTCATCTACATATAATACTAGGAATATACATGCTCCCACTAACCTTCTGCAAACACATGGTTCATCTTCATTTAAATAAAGCCAAATCATTGACTGTTTCATCAAAATCAATATCATTCCTTGAGGCTTGCTTCATCTATAAATAGATAGAGTAATACATACCATCTTAGCAAACTCTGGATCGACAAAACCCTCAGGTTTATCATATACATCCTCTTCAAGGCTCCCAGATAAGAAAGCGGTTTTGACAATCCATTTGCCAAATCTCATAGTCAAAGTAAGAAACTATTGCTAACAAAATCCTGATGGACTTGACCATAACAACTGGTGAAAAGTCTAAATATAGTCTATACCATGAATTTGTTTGAAACTTTTCCATAGTCACAACTTATAGGTCTGTACTTTACCATCCAGGTCAGTTTTCTTCTTGAAAACCCACTTGCACCTTATAGGTTTTACCCCTTCGGGTGGATCAACTAAAGTCAATACTTTATTTGATACATGGATTCCATATCGGATTTCATGGCCTCCAGCATCTCTTGGGGTCCGAATGTTCATAGCATCTGGTAGGTGACAGGCTTATCATATCCGTAAGCATCACATCACCATCTTGAGTTAAAATAAATCCATAATTTCTCCTGGACTCATGGTGAATCCTACTAGATCTTCGAATAACCTGTTTACTGAACATAATTACTTTCAATATTTGATGTACATCCGGATCTTATTCCAACTCTGGTTCAATATTATCATGTGGTTCTCGATCTTCATCGAGAGTATTGTCCTCCCACTGATTTCTTAGAAAGTAGTTCTCCTCAAGAAAACAGCGGCCCAAGCAATAAACACTTTATTCTCGGAAGGATTATAAAAAACTATATCCTAGTCTCACGGGTATCCTACAAAATAGCATCTATCTAATTTTGGTCCAAACTTATCAGAGGCTAAACCTTTTACAAATGCTTCACATCCCCAAATTTTCATAAATGACATGTTATGACGTTTATCAGTCTATATCTCATATGGAGAGTTTTGAACGCTTTAGTCGGAACTGGTTAAGGTATATGCAGTCGGTCTAGAGCATAACCCCAGAAACGAATGGAAGATTCGCTTGACTCATCATCGATCGCACTATGTCCAACAAGGTACGATTCTCCTCTCAGAATCTCTATTCCATTGAGGTGTTTCAGAAGGAGTAAGTTGTGATGCAATATCACCACTCTTTCAAGAACTCTTGAATTTGAGGCTTAAGTATTCTCCTCTACGACCTGATCGTAAAAACTTTTATACTTTTCCTTGTTTGCCTTTCTACTTCGGCCTTATATTCTTTGAATATGTCAAAAAGAACAGATTGTATTTTCATAAGAACCATATCCTATATACTGAATCATTAGTAAATGTTATGAAGTAGTTAAGCCACCCTTGCATCATACGCATTGACCACATACATCATTATGTATAAGTCCTAATCGTTTGGTGGCCTTTCACCTGACAGGTAAAAGAAAGTTTTAGTCATTTTGCTAATGAGACAAAGTTCACATCTTCCGTATGATTAAAAATCAAACTTATCCAAGTATCCATCTATATGTATCTCAGAAATGCATTTATGATTAATATGGTTTAAGGACAATGCTAGAGGTAATGATTGATTTGAGTCATCTTAGAACATATAAATTGTTCTAATTGTGCAACATTATAAGCCTTATCATTAAAATAGAATAAACAACTATTTTTATTTAATTAAAATGAAACATTTCTTATCTTGACAAGAAATTGATTTAATGTATTCGCTAAATGCAGGCAAGTAATAACAATTTATTAAGTTCTCATCCTTCTTATGAGCAATATTAGGTATCGAGTTCCTTCAACTAAAGCAACACTTTTGCTCCAATTCTAACTCGATACCTGAAGCTTGACCATTGTTGGTCTTCTTCTTTAGATATTCCAAACAAGCTCGAAAATTTAACTTCCAATCATCCAGTTATTTCCACAGAAGTGACAATCATCTCATTTAGCAA